>NC_142356.1:37340358-37685358 GCF_059441175.1 Urocampus carinirostris | reverse complement strand
TCTTAGTACTTAATACTAAAATGTATGCGGATTGGATCTGATAACCTGAATATTTGTTCTCTCAACCTTTGCCGTTTAGTGAGTTTAGATGGGAAGCTACATTGTTGTTGTACTGAACTTTTGCACAGTTTCATCCATCCATCCATTATCTTCAACACGTATGCTAAGTAGGGTCACGGGGGTGCTGGAGCCCATCCGAACTATCTTTGGGCAGTGGGCAGGGGACACCCTCAACTGGTTGGCAGCCAGTCGCAGGGCACACAGAGACATCACTCATTCACACCTCGGGACAATTTGGACCGACCAATTAACCTGACATGCATGTTTTTGGAATGTGGGAGGAAACTGAAGTGCCCGGAGGAAACCCACACAATCACGGGGAGAGCATGAAAACTCTGCACGGGAAGGTTGGATTTTAATCCATCACCTCAGAATTGTGCCGCAGACATGGTAACCACTCATCTGCCGTGTCGCCTACTGTACAGTTTCAGTTATCAACTAATTTCAAGTCAAATCATGTCATATTTATTAGTATAGCGCTTAATCACAAAAAAAGGGTCAAAGGGGTGCAAAGACCACCATTACAACATCAACTGATCTGAAACCTAGATGAGGGCAAGGAAAAACTCCAAAGACCTCAGCATGAGGACAATAACCCCATATAGGAAAAAAACACTTAGATGGTGTCATGAGAGTTTCTGGGGATGAAAATAAAACAATAGCAAAAAAATAAAATGAAAAATTAATCGTAAGGTTTTATGAGAACGTTGTATTATTACAACGCTGGGTCAACGGCGGAGCAAGATTTGCCGTAGGGTAGTTGTATTTATTGTCAGGACAGATATGTGGAAACGTTAATACATCAGTAAAAAGGTAACACTTTCATGATTGATTACTTGATACAGTAAATAACACGGCATTACCTCAGGAGGTAGAGCACTCGTCTTGGGATCAAGAGGTCGCAGGTTCGTTTCCCTGTTCCTACATGTCATATGTCGAAGTGTCCTTGAGCAAGACACTCAATTCCTAATGCCCCCTATAGCAAGTAGTTGCCTTGCATGGCTGGCGCTGCTATCGGTTAGTTAGTGTGTGAAAGGGAAAAGTGTGAAGCACATTGTAAAGCGCTACGGGAGGTCTTCATTGACTTGAAAAGCACTGTATAAATGTGAAACATTTACATTTAATTTACAAATAATAATTCCAAGTGTTGTTGCTCAGCCAACGTTTTGTAGATTGTGAAAGTTCTACAGTTGTGGGCCAGTCTCATGTGCAAATATCTCACCAAGAATCATCGTGAACAATAGCAAAGCGGATGGGCGAAGCAAATGTGAAATAAATCAAGCACATCAAAAATTGTCTTCCACTTTTTGGAAAAAATAACAATGTTGTCATTTTACAACACTGGGTAAGAAAACCCTTACAAGGGGTAGCACATGAGGTAACCCCCCTTCCAGAATGACCAGGCTGCAATAGATGTTGCAAGGGCATCAAAAAACAATAAACAGTCAAAATGAACAACAGAAATCGACTTTGTATTTTCAGTGAAATTATGGGGAAAAGCTGAAACGTAAATGCAAGTAAGTGAACTGCTGTCAGACGCTTAAGTGGACAAATAATTCTCCAATCTTGGATTTGAACCAAGTGCTGACTGCTTGCCTAATTCTTATTTCAGGGATATTCCATACCTGTCTACCTGTACAGTTTTGCCGTACAAAGTACGTTTTTATGCATTTTAAGACGAGTACGACATACAAGAAAATCTGTACGGAAAAACACAAATTTGTCAATTATGGGTACCATCCGGTATATGCCGACTATCACGAAACGGCAAATCAGTCAAGTCAAAGGAGTTCGCCGCGGAAGCCTCTATCTCGGTATCGTTTTTTTCGTTGCAAACGAAGCGAGCGGTTTGATGCTACTGTGCGCATGCGTCTGCTGCCTTGGGATTTCCCATCATGCATCATTCTGAAAAAAAAATATACATTGTGTACGATTATTTTGTACGGGAAAATACGACAGTTTGTACGGGCATGGAGCCGTGGAGGTTGACAGGTATGATATTCTGATTTAAGAAAACAATAAGAGAAGGAGATAATTTTGTCAGGGACCAGAACAAGCACTCGGATCCAATAGCGTCAGTTAAAGGATTTATTTGGACAAGGTTCGGTGGAGCAGGCTTGGGACGTCGGCTCTTGGTAGCAGAAAGCCTCTTTGGACGATATGGCAACTCCGTGGTGAAAACGCGTGACGAGTAACGTAGCAGGTAAGTCGGTGGCCGGGACGGAAGAGTAGATCGTAAACTTTTAACAGACAAGGGTCAGGCAACGAGAATCAGACTTGGAATACACAAAGGGATTGTGGTACCTTGAATGTTGGAGGCTCACTCAGGGAAACGAGGAGTACACTCGAACGTCCATCTCTGGACGCTGACAGCTTATGTAGAAAGCTTCCACCAATCAGGAAATCGCGTTCCAGCACACCAGCTGATTACCTCAGGTGGCTCCAGTTAGGTAATCACGACAGAACCCCCCCCTCAAGGGACGGCTCCAGAAGTCCCCCAGGGAAAAAAAAAATAATCCAAACACGTCACATGGAAACACCGGTAATCCAAGGAACAAAAGTCACAGGCCAGTTCCGAATAATCCCCCAAAACCCAAAATACATCACCAATAATCCAAAATGGAGGGCCCAGAGGTCGTCCGATGAACCCCAGAAGGTCACCATCACACCGGCGATCCCCGGGGACGGATAATAAATCCGTTTGCAGCGCACAAAACAAACAAAAAAAAATATCCACAGGTAAACTGAGAACAAACAGCACAGTACCTCAGAATTCTTCCGAGTGAATAGACACCCCTTCGTCCGCATCTGAAGGGGCGGTAGCGGGTGGGTCCGCCGGTGGAAGGGTAGCAGCGCCGGACCTACGACGACGACCACGGCGTGGCGCTGGTTGGTCAGGATGCAGTCGATGGAATTCTGCCACCAGAGATCGGTCCAGGATCTGCCTGCTGGGAATCCATGATCTCTCCTCCGGACCATATCCCTCCCAATCGACCAAGTACTGGAAGCCCCGACCCCTGCGTCGGGAGCGGAGCAGGCGGCGCACTGTATAGATAGGCTCCCCGTCCAAGGAGCGTGGAGCCGGGGGAGGAGGTGGAATGGGTGCCAACGGGCTCTGGCTGACGGGTTTGATTCGGGAGACATGAAACGTGGGGTGCACTCTCATAGATCTTGGTAGACGGAGACGGACTGCTGAGGAGTTGATAATTCTTACTATAGGAAACGGACCAAGATACCGAGGAGCCAGTTTCCTCGACTCAGCCTTCAGTGGAAGATCAGCTGATGCAAGCCACACCTTCTGGCCCACCTGGTAATTCGGAGCAGGACTTCTCCGTCGATTAGCCCCGACGGAATGAGCCTTGCTTGCCCGAAGGAGTGTGGCCCGAGCACGAGCCCAAGTTCGCCGACAACGGCGTGCGTTCGCCGTAGCAGACGGGCAGTTTACTTCCTCTTCTTGACTAGGGAACATAGGGGGTTGGTACCCATATACGCACTGGAAGGGGGACATTCCAGTGGAGGAGCTAACCAAGGAATTGTGAGCATACTCCACCCATGCCAATTGCCGAGCCCAAGACAACGGTTCACTAGAGACCATACAGCGAAGTGCCGTTTCCAAATCTTGGTTCACTCGCTCAGACTGACCATTGGATTGAGGGTGGAACCCCGATGAGAGGCTGACTGAGGCACCCAACAGACGACAGAACTCCTTCCAAAACGCGGATGAGAATTGGTGACCCCGGTCAGAAACAATGTCCAGAGGGATGCCATGGAGGCGGAACACATGTTGCTGGACTATCAATGCAGTTTCCTTGGCGGAGGGGAGCTTTGGTAGTGCCACGAAATGGACCATCTTACTGAACCGGTCCACGATAGTTAGTACAGTCGTCATCCCCTCGGATACTGGCAACCCCGTCACAAAGTCCAAGGAGATGTGGGACCATGGGCGGCGGGGAACCGGAAGTGGATGTAACAGACCGGCCGGACGTTGGTGGGATGCTTTGTTCTGGGCGCACACTTGACAGGCGGAGACATATTCCCTAACGTCCTTGGCCATGGTAGGCCACCAGAAGCGTCGGGACAAGAAACTGTGAGTCCGAGCCGACCCCGGATGGCAAGAAAAGTGAGAATTGTGCCCCCATTGGAGGACCTCGGACCGTAAGGGTTCGGAGACGAATAGTCAACCCTCGGGACAGGAGCTGGGGCCCAACTGATCGGGTAACGCCTCTCTGACTCGGGACTCGATATCCCAGGAAACTGCTGCCACCATACGGGAAGCTGGAAGGACCGTTGCGGGATCCTGAGGTGTTTCATTGGAATTCTGGAATTGCCGGGAGAGCGCGTCGGGCTTCACATTACGAGATCCGGGTCTGTAGGACAGAGTAAAGTTAAAGCGGGTGAAAAACAGGGCCCAACGTGACTGGCGAGGGTTGAGCCGCTTGGCCGATCTAATATATTCTAAGTTCTTGTGGTCAGTCCAAACTATGAACGGCACCGTTACCCCCTCCAACCAATGTCGCCATTCCTCCAGGGCTAGCTTGACGGCCAACAACTCACGATCCCCCACGTCGTAGTTGCGTTCGGCCGTGGACAACCGCCGGGAAAAGAAGGCGCACGGGTGCATCTTCTGGTCCTTGTCAGACCGCTGGGACAGGACAGCACCCACTCCCACATCTGAGGCGTCCACCTCCACCACCAGTTGGCGCGCAGGGTCAGGCACCTGGAGTATGGGGGCCATAGAGAAATGAGTTTTTAGACGGTTGAAAGCTGCATTAGCCTCGGAAGACCACCGAAATGGCTCTTTAGGGCTGGTAAGAAGCGTGAGAGGAGCTGCCACCGAACTGTAGTTCCTGATGAACCTCCGGTAGAAATTGGCAAAACCAAGGAATTGTTGGAGTTTTTTCCGAGACTCAGGGACAGGCCAAGAGGTGACTGCTGATACCTTCGCAGGATCCATCTGAAGGGTCCCCTCCGCCACGATGTAGCCCAGGAACGAGACTGTCTTGGCGTGAAACTCGCACTTCTCTGCTTTAACAAATAAAGAGTTCTCTAGGAGACGACGGAGAACCAGCTGGACATGTTTTCGGTGTTCATCGAGGGACTTTGAGAAAATTAAGATATCGTCCAGATACACAAAAACAAAACGATTAAGCACATCTCGTAAAATGTCATTTATCAAGGATTGGAAAACGGCTGGAGCATTGGTTAATCCGAACGGCATTACCAGGTACTCGTAGTGACCGGTGGGTGTGTTGAATGCTGTCTTCCACTCATCACCCTCCCGGATACGGACTAAGTGGTAGGCGTTGCGCAGATCAAGTTTAGTGAAGATCGTGGCCCCCTCTAGAAGCTCAAATGCAGAGGCAAGCAGAGGCAAGGGATAGCGATTTTTAACCGTGATTTCATTAAGGCCCCGATAATCTATACAGGGCCGGAGTGACCCGTCCTTCTTTCCCACAAAAAAGAACCCCGCCCCTGCAGGAGAAGAGGAGGGTCGAATGATACCAGCCGCCAAGGCATGGGAAATGTACTCCTCCATGGCCTTCCTCTCGGGAATGGACAGGGAGTAGAGGCGGCCCCGAGGAGGAGCGGACCCTGGCAGGAGATCAATCGCGCAGTCATAAGGTCTATGAGGGGGCAAGGAAGAGGCCTTAGCTTTACTGAAGACCTCCCGTAGGTGGTGGTAACAGGCTGGGACCTTGGACAGATTGGGTGGAGCCCTCGTGGAAACAGGATGATTTGGGTAAGGAGCGGCTCGCAGACAGGTTTGGTGACAGTCCATGCCCCATTCAAGTATCGACCCAGTGCGCCAGTCGAAATGGGGGTTGTGTTGCACCAACCAAGGATGACCCAGAACAAGGGGTTGGTTAGGGGAGTGAAGTAAATGAAATCGGATCTTCTCTCTGTGATTTCCAGACAACTGTAGTTCTATGGGTTCAGTTATTTGGGATACGGTGCCTAATAGGTGACCATCCAAAGCCCGAGCTGATACCGGGTTAGGAAGGGTTTTAACAGGAATCCCCATCTTGTGTGCGAGTGACAAATCCAGGATATTTGTTTCGGCGCCAGAATCGATCAGGGCATGGAAGGGCTGAGATGAACCGGAAATAATGAGATTTGCCCGGAGAACAGGTCTATCAGTCTTGGGGGACGATACTAAAGCCGAGCTCAATCGGACGTCCCCTATATCCGACGAGCGTTGGCTTTTAACGGGCAATTGACCACCCTATGTCCCTGGCCGCCGCAGTAAAAACATAACCGTTCGGAGCGCCTTCGCTGGCGCTCTTCGACGGAGAGAAAGGTGCGGTCCACCTCCATCATCTCATGAGGTGCGGTAGAAGTGGTTGGGGGGTTCGGTATCTTACTCATGTCTTGACTTTGCCTGGTGATGGATTGGCTGGGATCTTCTCTCTCTCGGCGTCTTGCCTGGACCCTACGGTCGATCCGGGCGGTCAGTTCGATAGCGTTGTCAAGAGTTACCGGAGGAGCGTGGGATACCAATTCGTCTTTGAGATAACCGGACAAGCTATGGAGGTAGGCGTCGACCAGCGCCTCTTCGTTCCAGTGACTCTGGGCTGCTAGAGTGCGGAAGTCAATGGCATAGTCGGCAATGGAGCGTCTCCTCTGGCGGATGTTCAAGATGGAACGAGCAGCATCGACTGATGAGGAACCAGAATCAAATACTTTAATCATTTCCTGGCTTAGCAAACTAAAAGAGGTGCATGCTGTCGCCCCTCGTTCGTATTCTGCCGTTCCCCAAAGGCGGGCTCTGCCAGTCAAATGATTTATTACATAGGCCACCTTCGTCTTTTCGTTCACAAAGGCTCGCGGTTGTAGATCAAAAATTAATCGGCAATTTATGAGAAAGGGGCGGATCTGGGCGGGCTCTCCACTGAATCTCTCTGGCGAACCTACTCGTGGTTCAACACTGCCGACCTGATCAGAAAGAGGCGGAACCGGATCTTGTGATCGTGTTGCCGGGGAAGCTTCGCACTGTTGCTCAAAAAATTGTTGGTGACGTTGTACTTGCCGGACCAGTGTGGATACGTCATGGGCGATCTGTTGTACCGCGCCTTCGGTATGTAGTAGGCGCTGTAGCGCGGATTCCTGCTCGGCATTTCCACATTTCTCGGAGGTGGGAAAAAATGACGCTGGATCCATTTTTTGGTTCGAGTGTTCTGTCAGGGACCAGAACAAGCACTCGGATCCAATAGCGTCAGTTAAAGGATTTATTTGGACAAGGTTCGGTGGAGCAGGCTTGGGACGTCGGCTCTTGGTAGCAGAAAGCCTCTTTGGACGATATGGCAACTCCGTGGTGAAAACGCGTGACGAGTAACGTAGCAGGTAAGTCGGTGGCCGGGACGGAAGAGTAGATCGTAAACTTTTAACAGACAAGGGTCAGGCAACGAGAATCAGACTTGGAATACACAAAGGGATCGTGGTACCTTGAATGTTGGAGGCTCACTCAGGGAAACGAGGAGTACACTCGAACGTCCATCTCTGGACGCTGACAGCTTATGTAGAAAGCTTCCACCAATCAGGAAATCGCGTTCCAGCACACCAGCTGATTACCTCAGGTGGCTCCAGTTAGGTAATCACGACAAATTTGAACTGTAGAAGGAAGAATAAGCTGAAAGCCAACAAAAATTGAATAAAGAAGTACAAAAACTGTGAGGTAAAACTTGAATTTGAAAAAAAAACAACCCCAAAACTATAAATAAGTTTCAACCTGTGGGCCAGGGACGGGCAAACTTTTGAGTGGCATTCAGTTAAAAAAAATTCGAACTATTATGCTGCGCCTAGAGAAGCTAAGAAAATTCTGCAAAATATAGATTGTTGACATACTATGGGCTGGATTCAATCCTCCTAATATATAATATATACATACATACATACATACATACATACATACATTCATACATACATACATACATACATACATACATACATACATACATACATACATACATACATACATACATATATATATATATATATATATATATATATATATATATATATATATATATATATATACACACACACACACACACACACACACACATATATATATATACCAGAACCCGAACAGACAGAGGACTCAGACGCGTAACATTTTCACACAAGCTATATTTTACAAGAATGGGACAGTCATGCGCGTGAACACAAACGCCAGTGATTCGGCGATCGCTGGGTGGAAGAAGGGAGACAGAAAGTCAGGCGTGGGAAAACAGGAAGCCAGAGGCAGACGAGATCAAAAGCGGACAGGACAGACGGGATCGATACCTGCTACACGAGCAAGATACTGGACAGGGCAGGACAAATGGGATCGATACTGGATACAGGATACAGGATACTGGAGCAAGACACCGGACAGGACGAGACAGACGGGATCTATACCGGATACTGGATACACGAGCAAGATACCGGACAGGGCAGGACAGATGGAATCGATACCGGATACTGGATACACGGGTAAGGTACCGGACAGGGTGGGACGGATGGGATTAATGCCAGATACAGGAGCAAGATACCGGAAAGGACGAGACAGATGGGATCGATACAGAATACTGGAGACAGATACTGGACAGGACGCAACAGACGAGATTGATACCTGGTACACGAGCGTGATACCGCACAAGGTAAGACAAATGGGATCAATACCGGATACAGGAGCAAGATACCGGAAAGGACGAGACAGACGGGATCGATACCGGATACTGGAGACTGGAGCAAGATACCAGACAGGACGAGACAAGCGGGATCGATACCAGATACTGGATGCACAAGCAGGATACTGGACAGAGTCAAAATACACATTATGCAAGTGCAGAGGTTCGTTGACGGACTGACCAGGAATGAATGAGAGCACTGAGTTTAAACAGGTGGGAAGCCAATCAGTCACTGAGCAGCAGCTGGCTCTAAATGGGCAGGCCAAGTGAGGGCAATGGGCGAACGTGACATACATACATATATATATATATATATATATATATATATATATATATATATATATATATATATATATATATATATATATATATATATATATATATATATATATATATATATATATATATATATATATATATATATATATTCCTCTGAGTTTCTATGGATAACAAAATTCTAAATTTGCTGGAATCATCATAAATCCCTACATATTCTGTATCGATTGCCATATTTACACTGGAGATTAAAAATAGAGAACAATTTACAAACAAGTGAATAATTCAGAATAAAATGCCATCATTACTGATCAACAGTTTAAGGACCTTTGTTCTGTCTATACCACGATAATGAAAAATAAAAAGGCATTTCAACATATCAAACAGTATTTTGCGAAAAGTGCAACTATTAAAATTAGAGAACACTTTGTTTCCTCCCACTTAATGATGCTAATCTAGTGCATTGTGCTAATTTCCTTGATTATCTGTCAAACCATATTTAATTGGGATTCTAAATGCCAGTTTCACTGACTTTGCAAGATGGTGGGCCATTCTAAGGTGACTGAAAGCCCCAGGCAGCCGGTTGTTCAGATGAACACAAGAGGGATGACCCAATCAGCCACAGCAAGACAAGTTGATCGTTCGAAATCTGTTATTTAAAGAATATTGAATCTTTACAAAACTACAAAGTCGCCCAAGAATGCTGGTCATCCATTAAAGACAAATGCAAGAGAGGACGGGTTACTGAGGAGGATGTCAATTGTTATTTGTTTTCACACTGCATCTGGAATAGCTTGCCATTTCTGTGCTGAACACAGTTAGGTTCTGTCTCCCCATACAGTGCATCGCCATTTAAGAGCAATTGGATCCAAGGCCCACACTGTAGTGACCAAACATCTCATTAGCAAAAAAAGAAAAAAGAAAAAAAGAAAAATGCAAGACTGAGCTTTGCTGAGGAGCATGTTGAGTGGACAGAGGAAAACTGGTCCAGAGTTTGTTATGTTCGGCGACGCATTGGAGAAAATCTAAACCCTGGTGTGTAAAAAAATGGTGGAGGAGGAAGTGTCAGGGTTTGGGAAATGTTTTCTGCCGGAGTTGAGCCTCTTGTAAAGCTACATGGCCGAGTGAATGCAAATGCGTGTCAGAACCTTCTTCAACAGCACATGGTTCCATACTTGCATTTCCTGCCCCATCAGGCGGTAGTCTTCATTCAGGAAAAGGCCCCATGTCACACTGCAAAACAGGTAAATAAATTTCCTTGAGGGAGAAAACATTGAATTAATGTCATGGCCTGCTCAGAGTCCTGATCTCAAACCAAGAGAGAACCTCTGGAAAATCCTTGGTGACAAAGTTATGGTCAAGAAACCCACTACAATCACCAAATTGTGGAGGAGGTTGGAAGAAGACTTGACCAACATCATACCAGAGCAGTGTTAGGGACAAGTGTGATCCTTTGCTAAAGTCATTCAATACAGAGGCCTGTACTCTGCTTACTCATTGCTGACTGTTGTAACCTTCAGAATTTCTTTCCATGCCAAACTTGTTGTTCTCTAATTTTGCTAGGTGTGTTTTCAAAAATTTTGTGTGTGAAATGCCTCTAGTCATTTGGTGAAAAAAAAGTATTGTAGTACCATGTTTTAGACCAGAGATCTCCAATATGGTGCCCGCAGGCACCAGGGTGCCCCCTAAGCACAGTTAATGTAAAGATAGCTAACCAGTGCTGGGTCATTGTGATTGTCTAATAAAATGATTTCTTTATTGGTTGACTGAGGCTGTTTAACCCCATTTTAAATAATTAACCTGGTAATCACGTAGTAATACCTTAGTAATAACAAGGTAATAACATGACAAATTGTTATTTTAGATATTCAAATAATGTCACAAGCCAGAAACGGACACAGGACTCAATAGCATTCGTTTTACTCAGTTTTATTGATAAAGAGAGAGCAGTGCTTGCCTCCACGATCTGATGATCGTCGGACACGGGTAGATGGTGGCAGGAACGCGGAAGTGGCCCTTCCGTGTCAAGCGAGGGTCGTCGTATGCAGCGGGAAAACAGGTCGATGGCCGGAACGGAGGAGCAAGGGCAGTAACAAGTCCAGAAAAGAGGTCGGCAACAGGAATCAGGCAGGAAACAGGGCCAAACAGGTCGATGGCCGGGACGGAAGAGCAAGGCAGAAATGAGTCCAAAAACAGGTCGGCAACAGGTATCAGGCAGGAGAAAACAGGGCAGGAGAATATCTGAGCAGAGCTTGCCTAGCTGAAAGCAAAGATTTGCAGACGGTCTGACAGCTTCCTCTTGGAAGACGGGGGTTTAAAAAGAGTAAGGGAGCCAATCAGCGACTAGGGCTGTTGGTGCCAACGGGGCAGTCGCAGGTGCCCCGAATCAGTAATCATGACAAATAAATAGGTTCCAGTTCATAGGCCTTATTGACAAAAAAAAATCTAGTCAAGTATTAATAAGTAATTAGTTAAAAGGGTACATTGCCAATCTATTCATGTATTAAACAAATGTATTTATTCATCTTTTTATTGGTTTACTTTACAGGAAATACAAACTAAGTTCCAACTTATGAGTTTTATTTAGTGAATGAGCAGAAAACATGCATTTTCTTAAGATAGCTATCCAACTACCTTTTTAGCATTGTAGCTAGCTATCTTCCTACATTTTTAATGTTTTTACTGTAGTGGGTTTTACATAATTCACCCACGGAACCATTGTTTAGTTAGCGAGTTCCTAGGGGGACTCTTAATTTGGCCGGCTCGAGCCACTCTCGTGTTTGTTTTGTTATTGCAAGTTTAAATGTCATTAAAGCAGCTTTCGTTGGTACCTTTGTTTGACACTCCGCCTACGACTCCCGTCGCTGCTCGCTACATTGGTGACCCCGACATTAGTCTCGTGGAAGTTTCCGAGGCCGTGCATAATACTGAGCATACCGACATGGCATACGCGCCCGTTCTCAAGCTCCCTGCGTTCTGGGAGTCATCGGCGTTAACATGGTTCGCACAACCAGAGGCTCAATTCGCCCTGCGCGGAATCACTGATGATGACTCTCGCTATTACCACGTGGTGTCTGCTCTGGGGAGCTCAACTGCAGCCAGAGCGGTGAGCTTCATCACATACCCTCCTGAACAGGATAAATATAAGGGACTGAAGGCATATCTCCTCAGAATCATTGAACTGTCGCGTTCTGAGCGTGCTCGACGCCTCCTTGCTATTCAGGGCTTAGGAGACAGTAAGCCATCGGATCACATGGAAATGATGTTAAACTTGCTTGGCACCGAAGAGCGTGTGGGGGGACGGGACACATGGACCTCCATTAACTTCTGCCAATGACACCCCCATCCGCACATACGGGACACGGACAGTGGGCGTGTGTTTTGGGGGTCAGCAGTTTACATGGGACTTTGTCACTGCGGATATTGCTTTTCCTCTTCTTGGTGCAGATTTTCTGTGTGCCAATGGATTACTCGTCGATGTGAAAAATGGCCGCCTCGTTGACGCATTGAATTTCTCCTCTCTCGCGTGTGTCCGCGACAAAGGGATTTTTGAGGGTCTGTCCAGCTCTCTCTTGGACGGTGATATTTACCACCCAGTCTGGCGAAGCCCACCTTCTCAGCCTCCACGACCAGACATGGGGTTGAGCACCACATTGAAACCAAGGGGCCCCCTGTTCATGCCAGGGCACGACGACTCAATCCAGACAGATTGGCAGCTGCTAAATCCGAATTTGCTAACATGGAACGTCTCGGCATCATTCGCCGATCAGACAGCCCCTGGGCCTCTCCACATTTACACATGGTCCCGAAACCAGGCGGTGGCTGGCGCCCATGCGGGGACTATCGCCGCCTTAACGAGGCTACCACGCCCGACCGTTACCCAGTCCCGCACATTCAAGACTTCTCTGCACACCTGGCGGGCAAACTTCTCTTTTCCAAGGTGGACCTAGTGCGGGGATACCACCAACTGCCAGTGCATCCCTCAGATATACCGAAGACGGCCGTGATAACTCCATTTGGGTTGTTCGAATTTCTCAGGATGCCGTTCGGACTGAAAAATGCCGCTCAGTCCATCCAAAGGCTGATGGATTCAGTGCTCAGGGACATGCCTTTTGTGTTCGTCTACCTGGACGACGTCCTTGTTGCCAGCTCCTCAGAAGAGGAACACTTGGAGCACCTCAGAGACCTCTTCACCAAGCTCAGTCAGCATGGCCTGATTATAAATCCCGCGAAATGTGTTTTTGGCGTACCCTTCATCCACTTCCTCGGGCATCTCAACACCAAGGATGGGGGCCGTCTCTACCTTTTCCTCAGCCGCCAACAGCACGGGGCCTCAGGGAGTTTCTCGGCATGGTGACATTCTACCATAGGTTTATTCGCCGAGCCGCTGATGTCATGCGCCCACTCTACGAGGCCCTCAAGGGTAGGTCACCCAATCAAGCTGTTGAATGGACCGCTGAGAGGACCAAGGCATTCGAGGACACAAAAACCGCGCTGTGCCAGGCAGCCATGCTGGCTCACCCAGCCCCCGGAGCCCCAGTCGCACTGACTACAGACGCATCAGACCTAGCAGTGGGTGCCGTGTTCGAGCAGTGGGTTGACAATGCTTGGCAGCCACTCGCCTTTTTTAGTCGCCAGCTGGACCCCAGAGAACGTAAATACAGTGCATTCGACAGAGAACAACTACTTGCCATCTGGTTGGCGATTCGCCACTTCCGTTTCATCTTGGAGGGCCGTGAGTTCATCGTCTTTGTTGATCATAAGCCTCTTACGTTCTCCATGTCCAAGACGTCTGAACCGTGGTCTGCCCGCCAGCAGCGCCAGCTGTCATTCATATCGGAATACACGACTGACATCAGGCACATTGCTGGGAAGTCCAACGTGGTTGCGGATTGCCTGTCCAGAGCAACCATCAGCGCTGTGCAATTGGGGCTTGATTATTCCAGTATGAGTATGGACCAGGCTTCTGATAACGGCGTCCAAACGCTCAAGAGCTCAGACACTGGTTTGCGGCTGGAGGAGGTTGCGGTCGGAGACTCAGGGGCCAAGCTTTGTTGTGACCTCTCCATGGGTTGGCCTAGGCCGCTTGTCCCTGCTGGCTGGCGTCGGGCTGTTTTTGAGGCAATACACGGCCTGTCTTATCCTGGCAGGAAAGCATCCATTAAGCTAGTGGCCCAGAAGTTTGTGTGGAAAGGGATGAGTAAGGACGTCCGGGACTGGGTTGACTCATGCGTGGCATGTCAACGCGCCAAAGTGCACCGTCACATCAAGGCCCCATTGGTACCATTCGCCATCCCCGAACGGAGGTTTGACCACGTTAACATTGACCTGGTGGGCCCACTGCCCCCTTCACAAGGTTTCACTTACCTCCTGACGATGGTGGACAGGACGACCCGTTGGCCTGAAGCAGTTCCGCTGACTTCCACCTCAGCTGTCGATGTGGCCCGGGCGTTCATCGGCACATGGGTCGCCCGTTTTGGACCCCCTGCAGATCTCTCATCTGACAGGGGCGCACAGTTCACCTCCAAGGTGTGGAACACGGTGGCCGAGAGCCTGGGAGTCAAACTTCACCGCACCACTGCCTACCACCCCCAGGCTAACAGGTTGTGCGAGCGGTTCCAGCGCTTGATGAAAGCGGCCCTGCGCGCCAGCCTGACCGATGGGGACTGGGTCGATAAGCTACCCTGGGTCATGCTGGGACTGAGGACCGCTCCCAAAGAGGACCTTCAGTGCTCTTCAGCTGAGTTGGTTTACGGTCAAGTGCTGCGGGTGCCAGGTGATTTCATCCCAGACCCAGCGACACCCTGGGCTGCATCCAGGGAGAAGTCCATCTTGCAGGTCACTGCGGGAGCGTTTGTGCCTATCCCCACATCGCGACACGACAGGCCAGTTTCACGGGTTCCTTCCAACCTGCGCTCGGCTGGTTTTGTTTTCATTCGCCACGATGCCCACCGCGGACCATTGCGCCCTCCTTATGATGGACCGTTTAAGGTCCTGCAGCATGGTGACAAGACCATGGTCGTGGACATTGGTGGTAGGCCAGAGACTGTCTCCGCGGACAGGGTTAAGCCTGCCCACATGGATATGTCCAAGCCATTGGAACTGGCCCAAGCCCCACGGCGCGGCCGTCCTCCTGCGGCCCCGTGGGTACCCACTCTGACCCTCCGCCCCCAGCACCTGTGGGCTCTCCAACTGAGTCCACAAGCTCTCACCCCCCCCCCGCTGTTCCAGCTCCTTGTACCCGCAGTGGCCGGGTCAGTGTCCCAACCAGGCACAGAGACTTTGACTAGGGGTGAATTCTGGGGGGGGGCTTGTGTAGTGGGTTTTACATAATTCACCCACGGAACCATTGTTTAGTTAGCGAGTTCCTAGGGGGACTCTTAATTCGGCCGGCTCGAGCCACTCTCGTGTTTGTTTTGTTATTGCAAGTTTAAATGTCATTAAAGCAGCTTTCGTTGGTACCTTTGTTTGACACTCCGCCTACGACTCCCGTCTCTGCTCGCTACATTACACTTTTTTTGCATTCTATCTAGCTAACCTTTTATCTTTTTTTGCTATTTATCAAGCAAAACTTTGGCCTCATTTCTTGCTAGCTTTTTGGCTTTTTTTTTAGCTTTCTATTTGGCTATTTAGTTGGGATTTTACTCTTTTATCTAGCTATCTAGCTCCCTTTTTGTTTTTACCTGTTTACTCTTTCAGTCAAGCTACTTTTTTAGCTATTTAGCAAGCCATCCAGGTAAGTTAGTATTTTAGAAATTCATATCAGACACAGTGCCCTTTGCGCTAATCAGTTACAAAAACAACAACAAAAAAATCGGTTGGAAACCCCTGATACAAACAAGATGAAATGTAATTTAACTGTGGACCAGTGAAATGTTTATTTCTTTCAAAATAATTCAGTTCTGTAGAAGTTGTTCACATGTGTTCTGAAACACTTACAAAAGTAAATTGCAATATTTTAAAAAACGGAATAAGAGCTGTTCACAATGTTGGGAATATTCATCTAATAAATGCACTCTTTCTTAAGTCTGAATCTAAAAACATTATGATGTTGTGGAATTAAACACGGTGCAGTATACAGTATATAGAAGATTGAACCAAACAGCATTAAACCGTTTCCCATCCAAGATCGTCATTTTTGAGGTTACAGGATAGGAAACCCTAGAATGCATGTGTGGGAGTTCCCTGAATAGGTATTTGACGGACCACAATTTGCCAATATGAAACCAACCCACATGTCAGAAGGTGTTAACAATACCAGGCACGCCCTGCTCATGTTGGCAACAGTAATAGATGCAGTGACCTTATGAGAGCTATTTAATTGCACAACAACAGGCTGAACACATTAGGTCTGGAGAATTGGGTGACTCCAAGCACACCTGCTGCTGAAGATTTGAAGGTTAAGGGATGGATTTCAACGTAAACATGGCAAACTACACTCGCTTTTGATTTTGGTAAAACATTTGCAACAGTTCAGAAACACCTGCAATTACGTGATCATAGCAAATTTTTGTAGATTTTTCTAAAAATAAGATATTATCGAGAGAATCTATTACACAGTACTCTTCACTAGCAGCAGTATGTGTCTTCCACACTTTTAAGAGGTTGTAGTTTCAAATTTCAAGGCCACATAGAGTTTGCATTTTGATCTTTTACTTTTTATATATCCTTAGGATGCACCTATCGCGATCTTAAATCAAGGATATTTGGTTATCTGAATTTTTACATTGTCTATAGGTATAAAGGGTTGTTCTTAGTTGGGTGCGTCGCGTGGCTCCTGGTTAGTGATCCACCAATGTAGGTGTTTTGTTCACGAATGTATGAGACAACATTAGCAATGCGTTTGCCATAATGTTACCATCCAGAAGTGATCAACAATTATTGATGTAAACGAAAGCTCTCCTGGTGATTTTTTCTGACGGTTTTGATTTTGTTACATAGTGCATGAATTCCTTACAGTCTAAGATTTTAAAAGATTTGAAGTGTAGTTGAGTGATCCCTTAGCTCACCAGAAAAAAGACGCCATTGTACTGTTAAGTAGTTGATTCCCATTTCCACAATCAGAACACAGCCATTCGTTATTTAAAAACGTATTATTTCAATTTGGTCCTCGGCACAGAAGTGTAAGTTTAAAGAATAATTTTATCATTGAACAAAAAACAAATATTTAAATGTAAAGAGTTGATTTGCATTTGTTGATATCCGGTACGTCACTCTATATAATAAAATGTATTAGTGATAATCATATTTTTCTGTTTATGTATAACAGGCCTTTTAAAACATTTAGGTGGGCTGCAATCGGCATCCCGAACATAGTTAGGAATCAACGGACATAGAACAACAACACAAACTTATACTCAGTATTGTTCTCAGCCTGACACACCTCTAAAATTACTAGCATTGCCGAATGTTTTTTACATAACCTTGTACTTAGCAACATAGCCTCCAGCAAAAATAGTGAGACTATTTGCAGATACCTGGGATTTGCTTCAACTCACCACTGAAAGCTAAAATGGACGAAGCATAAAAGCCCCCCAAAAAACATGCTTTATATCAGGCATGACAACATGCGGGTTGTATCCGGCACGTTGGATGGTTTATTCCAGCCCGAAGTTCTGTGTCTCGAGGTCATTTCTTTAAAAAGTTATGATATTTTTTAAATAAACGCAACCAAATAGTCTCTCTGGCCGCGAGGGGGCAGTGTTGAGCTTGTATAGAGCGATAAAGTGTGGTGAGAAGGTCTTATGCTCTGCAGTATAGACACAAGCGAGAGGGTTAGCTGAAGTGGGACGTTTTTCTAAGGCATGGGTGTCTAAACTTTTCAAAAAGCGAGCCAGGTTTGGTAAGCTGACTGGCAGGGTCTCGTGAAAAAGCGCTGCTGTGGGGTTAAAACAGCTTCCAGTTATTTCACTTTTCAGTGTTCTTTGCCAGTTAGCTTTTTGTACTCAACATGTTTCATCTGGTTGTGACTCTTGATTTGATTCTCTTTGAAAACAGCCACAGTCTCTTGGCAAACTAGGCAGATGCAGTTGTTTTGGATTTTGATGATAAAAAATACTCCTATTTCAAATTCTGCTGGAAGCTGTGGCCCTCACAGTTAACTTTCCTTTTTTATTTACAGTTATCATGTCGGAAATGGGATTGGCTAAAATGATCACAGAAAGCCAAGGGCAAGGTGACCAAATGGTTAAACAGTGAATGTTTTTTGAACAAATGTATCTTAAACTGCATTCATTATTATTATTATTCAACATTAGTGGCATGCCACAAATTATTAATCTTATGATAGAGGCCGCTGCCAATAAAAATTTTTTATCACGGGCCGCAACCGGGCCAGACTTTTGACACAGCTGTAACCAAGCAGATCCATCACTTTCCTGCAACGGAAGTTTTTGCGTGCCTGTAGAGCACGTGTGTCAAACTATTGACCGACTATTGATCATTTTATGTGGCCCGCGAGACAATGTTGAGATAAGCACAAGAGAAAAATGAGCCACAATGACGTGCACTTTTAAATATGTCACTTGTATGTTGCCAAAGCCAGGCGCCACTCACAAAGCACCCACTGTAACTGTATTTGCTGATTACCATCATTATTATTCAACCAGAGAAAATTAAGGAAACCCACCCCAAGGCTATGTTTGTATGCTATTTCTTTTCACTTTCCGGTCTGCATCGGTTACCCCGGGTCAAATAAACTGTAGTGGAAATGATTTCAAGTGTTGTTGTTTTTTCACAAATGCAGTTAATGAACAATACAATAGATTCCATGCCATTCATCATACTTTCCAAAATGGCGGCGCCCTCTATGGCGGCGGCTGGATCTGCTCCCGACAGTTTCTCACATTCTAGTCAAAACCCCCAATCTTCGACTCAGTTTATGAGGGCGAACAAAGACAACTCTAACTGTAGATTAATATACGATCGCAGTTTTTTGCTGGATATGCGAACATCCAGAAATCCAGCGCAAATTTCGACGATCACTCTGGAGTGTTTACTTAGCCTCGGAGTGCTACGTCAACAGAACGCAGCGGCCTACAAAGCAGCGAGTAAAAGTGGCAAGCGGAAGCGCTGTGACCGGGGAAGGAAACGAGGTTGTCGGGCCGGGCTAACGGCTCGGATGAAGGCTAAACCCTTCAAAACGCCTCTACCATCCATTTTCCTATCCAACGTCCGCTCCCTGGACAACAAACTGGACCATTTACAAGTGGAATTTACATCGAACCGCGAATTGACGAACTGTTGTGCTTTGATTCTGACGGAGACATGGCTAAACTCATCTATCCCGAATGACGCTGTTAGCATTGTGGGGCTAACTGCTTTCCGCGCTGATAGAAGCGGCGAGCTCACCGGCAAAAGCAAGGGGGGCGGTCTATGCATTTATACCAACAACAACTGGTGTAAAAATGCGAAGATAATCTCGAAACACTGCTCACGAGACATTGAACTTTTGACGGTGATCTGCAGACCGTTCTACCTACCGAGGGAGTTTAGCGCGACCATCATTACTGCCGTGTACGTGCCCCCCAGCGCTAATACGAAGGAGGCAATGGACGTTCTCTACCGAACTGTGAGTGAACTGCAGCATGCTTACTCCGAGTGCATTTTTATTGCGGCGGGGGACTTTAACCAGGCCAATATGAAAACAGTTCTCCCGCATTTCCATCAGCATGTAAACTTTGCTACAAGAGGTAGGAACACATTAGACCTGGCCTACACAAACATCAAAGGTGCATATAAAGCAGCCCCCCGCCCCCATCTTGGCTCATCAGATCACCTTTCTATTATGCTAATTCCAGCATACAAGCCCCTGCTGACCAGAGAAAAACCTACAGTGAAGCAGGTGAGGGTGTGGTCTGGGGGGGCAATGGAGGCACTACAGGACTGCTTTGATTGCACTGATTGGGACATGTTTAAATCGGCTGCCACTTACAACAACAAAATAAATATAGATGAGTACGCCATTTCTGTGTCAGCCTACATCAGTAAATGCGCAGAAGACGTCAGCAATAACAAAACTATATGCACCCGTGCCAATCAGAAGCCCTGGATGACTGCTGAAATACGAAAACAACTAAAAGTACGGAACCTTGCCTTTAGATCTGGTGACAAGGAGGCGCTGTTATCAGCGAGGGCTAACCTGAACCGGGCTATCAGACTAGCAAAGCGAACGCACAGTCAAAAAATCCAGGAACGTTTCCTCAGCACAACCAATACCAGGGATATGTGGAAAGGCATTCAGGCCATCACCAGTTACAAGCCAACCACCGCCCCAGTGCAGAACACTAGCATGGACTTTCTGAATGACCTCAACAAATTCTTTGGAAGGTTCGAGGCACAAAACGGCACCCCTGCAGCGAAAGCGGTTCCAAATCAGGACGAAAGAGCACTCCACCTGGACTCATCTGACGTGAGGAAGACCCTGAGAAGGGTCAACACAAGGAAGGCTCCAGGCCCGGACAACATTCCGGGGCGGGTACTTAGGGAGTGCGCCGATCAGCTGGCTTGTGTACTAACAGACATTTTCAACACCTCGCTAGACCAAGCCAAAGTACCATCATGCTTCAAATTTGCCAACATCATCCCAGTGCCAAAGAAACCCCAGATCTTATCACTCAACGATTACCGGCCCGTTGCACTGACTCCTATCATAATGAAGTGCTTTGAGAGACTGGTTAAAGAGCACATCACCTCCAGTCTCCCCTCCTCATTCGACCCCTTTCAGTTTGCCTACAGGACAAACCGCTCCACCAGGGATGCCATCTCCTCTGCGCTTCACCTGAGCCTGACACATCTAGAGGAGAAGAACACCCATGTGCGGATGCTGTTCCTGGACTTCAGTTCAGCATTCAACACCATCATCCCACAACATCTGGTAGACAAAATGAGACTCCTGGGTTTCAACACCCCCCTGCGGAACTGGCTGCTGGACTTCCTCTGTGACAGACCCCAATCAGTGCGGATAGGTCAGAACAGTTCAGATGTCATCTACCTCAGCACGGGCTCCCCCCAAGGCTGCGTCCTAAGCCCCTTGCTGTTCACCTTGATGACACACGACTGCGTCCCTGGGTACGCCACAAACCACATCGTGAAGTATGCTGACGACACAACAGTGGTGGGCCTCATCAGGGATGACAACGACCTGGCCTACAGAGAGGAGGTGGAGCAGTTGGTGGGCTGGTGCAGGGACAACAGCCTGGTCCTGAATGTCGACAAAACTAAAGAGATCATTGTCAACTTTAGGAAAAACCAGCCCAACCATGCCCCACTTTGCATCAACAACAAGGCTGTGGAGGTTGTCAGCAGTATCAAGTTCCTAGGGGTGCACATTACAAACAAACTCACCTGGTCCGTGAACACTGCATCACTGGTTAAGAGGGCACAGCAGCGCCTGTACTTCCTGCGGAGGATGAGGAGAGCCCACCTGCCCCCACCCTCCCTCATTACATTCTACAGGGGCACCATAGAGAGTATCCTGACCAGCTGTATCTCTGTGTGGTGTGGAGGCTGCAGCGCTACCGACTGGGGTAGTGTGAGGAGGGTAACGAGGACAGCAGAGAAAATAATCGGGACTACACTTCCCTCCATTCAGGACATTGGCCAGAAGCACTGCCTATCCCATGCTAAAAACATTACCGGGGACCCCTCTCACCCCCATCATGGACTGTTCACTCTGCTAGCCTCTGGGAAGAGGTACTGCAGTGTGCGGTGCAGGACCACCAGGCTCCGCAATAGTCTAGTCCCCCTGGCCATTAGACTGTTAAATGGTCAATCTAACATATAGTTAACTTAAATCTAAACGGCTGCTAATCTGACTTTTTGCACTACTGGCAGTTTTTTTATAGCTTGCCACTCCCTGCACATTGCTCTCTGCACTATTGTAATTACAGCGTTATTGTTACAGTGTTAATGTTACTGTGTACCTGACTTGTTAACCTGACTGCCCATTTTGCACATCTGGTTAGCTACTCTTCTTGCACTATCGGCACTATGGTAAAATACTATACGTAGCCAAAATACAATACAACATTATTTATATCTGTACATTCAAGGAAACTGTGGGGGTCAGATGCATCGACATTTCGTTCTGTATACACGTGTACTAGAATGACAATAAAGTAGATCTGAATCTGAATCTGAATCTGAATTAAATTTCAGCAAATGAAAAACACTCAATAATTGTTTTATAAGTAAATATAACATCCCTAAATTATAATTTAATTGTAAGACCCTCCAGCTGAGGCACACTTTTTATGCCATTCATATATTAGTCTGGCCCACGTTTTTTTTCTTTCATGTGGCCCCTGAGATAAAATGAGCTTGACACCACTGCTGTAAAGAGTCACATTCCTCTCCTAAACGAGTTCCTATGGCTTAAATGAGCATTATGACAAAAAGTTACATATACTAGGATCTTTTAGAATCCAATACAATGTCATAAAACAGCAGATGTGATATAGTGTACTGAGTGAATTTTTTAGTTAGTAAGGCAAAAACAAAAAGGCAAAATAAAATGAAAATTTTATAAAAGCTTATTGACATTTCTCAGTGAAAGAAAAATCAGATTTTTCTGCCACAATGCAAAACCCTGCCAGCCCCCCGATTGAATGAGGATATCAAATCTTGTGTGTGGGGGAGACAGAAAAAAAATTCAATATTCATTGAAGAAAACCTTGCTACAGAGCAGGTAGGTATTGAAGAAACTGTACCTGGTTGAGATATCTCTTTGTAAATCCGTTAGTTAGCCCTCTTTCTCTGGTTGAGCTACTTCTACTCTGTGAAATTGACTACTCAGGGTTTCCCTCATTTTAGAGTTGATAAACCTACCATAGGGTTCTCACTAAACCCCCTTTGTGGAATGGAGGACAAGTCTTCTCAATACTTCTGTTAGTCTGCATTTCACAAAACGTAAGCAAATGGTAAATGACACTTAATCTATATTGCCCTTTTTTCTGGAAGCACTTTTGATTTGATTACACATTTACTTACTGAAAGCAAAGTAGGAGCCATTTGGGGTTCAGTACCTGGCTCAAGGACACTTTTACATGGTCACAGGGGCAGACTGGGATCTAATGCCCTACGATTCAGTTATGAGACGATCACGCTTACTAGAAAATCATTTAACTGAGTTTTGTTTCTTAAATTTGTTCAAGGATTCTCTTGCAGCTGTTACTGATGGGCCTTGCTTGCTTAGTATGTATCATTGTTGTCGTTTTAAATCTCCTCTCCCTCTGACTTCCTAGTTTATTTAGTCTGCACTTCCACTATATCCAAAGCCAGACATTCCAGTACTATTCCAGTGTTTTTTTACTTTTGGTTGGTTAAGGTTTGAGATTCTGGCTTGCTCTTTTTCCTCTTGTCCTGTCTAACAGATTTTTGACGAACAATATGACCTACTATGGACTCACTGATTCAGGCACTTTCACATTAGAAAACTGTGAAGGAACACCTGGCTGGATATGAAAATGCAACCCGTGATAAGCTGGATTGGTGTTTAAAGCTGTGTGCAGGTGACCATTCAATGGCTTTCCTATATGACAAATTGCAAGGTATTTCCCAGCTAAACATGTCTAAAAAAAGAGAGTGAATTAGGATAGATGATATAAGGTGATCCTGGTGATATATGGGGATCCAGCCTGGAGAATATCCATAGTTACCCCTTTAAATGCTAGGCACCACCCAATTCAATTTAAGGTTGTCCACAGAACTCATTACTCGAAATTAAGACTACATAGTATCTTTCCTAAAATCTCTCCCATATGTGAAAATTGTGAGTCTGTCGGGGCTGACCTGTTACACAGCTTCGCACTTTGTAATAAAAAACAAGCTTTTTGGGTTGATATTTCTTATTTTTTCCCAGGAATATTTGGTAGGCAGATAAAACCTGAACCGCTTTTTATAATCTTTGGAATATCAAAAGTATTTTATTCATTAACAGAGGCGCAGCAACAGTTTCTTTCCTATGGACTCATCACAGCCAAAAAACTCATATTAATATGTTGGAAAGGAAAAGAGGTGCCCACAAGGAGAAGAAGGCTCACGGAACTTACAGACACCCTACACCTAGAGAAAATTTGATACACCTTAAAGAACAAAACTGAAAAATTTGAAAGGATAATATCCTGCCTCAAACAAGAATTGGGGTCCTGACCTCTTTAAACTGACATTGACAGTGCTTGGGTGTTCATTTTCACCTTTTGGTAATATCCAATTTTCATGATGGTTGTCTTCCTCTGGTTCTGGTTGATTATATGGCACACTTCTAAGGTCATGAGATCGAACCTTCCTGTGTGGTGTTTGCATGTTCTCCCCGTGCTTGTGTGGGTTTCCTCCGGTCGCTGTGGTTTCCTGCCACATTCCAAAAACATGCATGTCAGGTTAATTGGGTGGGAATGAGCGAGTGAGTTGTCTGTCTTTGTGTGCCCTGCAACTGGATGGCAACCAGTTCAGGGTGTCCCCTGCCCACTGACCGAAGATAAGTGGGATGGGCTCCAGCACCTCCACGACCCTACTGAGGATAAGCGGTGCAGATAATGGATGGATCCTATACAGTTACCAGTTACCTGTTTAAAAATGTAATCAGTAAAGTAATCCCAATACTATAATATTGCATTAATGTAACTTGATTACTTCCAATTATTTTTGGATTACTTCAATACCAAATGTTATAACAAAAGACAAAAAAAACACAATATACTGTATATACATTTACAAAATTTTGTTTTCAGATAAATGAACAATGTAACCTTGAAAAAGAATAGAAGGAAGCCAAGGTCAGGTAGTTGCTTGTCTTACAAAAAAGTGCTCTAATTGTAACCTCATAGTATAGCTGATGAAACTAAAATCTAATTTTCTCTTATACATTGCACTTATTATATGCTGTTTTAGTTTACGCTAAGAGTGCGTTAACAATCCAATATTACTGAAAGGGAAATTATAGTTTGTACAGAATGTGCCTTTGTTTGATTTTATCCTCAAAAGTAACTTAACAAAGCCAAAGATAATATCCAAGTGTTGTTTGTATTCATGCAACATTGTATCCTCTTGGGGCCTGCTAACTATTAATCAAGATGGCCTTCACTTTACCCGTGGAGCCCTTGAAGGACTTGATGAATCAGAAGAAATTGACGGAGAGCAGTAGTACCACTCATACTACACAAAAACAACAAATCCGAATATTGAATATAGTGCTTAAAAACAGGGACCTCATATATTATTTTGCTTTCATTCTGAAAATAAAAATTAGTATAGAATTACTACAAATATACCACTACAGTAATACTATAGTAAAAAATATTACTACAGAATTATTTACTACAAGAATACTACAAAATAACAACTACAGTAATATTAAAAAAAATACTAAATATGACAAAATTACTATTCTGGAAATACAAGAATTCTACAAAAATACTACTAAAAGACTAGAAATACATCAATTATACCTCTACTGAAGTACTAAAAAATAAACATAATACTATAATATAAAAAACTACTAGAGACATATTACTACAAAAATACAACTACAACAGGTTTACATCAGAAATAGAGCAAATTACACCTAAAGTGATACTACAACAATATCACAAAAATAAAATTACAGTAACACTGTACTACAAAAATACTACAGAAATACTACAGATATACAGTGGCTTGTGAAACTATTTGCCCCCCTTGAGCTTTGTGACCTTTTGCCACATTTCAGACTTTAAACATGGAGATATAAAACTGAAATTTCTTGTGAAGCATCAACAATAAGTGGACACAATAATGAAGTGGAACACACTTTATTGGATATTTTAAACTAAAAAAAAAAAAAAAAAAAAAAAAGTGGGTGTGCTAAATTATTCAGCTACTTTCAGTGCAGCAAATTCTGTCCAGAAGTTCAGTGATGATCTCTGAATGATTCAATGTTGCTCTAAATGACTAACAATGATAAATTGAATCCACCTGTGTTTTAATCAAGTCTCTGTATAAATGCACCTGCACTGTGATAGTCTCGGAGGTCTGTTTAAAGCGCAGAGAGCAACATGAAGAACAAGGAACACACCGGGCAGGCCCGATTTAATGTTGTGGAGAAGTTTGAAGCTGGATTTTGGATACAAAAGGATTTCCCAAGCTTTAAATCTCCCACTGTGCAGGCAATAACATTGAAATGGAAGGAGTATTAGGGAATATAAGCATTTGCTTTTGACTACCCCTTTTCAAACATATTCTGTAATAATATTTTGTTGTTGAGAAATTGTTTTTGTTCTGTTTTTATTTTGATGTTCGAATAAAGTTTTCATTCATTCATTCAGTATCAGACCACTGAAAATCTACCAAGATCTGGCTTTTTTGGAAGAGTGGCAAGAAGGAAGCCATTTCCTAAAGATATCCATAAAAAGTGTTGTTTAAAGTTTGCTACAACCCACCTTGGAGACACACCAAACATGTGGAAGAAGGTGCTCTGGTCAGATGAGACCAAAATCGAACTTTTTGGCAACAATGCAAGACGTTATGTTAGGCGTAAAAGCAACACAGCTCATCACCCTCAAGACACCATCCCCGCAGTCAAACATGGTGGTGTCAGCATCATGGTTTGGGCCTGCTTTTCTTCAGCAGGGACAGGGAAGATGGTTAAAATTGATGGGAAGATGGATGGAGCCAAATACAGGACCATTCTGGAAGAAAACCTCATGGAGTCTGCAAAAGACCTGAGACTGGGAAGGAGATTTGTCTTCCAACAAGACAATGATCCAAAACATAAAGCAAAAGGTACAATGGAATGGTTCACCAAAAAACATATCAAGGTGTTAGAATAGCCAAGTCAAAGTCCAGACCTCAATCTAATTGAGAATCTGTGGAAATACCTGAAAACTGTTCACAAACGCTTTCCATCCACCCTCACACGAGCTGTTTTGCAAGGAGGAATGGGCAAAAATATCAGTTTCTCGATGTTTAAATAGAAGTATAACATGTCACATGCGGCCCCCGACTACAAATAGTTGCCCACCCCTGGAGTACAACATGGAATGAGTTCTAGGAGGAATGCAAATTATCAAGTAATCGGTGCCCCCAAATCTATCTTTGCTTAGTTCCCCATGAAGGCTTGGGCCAGTGTAATGCCTAAATCCGACAAACCTGCAAAATTCTTCCCCCCTCGCATTAACGCGCATTCTGCTGCGCTTCCGACAAAAGCGATCGTATTCTATATAATGAGTTTATTAAAACAATAAAGCGAGCAATTAAACAATCGTAGTCTATATATCGTGTTATTTAAACAATAAAGCGCGATCGTATTCTACAAAATGCGTTTGTTAACGCTGATGCAAAATTCACCAACACCGGAGACGAATCAATGTACGCTACGATATCCACAATCACAACTAATTGTATACAAATAGCCCTTATTTGATGTACTATAATAGCCGTATGTAATGTATTTTATTGTGAATGAAACCCTAGTTGCATTGGATCCCGCGGTGTAAACAAATTGTTTTTTTCCCCATTTAAAATCGAACTTCCCTGTCTATACTGTTTGCAAAGTAAGACATGCTTTAAACCTTTTTTGTTTTTTGGCTTTCGGATCCAACTACAGAGGAATACCTCCACTTTGAGAAGTATTACTGAATAGGTGTTCGACAAATCAAATTCGTTTTTATTACTACTATTATTATTAATAATAGTAATATTATGAGAAACGTCTGAAACTCTTCCAAATCACTGTGCTGACATATTGACATCACAGAAGGTTACCCCAGATGTCACAAGTCTGTATCTCAAACATGGTCCGTTTTAGCAGGGGAGTCAGATTTTGGCTGGTAAAATGCCTGCCAAAATATCCCCTCATAACTGAATAGAAACTCCCAATAACCCCAAAATCACTGAGCTGACATTTTGACGTCACAAAAGGTTACCCCAGAAGTCACAAGTCTGTATCTCAAACAGGGTCCGTTTTAGCAGGGAATCTACGTCGGTCCCGATGGCTGTCACCCGTAAAACGGCGGAATGACCGAACTCGGTCTATTGATTTAAAGAAAATTGACATGGAAAAATTAATGGTCAAATGAAATTTACAATTATTTACACGAATCTGTTAATGTTAGCTCATTTTAACGCCATTAAAGTGTGACGACGGAGACGCGTATGTGCCAAGGACGACGCTTAACTACTACGTGATATAAAGTTTACAACAAAACGTCACCGTCATTATGTCGAAGCTGAAAATGTGACCAACTAAACTTTTACTTTATGTCAAACGCAGCACGCGTATTACTATTTTGCCAACTCAGGTACTGATAATTTATAGTCTGCCTCATATTGCTTACAGCGCTGACTGTTATAACGCACCTTTGCTAATGTGAAGGCTTGCTGTGGACAGCAACCATTTTACGCAAAAAGGAATAGGAACTGAAATGTAAGTATTCGTGATTCAGTGGGTCAAATAAATGAAAGAATCAATAGAAATAGCACGTACGGTTTGCTTTTCTATTGGGTTTCTCAATTGGTTGGACAGCATATCGGTCATCCCGTAGTTCGGTTGCAATAATATTTCACGAGGTCAAATGTTAACACAATTATGAAAATTTTGTATGAATCACTAAAATAGACCATTAATTTCTAAGCACATTAATTGAGCAATCATGTACTGAAGTTAACCTAATTCCGCTTTAAAATTGAACAATCCCTGTCTAACGGAAGTATCAAGCTAAGCTTTTAAAATCTGCAGCGGAAGTACCAAAGTAAGAGCTTATAGGATACGAGGTTCGACGCTAAATCCAATTTAAAGGAGATACATTCAGTATCTTACTGGAAAAAACAGGCAATTTGGGGGGGAGATGAGCACACAGTGCATGTTTGGTAAACAAAATAAAAAAAATAAAACACACTTAGTGATTCTGGATCATTCAACACTGGAGTTTCACTTCCAATATGTGTACATCACATTATATATATTATCAGGCCCATGCCAATGCCTGTAAATGTCATGATCATTGAATAATTCAACCCCCTCGATTGAGTTAGCTTATAAATAATGATAAAGACTGCACAAAGATTTTGGGCATTGAAATGATCTATTTGTTATTAGAATAACTACGATGCAAACTTTAAACGGACAATGTTTATAATTTAGCGCCTCCAAGTGATTAAAAAAAACTACATTGTTCAAGAAAAAAAGTTGGTTTAAAATAAAAGCAAAAATACATTAAATGTCATATAAACATGCTTTTTTATAGTAGAAGGTTGAACTATTTGCCTTTAGCTGACGTGAACCTCACCTGGATGGAATTGACATAATTGTCGACCACCCTTCTGCTACGGGTACCCAAAAACCTAAAAAAGGCTGTGCAAAAAAAAAAAGAGAGAATTTTTGTCACTTTAGGTCTCCGTAGTTGGTATTCTTTGCGCTTTTTAGCAATCGTTTTCTGTTGCACTACAAAGTACAGCAACATTTATCTGTACTGTACTGTACTGTAACAGTATGATAAATCAATATAAATAGTCCATTACAACTGTTTCGGATCAAAAATTCAAGAGTCAAACAAAAATCAGCAATAAAACAAAATCACAACTACTGTATGATAATGTCAACAAGACAACTAAAATATTCCCATTGCACAATATTTTGAAAATAAAATAAGCAGTCCAATTAAAGTTTAAACACAATTGATTACATTTGAAAGTTAGACAATCTATGTTTAATTTTCTAATTCACTAACAGCATTATTTTTCTGCCAGTTAAAATAGAAAGACAACATAAATCCCAGGAATAGATTGATCGTAGCACTCGCTCAGTATTGATAACATTGATATTTGGATCCATCTGCCCAGCCTTGGTGTGCAGACAGTTCTCACCAGAAGTTTGAAATAAGGGCCTGCAACCCACTTCAAAAGATGCGTGATCTATAAGTGGCTCGTGGCCCACCAGTTGAGAAATACTGACATCCACTACTTTCAATTAAAGTAACCTCACATCTTATTACAAGTGATTATTTCATGTGGCGATAATCAATTCATTTTATTGGAAAAAAAAACACTCAACTAAATTCAGTTGTAGACATGACATACTGCCTGCAGCTCTTCTCTTTGCGCTAGCATAACATGATGTCTAAGTGTTGATGGCTCCCCACAAATGAAGAGAGCGCAACTACATGTGTTTTTAACTCTCATAAATCTTCTGTGATTGTTATCCCTAGGAAGGCGCTGGAACAGGATTTTTCACAACAACGTTCTTTACTTCTTGTCCTTGTTCAAAGCATTGCTCCTGTAGAATCATCTTCTTGTAAGTACACCTGCATTATGCAACAAGTTTTGCATTCATTTTTACACTTATGTTTAGAACAAAAGTAGGTTTAGGCAACCCCCCTACATATCTCTGCTCTCTCTATATATATATACAGTTGTGTGCATTTGAAAATACTTGTACAAACGCAATAATGCACTTTCCTTTGTTAGGGATTGAGGGTTTCACCCTGTACTTGACATTGCTGGTACCACGTTGAATGTTTCCCCCTCAAGCCATGCCATTTGACCATATACAGTAACTTGAAAACTGTTACCAAACTCTGGTAAAATAGATTGGGATCACATATCATCCAAACGGACTCAATTGAACTTTTGTTTCAGTGTATGTGAAGTTAGCCATTATCGCTTTAGCAACATATTTTAGAATCTTATCCATGTTTTAGAGAAGTGGTTCTTGACTGGTGAGTTGACATTGCCAAAATAATCGGTTTTTTTTTGTTAAAACTGAGGGCAAATTACAATATGTAACAGTGGATGGCGATAAAACAAATGCAAGTTGACGCCCACCAATTCACAACACATAAAAAGATCGGTTAAGTTTGTTTACACACGTTAAGGATGGCTAAACACACACAATGTAAAGAATACATGAGATTGATTTTGATTTCAAAAAACAAAAAGCTCCCGAGGTGAAACATTTTAGATTTCAATAAAAAAGCAGCTAATTGAACATTAAACGAATATTATTACTTTAAGAAGTTTTGGTTTTGCTGGTCATTTAGATTTTTAACATAAATATATTCTATTATCTGGTTCAAACTGCACAATAGTCTCATTCAGTACATTTGAGAAGTGGATTTGGGTCGCGGCTTGTAATAAGGTTGGAATGGCGCCTCAAGCTAAACCAACCACTCTTTTAGAGGTTTCGGTCTTGACACAGAGGCGAATTAAATCAAAAGGTCATTAATCAGAATTCTGAAGTGGTTATCAATGACTGTCTTGTGTGTGGGGGGCGGGGGTTTGCGTATGTGCCCATACACTTTGACTTTGTTGGTTTCAAAATGTAAATAATAAGTAAAAATGTAATTTCTATGCATAGTAAACTAGAAATTTTGCCTTTGTTGTATTTGCTTGAAGTTAGTCATGTGCAGAATAGTGCGGCAACAGAATTCTCTTGGTTTTATTTCCATTAACATGCATGAGAAATGGTGGTACCTTTGACCTTCCTAGTTTTCAGGGTCATGGTACAGTAAGCATGAAGCTTAGAGGGGCCAGGCTACATCCACATATTTAGTGTTGCGTTCATGATTAAAAAGTCAGGACACAAGGCTACTAATCTTCTTGGAGTATTGTTACGGCATAGATTTGAGTTTATGGATGCTTACACCCCTGTGATCAATGCCTAGTGTGTATCTGGTTTACTGTATGCCATTTTTTTTGTCAGCTGCATGCCTTAAATTAAGATATAACATCAGGGACTGGTTCTGACATATTATGAAATTTGCTCAGCCCAGAATTGCTACTGTGTCTCAATAATTTGATTGTCAGGCATTGCAAATAAACACCTTGTTTTGTGATTATACCAGTACTACTTTTCAAAAAAGAAGTATAACAAATGCACTTCCAGTTGAGAGAACCAAAAAACAAATCAAGAACATTAACCAAGTAATACTACATAACCCAATTAAAGGTCATGGGTTTAAATCTGAGCTCAGACCTTTCTATATGGTTAGCATGTATATGCTCTCACTGTGCCTTCGGCTACTCTAGGATCCCCCACATTCCAAAAATGTGCATTATAGGTCGAGTGAAGACTTTCAATTGAAAAAAGTTGGGAGATTGTGAGTATGAATGGAAATTTCTCAACATCTAACTGACTGGCAACTGGATGGATGGACACACAACATCTGTTGAGTGGCTTGTGACCTGGTGCAGATTAATTGAATTGAATTGTCTTAATGTCATTGATAACAACGTAGTGGACATTGTTTGCAACAAATTCAGACCTGGCGCTCCAGGATGAACACGTAATAAAGCTTTAAGGACAAAGACATATATTTACAAGGTGGTTTTTTGAGATTGGCCTAAGTTGTAATGATTGTGTTATGAAAGATAGTGCATATTAATAATAGTCCTATGAAAAGTAGTAGAGTAATTAGTCAATAAATAAGACATGAGTACCTGTTTGTCAAAGCAACTCGCAAGATATACATTTTTCAGTTTTGCACACTCTTTTAGGGCGGTGATGGTACTGGAGAAGAAACTGTCTCTTGAGCCTAATAGTCCTTTAGAAAGTAAAAAATATAAGAAAACTGTAACAATTATCAAGCTAGCTAGAGAGCCGTTAGCTACTGTATCTGTGCATGCTGCCATAAACTCATCGACAAAAGTCAGCTGGGTTAAGTGGCAGAGGGATCGGATGGATAATTTGATGGTTGCATGGAAGGACGAACGAACGGACAGAGTATGGACAACTAGTATTATTGCATAAGAATGCAGTTTACTGGTCAGAACGTTTGCCTCACAGTTCAGAGGTCTCGGCTCGATTCTAGCTCACCATTGCTTGCACGACTTTCATTTCAAAATGACACTGCACCATAAAGGCTGAAGTCTTTATCTGTTCGCCAGTAAAGTTTAACTAATAATCGAGCCAACATTTACATCAAATTATATTTTACAACAGTGTTCAGATTTTATTTTTCGCTTTCTCCTTGATTTTAAAAGTCAATAGCATATTGGCCATTAAATGTAAAGGTACAACCACTCCCAGCCGGAGAAAACTCATTACATTGTAGTGAAATTGGAACACATTTGCAAAACAAAGCATCTGCATTGCGCATACACACCCGTCGTATGCAGGTGCTGGGCGATTCCTTTCGCTTGATTAAAAAGGAATACATTATGCAAATTTGGCAAACCGGACCAACTTTCATTCGAAAAATCCTCTTGGCATTATTATATAACTATGTCGCAGATGACAGTGTGAGTGTGATTAGCGTTACATCCATATTTCATCTGAAAAAACCCACAATTTTTGAAGGGAGGGCGGAGGGGGGTTGTTTACATTGAAGTAAAATAGGAACCCTTTTTAAAGGCTATAAGCATATACAGTATGCAAGAGGATCTTTAGTCGGTTGATGGCACTATTATGGTCTATGGTCCTGGAAGGTCATAGTTCAACTTGCTGCAGGCAAAATGTTTTGGGCGAATGCTATCTTTCCACATTCCGATACCTAGTTGCTCACGTGATGTAGTCTTTCACTCATTTCCCCACTTCATATTCCTTTGAGTGAGGCTGGATTTTGTTTGATCTCTGGACTGGACCGCCTATCCACGGGCATGCTTGAATCCATCCAAGCTGGCCTAAAATGATACAAAAGGTACACCGTGAACTGGTGACCAGCCATAGGCAATCTGTTTGATAAGGAACAGAATTTGCCCTTGAATTTCAAGCCTGGATCTAAACAAAGTAACAGATTTATTCTTAGTAAACTGAAAAACAAAACCACTCTATCAGTGGAGTAAAGATTATTTCCAGTCATCCATTATTACAGTATATCTGCAAGGACCTTTAACAAAAAAGGCCCACAAGGACGCTTTAAATATCAACAAATCCAAAGTGACTAGAGTAAATAAAGTGAAGGCAGAAATTACTTTCTCAAGAAAATTATTCGCACAAAACTGATGTGACAAACTAGCGTCCGAACACAATAATAGCAAACAACAACATTAACGCATAAAAAAAGAGGTAAAGCTAAGTATTTAAGACATGCTGTGTCTCTCATTGGTACTCACCAACACTACAGCTTTACGCATTAGACTACTGATTTTCTCTGCTTAAAAACGCCAACCGAATCTACCAGTTTTTCAATTTAAACATCAACAATCCCGACTTGAGACTAGTATTTTAGTCTATGGCGTCTTTATTTTGAAGCAAGACTGTCTATGGGTGAACAAACCGCCGAAACAATCATGTTTGATTTCCGTTTTGCAACTTCATATTTTAAGGAAGCACAAGTTTTTTTTCCCCTAAAAATTCTGGAGGCATATTGTGTTTCGCGTGTGAAAATAGGTTGCCACTCATGCCTAGGTCACAACTTACATAATGCGCATATCTAAAGGAACAGCAGTAATATCATCAAGATGTGTCTTAAAGGCACAGTATGTTTATAGCTGGAAAAATCTGCACAATGGGCCAAAAAATAGATGTTAAATAAAAAGGATTCTTTGCTGAATATCGTCTTATTGACATATTTTAGCCCCTCCAAAAAATCTTAGATGATAATCGTGCATTTTGTCATGCATAGTTTTAGCATTAGCAACATTAATCAAGTTTTAAGAACATCAATAAAGTTCAACCTGCTGGCAGGCTAACAGAGAGCTACTCTGGCTTGCTTGCTTTGGCGTGTCAAACTGCAGGCTAGCTCATTTAGCATTCCCGAAAGCTTAAATGTTGACTGGTTGCATTTTTATTATAATTGATAATCAATGGTGATGTATCTCATGTGGTACACTACAGCAAACAAAATAAGGAAAGGGCATAGTAAGTAATTCATACCTTTTCTAAACCTGTACAACACAAAGTCAGGGGGTCTCCAAATGTGTACCCACGGGCACCGGATAGTCTCCTAAAAACACCTGGTGTAGCCTGCGGACTGGTTCAGAAAATGTATCATGCGTCATAGTAATTTTCTAGGCAATTTGATTTCCAACTGGATTCATGTTTAGTGGTTGTCTGAGCATATTTTAACCTAATAATTACAACCTGGTAATGTCTTTCTTATGATAACATGTAATTTCAATAAGGTATATCAAACAGGTATACCTTTGCGCTATTCAGTTACAAAACATAGCTCTTAGCTTTAAAAAGATTGGCAGCCTATGCTCTTAAGTAGTTTCACCAGCAGTACTCATATTACTGAGCATTGTTTTGACATACAGTATACAGTTGATAGCAGCGCTATACAGAGCGTAGGTCTGATATTCATTTTCTATACGCATGGGCATAACGTTTTTGAGGGTGCGCAAGCACCCCTCAATTCAACCCAAGCAACCCCCAAAATTATAGGATTTTTACAACTTTTTCCTTAAAATGGAAAAGCATAAGCTTAAATATGATGAAAAATGCAAGATAAAAACATTAAAAAAGGAAAACAAAACCAAAACGTTAAATCCATTTGACTTCTTGCACCGCTCTCGACACCTTCTTTCACTCTGCTACTGTCACAGGTGGCGGAGTGCCAGAGTCTGTGGCGGATCTGGTGTATTACGGTGAACATCTTCTCATAATGATAGTTATAGTGGAATTATAAAGAGTTGAAAAGAATGCATCGTTGTCTAATAAGTTCCATGCTTCTTCTGTATGTGTATGTATGTGTGTGTGTACTCTATTTTAAATACCTGGTATGATGTGCTAATAGTGTTTTTTCTAACCGCAAAGTGTAATGTGATGTTTACGAATGAGAAGTGACACTCCTGACCAGTCATAAACTCTGAAGCGTTTTATTCCTTGAAATTTTTTTTTATTTTTATTTTTGCCAGATTCGAATATTCACGGTGTTGAAATTTTACGTGTAGACATGTTTGAAACTAACTTTCAATTAAAAAAAAAACTATAACATGACATTGTAAAATTACGTGAATTGCTGACTCTCACCCAAAAGTTTTGGCCGATGAAATTGCTTGATTTGAAAATCCTGCCCAATAGATTTCATAAGCGTGAATAGCTCTAAATCTTGTAGTAACATTTTCTCTTAAACGACTGGACCTGGTTGTCATTTCTTCTTTATTTTCAAACTTGCGTCCTTTTCATGGACACTCAAAGTAATGTCTGTCAGGAATTTGTTGAGTAAATTTCCATTCGGGTGTTCCGCCTCAGTCAGTTCAGGTGCCAGGATGGTGCCTGCTGAATGTTACTTTTTCCAGCTGTGTGTAATGTTTGATTGAAGCCAGATCTGATTAATTCATTTAATGTTAAGCACGTGCATTTATTGACTTGAATTTGTCAATATTGTTTGTTAGTCATTGCTAAACATAAATTACCATATAAATTTTGCAGCATGCGCACTGCACTAGCAGAAAGTTAAGAGAGGGGTAGGGATAAACATGAGTTTATGGTCCCTATCTTTAACTGTTATTTCACACTTAACTTAACCTACAGTGACCTTGATGGCTCCATTGAAACATAAAATGGCCTTCCTGACATTTCCAACATAGTTGTAAGCAAACAATTGTCCTAAATATCTTAAAACAACTTCTTAAAGAAATGTATCTTGATTCCATACCAAGAGTAACTTTTTAAGTGTTTACAAAGCAGACAGCTTTTTTGACAGATTTAATTTTTTTTTTAAACATCAGAATTGAAACTTATTTAGGTGGCGCAATGCCTAGACAATGAAATGGCTGAACGCTAATATGTTTTAGGTAACTTTAAAGGATAGATTTACCAACAAGAGCACATTTCTTTTGCCGAATGTTTTCTTCACTGCCGCAGCAACGTTTCTTCCCATGTGATTTACTCAGTACCTCATGCGTTAAAGCATATGGACAGAAACAAGGAGGGCTTTGTGGAAGTCTTGAGCGAGGAGGCACTCACATCCACATAGTGCACACCAATCAAACAGAGAGGAGGCAACAAACTGGGCATTCTGGCAGAGAATATATTTTCCTTCTGTTATAGATTGTTGTGGCTGTGTGAAAATCTTGGTGGGATAGCTCAGATTGGTTGGTTACTAACTCAAAAACAACAGGTTGGGGAAATGAAGTTCAACTGTACATATGATCAAAAATAATGGTGTATTTTAATATATTTAGTTTTAAGAGGGATGAAGTCTAACGGCAAAGGGTTGAACAGAGAATCTATTTATTGAGCTGTTCAAGAAAAGTACAGTATGGGGGGATTAAAACTGCAAACATTAGAAAAAAAGTTTAAAAAAAAACAAAAACAAATGTACCAATAAAAGGAATATTTAATGTTTCACTTCCAGTTATATACAAATAGATGGAAAAGCAGCAATTTTATAAATAAACAAATTTAGGAATAAATACAGAAATAAATAACTCCATTCAAAATATAACAATTAGTTTAAAAGTAAACGCGAAAATCAATACAAAGATGAACTTGAAAAAAACAATTAAATATAACTTATTAAAATACAACGCTCTGCCATCACTTTCCCTTTCTTCATGTTGCAGACGTGTTGACAGTAGGAAATGTTATTTAAATGAGTGGAAGGTCTTGAGTGTATTTTACTATTCGCCCATTGGTTGATCAATTATTTTGTCCCTGGATTGTCAAAGTATGTCTGCACGTCAGCCATTTTGCCTCATAGCTGTACTCCATTGTTCTTTTGCTGGTATTTTATCACCAATCAGATTCAAGGAGAAAATTATCTTGAGCTATTGTGGTACAGTATTAAAGTGTGCAGCAACACATTGTACAATTGGAAACGTCACCTACAATCTTTATCTACTGAAAAAATAAAAATCTGCCAGCAAAGTGGAATTCCTAATTTTGCAAGCAGGCTGCCGAAGACCCTCGACACAATGAACACTGACATGCTGAATTAAACTTAAATCTTTGTACTTGTAAGATGATGAAAATTGAATATGTTGCACAGTAAGATGTCTTGGCTCATCATTCCTCTCTGTGCAACACAAGTACTTACATTAGAGCAGAGGTTACCAACCATTTTGAAGCAGAACATTTTTAGTTACTGATTGGCACAAAGGGCTTCCGTTTGTGTATAAATGTCTAAAGTAAACATGTTTGTTATTACTATGTCGCTAATATGCCATTACCAGGTTGTAATTAACGGAGGTTAAATCAACCACCATGTCAGTCAGAAATATAATTTACTGGAAAATCGCAATGATATATCACTAACGAGTTATTTTTAGAACCTGTCAGCGGGCTGTGGAAGAATAGCTTAGCCTTTCACAAAGTTTTTGTTTTTTAAGGTTATCCGTAGCAGCAAGATGTTAGACAGTCATATTCTGTAAAATAAATACAAATTTTTTGACCTACAGATATTTACAAAATTTCAAGTTTTTACAATAGCTCAAGTGTTTTTGATTAGTATTCAAATCCATTGTTGTTTTTTAATAAATACTTTTTTTTCAATTCAAAATTCCTCTTTAACCACTACAAGGCGCTAAGTAAAACACAATGTCCCTTTGAGGGTGTCTAACATGATTTTACACTAAATAACAACCGAGGCATACAAGTAGCTGGGAAACATTTCAGCCCCACACAACTCTGTTACGGTTGTAGTCCGGTGAAAACATCTTGTAGTCCGGTGAAACATGTGCTACCCGCTGGCAAAGGGATATCTCTCGATATAAGTGTTTAACCAACCCTTTGTTGCCGTGTGGTAAATGGCTCTGTGTACTAACATATCTAGTAGATCTACATATTGATCAACCAATAGCCGAATTGTTCAACCCAACAAAGTAATCTTTAGCCATCACCTTTCACACATTTTCTTGCATTGCATTATGTTCTGAATGGGCTAAACAATCCAAAATCCATTAAAAAAAAAAAGTTTACAGATACAGAAAACAATACTTCTACTCGTCAAATAAATGATTTGGCCTGCAGTTTCAATGTATAATAGAGTATTAACTTGTATAATAATGGTAAAAAAAGGTTACTTTTTTAAGGATTACACCTTTTTGGAACATAACCCTCATGTTAAACAATGGTTCACTGTACACCTTCAAAGTTTCAACATTACATGTAATTGCAAAATTACCATTGCATACAATGTTTTCACAACCTTTCTATCAATGACAACAAAGAAAATTCTAAATCTGAGTCTTGTGTAGTTTGTCCACCGGTAGGTCCCAGTTAGCCCCCACTAGCAGCCAGCTTGTCGGCTGGCTTGCCATGTCGAATGGTTTATTACAGGCTGAGTTATTGTATGTTGCCGTAACCGCCTTTCGTTTTTGGTTTACGGCTAGCCTAGCTGCTCACTGCTTGTTTTTGGTCGGCCAGCCTGGTGGTTTTCCACAGAAGGTTCATTCGCCTTTCGTTGATCGTCCCGGTTAACCCCCGTTATTTATCTGTGTTATTTTTTCCAGTTACCCCCATTTTTGCCGCTTGCCCTTTGTACCGTTACTGCATCCACCGGTGACTCAATGCCTAGGCACTCTTACAAACACTACCAAAACTTTGCTTAGAACACTCGTAACCTTTTAGGAAATCACACGTACTATTGTGAGTTGCTCGCTCAGGTACCAGTGATCTTCACATGAAGTCACAGCTCAGGAAGTTAAAGACAAGACAGGCATTTTTCAAAATACATTATCTCTAAAAAACAATTGGAATATACTGATGAAATTAACATAAATTTTATGCAAAAATCAATGTCCTATTTTACACATTTTGCATGTTTTAGAATGTGGGTATAACTTTAAACTTGAAAAAGGCATTGATTTAAAAAACACCCAAAAAAACCAGACATTTTTAAGACGCGAAAAAGCCGTAGTGTCGATCAACCAATAGCTGAATAGTTGAACCCAATACACATCTAAGACTCATTTGAATATGGTTTCCTGGAAGCACGTCTGCAGCATAAAAACAAATGTAATATCAGAGCGATTTAAATTGAATTGATTTAATTGAATTGTCTTTAATGTCATTGATATCAACGTTGTGAACCATTGTATGCAACAAGATTGGACATGGCACTCCAGGGTACACAAAATGAACATCAAAGACGAAAGAAAGAGAAAATGACAGGATAAAAAGGTAGACAAAATATTTACATATTGCTTAAAGACTGGCCCAAGTTATAGTATTATTGCAATAATTGTGAACGAGAAAGAGTAGTGCCAAACCAAACCAATGACCAACAGGAAAAACAACAGTTCATCATGTGGACAAAAAAAAGGGAAATTTAACAAAGTGTGTGGCGTTATACACTATGACGCATTACAGATTGTAGTTGTGGATAAAAAAGTTCCCAAAGTCATCCTTTGCACACTAATCCCATTTTTTCACAAAAAATGGCATCCGTCATCAATATTTTCCAAATGTTTATGGTTGGGTTTTCCAGGAGCTTCCAGTGTCTCAAAATTATCCCAGCTCAGGTCATAGATCTAATCATTAGAATTTTGAAAGAGGATGAGTCCAAGTGGGGTACTACAGTTCTGTCTCCAAGAAGAAACAATCTTGGTGATTTTGGGGGAGTACATTTCAACCATTTTTCCATACATTCACTTATATTTTCACAAGAGGGTGCTATTTTAGAACATTGCTACATTTAAAAAAAAAATCACATGTGTGCAGTCCCATTCTGAAAAGTTTGGTGGTGTCAAATAACACCTATTGCTTACCTTTTATTTTAAATTTAAATCTAGCTTCATTTACATAGTCCCCTGACTTCGAGATAACCCCCTCTCATGTTTTTCTTATCAAAGTGGCAAGAAGTCCGTTTGACTTGATCACATGCATTCTTATTTTTCTGAGGCACACCTCATACCATCTGGATGTTTCGCAGTATATTTTAGGTGAATGGAAAGCAATGTACATTTATTTTTAAATTTTATATTACATTTTTAACTTCTCTATCTTTACATTTATTTATATATGTACAAAATGTTGTTCTTGTATCAATTTATCCATGTTTCATTTAGGAATTAATATTCCACATCTGCTTATAAGTATTTAGTTATATCATTTTAAAATGTTAGCCATTTTCCCCCAAATAGAGGAGTAATATGGCTCTCGTTGTCGTCACGTGTGAGCAGGGTCATTATACATTTTCACAGCGAACGTTCTTGAGACTTGCTGGGGGCAGTCACCAATCCGATCTTGGTGGGTCAAATCCCTCCCTTCACTACGCCCCCCCGGAGAGCTATAAAAGACCATTCAGGGTATCGTTGGACCACAGTTCCAACTTCCCTCGTGTACTTCTGATGAATGAACCTCCATTTTCTCAAAACCTCACCACACCACTTGCTCCACGTTTGACTTCATTTCATTAATCGCATTTTTTCTATCTTTCTGCTGTTTTCTGGACAGCGTGTTCCACCATTTCCCGTTGAGTGCATTTTGTGCGTTGAATGCTTCTTACTTCCTGCGTTTGGACGGACTCAATCATCTGCTGTGTTCCGTGACCTGGTAGAACAGTATTGTGTCCATCTTCTCAAAGGCCTGAGAAGTTCATTACCCCCGTTTTGGGTAGGTATATTTCTTTTTCCCCCACTAAATCGCATTTGCAGTGCAGATGTCCAGGTATTTTCTTTGTCTGCGTGATAGTTGGCTTAGAAGAAAAAGTTGTTGCGGCCTTATATGTGCGCTCTTAATTGTATTCAGTGATACTGTTGGGGGGTCACATTAATCCCAGGGTGGTATACATTTCATCCCTGCTTTGTTTCCTTTTCCACACAGGAATTGTTAATTTTCCACTGCTTCGAACAGATATAGAGGGGGAAATTCTAATATGTTTGTAGAATACTGTACTTTTTAAATGTCTAAACTAAAACTTTTTTTTATTTTTGTCAAGCCTGACTATTCATGAATGAAAACTTGTTTCTCACAAGTGTAAATGTAATTATGGCATTTAATTACATTATTTTGTTTACCTCGCTCTAAAACTAATTGTCGTACCACCGCAACAGCTGTCTCTACTAATTCTAAGCGAGTGTACAGTAATAGACTCAACCAATAATTTATGGGAATTAATTACATAAAATATGTCATAAAAATCAATAAGATTATATACTTTAGCAATGGTGTTCCGTCACTATCTCTGTACACTATTGCACAAACGCTAGTTTTTTTGTCCACAACATTTTGGGCCCTTAAAGTTGCCTGCACCCTTAAACACGGTATTTTTAGTAATTTGCAATCAGTGCACACATCCCCAAAGACTTGCATTGGGTTAGTTTTTATAGGTTCTAACAGTGGATGAATTCAACCCCACCTATCCACTCAAACTCAGGCGTGGTGATGGAGAAGTGCAGCGGAAAAGTACTGAGAGGCAACGAAATGGAGACTTGCGGCTAGGGAGGAAGGTATTCATAGATAGTAATAGCTGGACTTTGCCAAGTCACACTTCTGCGCCTATATCAGAGGACACGGCTTATTTAGACAGAGAACGTCCTCATGTTTAATGTTACTCTAGTTACACTGGCAATAAATAAATGCCGAACAGCTGTCTGTCAGTCAAATGCTGCCGGAGGGTACAATTAGCCCTCTGATGCAACAAATTTAAATGTCAATAGGGGAAGTCAAACATTGTGTATGGAATTCTGGGCTTGAACCTTGCTTAAAACATTGTGAGTGTTATTTGTCACTTGGTGTGTAACTTTTGCATACTATGTAGGAGTGGCTGATCCTGTGAGTTTTGGTATAATAACGCTATAGCTGCCCAAAGGTTTTTTTTTTTTAAATCACTACTTCATAACAAAAGTCTTGAGAGCCAATGCAACAAAAATAAAAGTTTAAGTCAACATGACAACTATTATACACATTGCACAATATTTTGATAATGAAGTCACAGTGCAAAAAGTATAAACAATACAATGTAAAAACCCTTTAACAGTATGTAAAATAAAATACAACATCATCATTTCATTTCAACAGCTTTTTCCGAACAAAATTAGAGTCAAACCAAAAAAGCGGCAATGTAACAAAAATACACCCAAAACCCTAAAATTTTCAGTCCGCCTCTGTGGAGCCAGAAATACGGTAAATACATTCGCAAATGCGTAATTACAACAAAATACTTTTGCAAATGTTAACCATTAATTGATTAATTTATTCATTTTAGTTGTGAAACCAGATTCCCCTTTTTATCTTCTGTTTTAATCTCATGCGCTTTATAGTTTGATGCCTTATATATGGAAGAAACACTTTCACAAGGGTGTATTTGTGAAGGTGCGCCTTCTGGTCTGGAAATTATGGTTCCTTTCATTGCACACAATTTTTAAAATAAAATCAGTAGTGCAAATAAAGTGTAACCACAATTGGATCAAATTGGAAAGTTTAAAAACTGTCCAATCGTATGACTGTCTAACCACTTCTTTTGGTGATAGTTTGAATAAGAAGGCCGTATCAAATTTAAGACAACAGTATTGATCCGGTCCAAGTCTTGCTCAGTATCGATAATATTAATATTTGGATAGATCCACGCCCCCCAACTTCTGTGTTATCATTGTGATACACCACATAATTCACTCCAAAATGGTTGTTTAAGCTGCATACTCCTTGTGTCATGGGTTAATTACATTAATAGATAATACTCCAATTGAAAAAGGCAACTTGTCAGACCTTGTTATTGACAATTTGGAAGTTTATGCAAAATATTGAATATTGCGTTTGTATATTCAAATATTGCAAGACATTTGTTTAACTTGTAGTAATACACAGTAATCACTCCTGTAATCCCATTGTAAATAGAGTATGACACTTGACTTTACTTACACTGTTAGGCTACAATATTCGCCATTTGCAATTCTTTGTCAAGCCATTTAATGCCTCAGAAAATGCATTTTTGAAAACATGACTAAATATTATTTATACTGCTACCCATAATGATAATAATTCTGATCGTTTTAACAGTAATGATAATGATCATAATATCAATCAATTTATAATGTAACTGGTACTGTGAATGACCATTGTCATGTTTGGCTGATGCTAGCAATAACTCAACTTTGAAAAGAAAACATAATATATAATGTGATAATCTAATATAATCCTTATCTAATACAGTATATAGATATTTTTGGAATCAACAGTAATATAATTTACACTGCTCGCTAAATATCAATCTCAGGAGGTAGAGCGCTCGTCTTGGGATCAAGGGATCCCAGTTCGAATCCCGGCTCGTCCGTGTAACATGTCGAAGTGTCCTTGGGTAAGACACTGAACCCCTAATACCCCCAATAAGCAGGTTAGCGCCTTACATGGCTGCAAGGCCGCTATTGGGAAATGTGAAGCACATTGTAAAGCGCTTTGGGAAGTCAGTGACTTGAAAAGCGCTATATAAATGCAGATCATTTCATTTCATAATACGCTTTTACTGTATTGTCCCATATTTACTCACACATGAATGATGATCCAAACCATCAATTTTCAATTTTCTCGATAACTTGAACAAAGATTTTAAACAAATTTTAATATTTAGTACCGCATGAGTAAAATGCAAATTGATTACCAATGCACACGTTTATGTCAATCTCAGGAAGTAAGCATTTTGCCACATGATTTTTGCTGAAAACGAATAAAGTTGCATATGTCACTCGCGCAAACGTTACGAAAACGACTTAATAACTTTTTTTGGGGGAATGTATTAAGACAGTATACCACAGAGCATTTGCCCCGTGTATAGAAATAACTTTAGAGTAGGTTGAAAATATTTACTTTAGTGAAATGACATCTTATTTTTTGAATCTTCATCTTGGGTTTATTCTGTTGAGAATTTAACAGTTCATTACAACATAATAAGCTTTACAATAAAGCACATAACCGTTTTCAACACATGTGGTATTCAGAAGATTACGGTTTTGAACTGTTGGGTAATTGCAAAAACAGCAACCTGTTTACTTGTTAATCGATTGATAAGAAAATCTGGTCATTTAGCCAAAGCAAATATTTTCCACTTGCTCAAAAGTAACTTCTATACTAAGTGCAAATTTTCTGTGCTTTGCTGTTTTATTATATTTCTCCTAAAAATAGATACAAGTCATTTTAGTCACGTATGTATGGGGGGCCTTTCACATGGGGGTACATTTTTTCTGCATTAAAAAACCCATTTTGATTTAAATTGCAAAAATACATGTTACCATATAAATGTGCAATTTTTAAAAATACTTATATAGGTCGAATAATTTGTATAATTTTACGTAACATGAGACTCACCTAGAGGGAGCTAACATGATTGTCCATCATCTTGCTGCTAAGGGTAACAAAAAACAATAGCTCAGGAGGTAGAGCGCTCGTCTTGGGATCAAGAGATCTCAAGTTCGATTCCCGGCTCCTCCGTGCTATATGTCGAAGTGTCCCTGGGCAAGACACTGAATCCCAAATGCCCCAATAAGCAGGTCGGCGCCTTGCATGGCTTCATGGCCGCTATTGGTGTGTGAGTGTGTGTGTGAATGGGTAAGTGTGAAGCAAATTGTAAAGCGCTTTGGGAGGTCTTCTTTGACTTGAAAGCGCTATATAATTGCAGACCATTAACCATAAAAAATATATTGAGAATTAATAAGAAACAGAGCAAACAATATGGAACAACTCCATATGTCAGTCAAAAATTGAACTATTATGTTTTAGATTCTAATGTATGTTTTCAGACTTAAGTTTTTGGCTTCTTCCAAAACAATTTATCGTAACAACTTTTGACGTATGAGGGAGATACAGGCAAGTTGTGGTCAAGCAGTTTGAACATGCTTCACACTCCATGTCTCAAATGCAGAAACTCGCCGGAAGTTATTTATTTATTTATCCACTGTCCTTTAAGCTTCAGTTCAACTCGAACATAACATAATATCAAAATCTTTGAAATTAAACTTACATGTAAAGCAAGGGCCTCTCAATATTGTCTTGCGCGTGTCTAAGACCCCTGATCTACAATATCATTTCAACAAGAATGTAACATGAGACTGTCCAGTCTCCCTGAGAAATAGCAGATGATGCATAATCGCTGTCCAGTTTCACGTGTTAAGAGTATGTCGTGAGGGAGGAAGACGTATAAGGGGAGTCCTACCACCCCTTAACGTCCAAATCGGTCCAATACCCATGAGGGAATCCAAGCTTCACTAACACGTGAAATATTTGCCACACATACAAGAAAGAGGCTTTCCAAAACAACACTTACAGTCTAAATGTTACTGTGTATGAATTTCAATAAACCACATTCTAAAATGCTAGCAAACAACGTCAAGATCATGTTTGTGTATTCTTCCATTCGAATGTATCAAAATTGAAGGTAGATGTTAATGCAGTGATAGAGTACGGCATGTTCTAAAGAAGATAGAGTCTTCTGTACGACAGAAACTCTAGGCTCATGTATGCATTTTACGATCTAATGGAAATGTTAAGCGTACTACGGGGAATTCTAACTTTCCTGAACCTATACAACTCATTCCAGGCATGAGTAGGGTTTCCTCATATCCATTTTGCATTCGAGGTTTTCAAACGGCATTGCATATTCTACCATCACCTCTGCTACACAGTTTAAATAGGATTGGATAATTACTAATATCTGGCCTTTAAGAGTATCATGTCCAGATGAGTTGCCATCTTATGATTGCCCTATAATCAGGAACTAGAAACCTTAGATGATTAAAAAAAGAGGGCATTTCGTTCCATGCAGTCTTGAAGGGTGGTGCAAAACAGCGCTTGCACGTGTTTGGCACTGAGCCTGCAGTTAGGAGTTGCGCCATAAGTGGTAGTCACAAGCTAAAAAAAGTGGCTACCACTTCAAAGAATCCTTATAGGGACATAGTGTTTTATTTCGCGGCTCCTAGAGGTAAAGAAAAATTGCGTTTCATTACAAAAGAGCAATTTTGATTTGAAAGTAAAAATAAAAATACATGAACGATCACATAAACGTGCATTTTTAAAGTGCTCGTAGGTCGAGAAATTTGTATTGATTTTACATAATATGAGCCCCACCTAGAGGGAGCTGACATGTTTGTCCACCATATTGATGCTACGTGTACCCCCCCAAAAGAAAATCAAAAACCTTGTAAAACGCTGGGCAAAATGAGGAAAAAAATTGTCCGGTTTGGTCACTTTGTATCTCTGTAGTTTGTATTCTTATTACTGCTTTGTAATACTTGTTTTCGGTTGGAGTTCACAATACTGTGGCATATAGTGGTCAAATATTACTTAGTGTCCCTTTAAAAATAATTATTTGAGAGAAATGTCTGGCACTGAATGAGTTTATGACATTTGCAAAATTGTTGGCAATGAAATTACAATATAACTTTATAATTGACTATTGTTAAGTAAGTAATCTTAGTGGTATGGAAAATTTCAATCTAGCGTCTGGCACAATAAAACTTTTAATTTGGTGTAAAAATGGTAGATAGAATTTTTACAGATATTCTTAGCGCAAATGTTTCCATTTATTTTTAACAAAATTGTATTAAGTTAAGAATATCTCAAATTAAATGGCTCCCTTCAGAAAAATAAAAATGTGCATCTTAACCCATATAAAGCAACTGGCAGAATAAAAGGTACTGTCTTTATGTCCATTACATGCTCATTCACTTAGTGATGATTATTAATAATTTTGTGTTTTACCCAAATCTGTTGCTGTTATGTGACAAAAAAAAAATACCTTGTTCCCATTCTGTCAACTGCCTTTACACTTTTCACATTATTGCATTCAAAACAATATGAAAATATTGCAGTCTTAAAATACAACATCACCTTTGATTAATAGGAAAACCAATTCAAATCACTTTGACACATTTACAAGGTTTATTTATGATGCAAACAACATTTAACTGCAGATATCTATACAAATCAAATATAGGCGTGTAGTTTCACAACACATTGTTACGATCAAATTAATCCAGAAAATAAATCCATTTGATTAGTTCCACATCACACTTGTATTTTTCCGCTCTTGTCTTTCTTAACATTCTTTTTTTCTTCATTTCTCTCTCCATTCTTTTGCAACCAGAAGAACCGGAAGACCTTGTGTTCTTGTCTAGGCCTGTCAAGCACATATATTGACATAAGTGCCTCACGGCTAGAATCTGGCTTTGTTTTAACCTTTCTGGTCGTATACATTCATCAATTGCACAAAACGCCCATGAGAAATATTCCATAACTAGTGAACAATTAGCATCTTATGAATTGCAATGTGTCTTTTATTGTCTTTGGAAGTTGGAAGTTTCACTGGGGCAACTCAGTAAATATTGCGAACCAAGATAAAACGTGACCTTGGTTCCCAGACATTTACTAAAACATCTTTCAAATGCTTGGGTCACTGTGACTGAGCATATCTAATGTAATTCATTGACGTCACCTTGAGTCGATCGGATTTATTTTGTATTGCTTTTTGAATGTGGGAAGGGTAAATAGCTTTGTCATTGTCTTTTGCTTTTAATTTGATTGTAAGTACCCGAAAAGTTGTTCTCACTCTTTTCTTCACTATGTTAGTTTATTTTGTATTATACCTTGCTTTTTGTTGTTGTTTTTTGTTTTAAATTGCATTGTAAAATCTCTAGAAAACCGTTAATTTTCAGCGGTTTTATATTCAAACAAGTCGTATAACTTTATTAGTTCGGTTTCTATTAAGAGAATGTGTATGTGCTCTTTTTTAGGTTTGGAGATTGTTCTTATTGCTTTTTTGAGTAGTAGTACGAACAGATGCAGACTTGTGAGGGAGTTATTGCCCCATATTCAGCAGAACGAGTGAACGATACATAATGTACAAAGTCATCTGTCTCGATATTTTTTAACGCATGCCACATGATATAAATATTTCGGCATCCTAAAATCATAGGGTTTTTATTTAAACTTTAACATTTACCGGGTCAATTTTGATCAGGAAAAATACCTTCCACTCAGTTTTTATTGACTGTGTCTAGAGCAAATAGTATGTATTTTCTTATGGTTCAATTCCAAGTTAGTTTATTTGTATTAAGCCATGACTGTAGATTTAATAATTCTTAGTTTTTTTCTAAATGATTGTTATTTTCAAGCATCTTTGTTACATATCATATGTCATCAATATATAATTAAAACAGCATTGTGTCAAAACCGATCCCTGAGGTACACCGGATTTAATCATTTGTCTTTTTGATGGATAGCCATTCCAAGTAACATTGTTTTCAAGGTAGCTTTGGATCCAGTTCATATGTTTTCAAGCTTTGTAACTAGCATTAGATTATCAAGTGTATCAATGCCATCTTAGTATCAATGTCATCTTTTTGGTGGGTCGATCAATGGCATCATAGATCATCTTGATGGTATTCTCAAGTTCTAGGGCAATGGAATGTTTTTTTTTCCTCAATTCTTATTGAATTTTGCCATGTCTAACTACCACCAGTCTCTACAGCTGCCATTAATTAATAAATGAGTAAACTGGCTTAGCGGATTTGTGAATCGACAGGACACTAATTGAAAACGATTGGGCTGAAACGTTCAAACTGTTTTCAACAAGCTTTCCATTGCGTGTCTGTAAAATATGAATGCTATAGTGAAATAATCTGCGCTACTGACTAATGAGGTCATATCCTGCTAGTAATTGCGAGAATTAAGGCTTGCTGAAGCGTGACATCATTTGTAACCTAATGCTTTATTTCCACATATCTTCTATATTTATTTCCACCTTAATCATATTATTGTCATATCATATATTAAACCTGAAATGGCCTAACACTTCACAGAGAACAGAACATCCATTATATCTATTTAAGAATATCAGTATTTTTTGCAGAGGAAAGTACATTTGATGTACACATGTCTAGAGTTGTGTTATTGGCTTTAAAACAAGGACAATATCCGTATTTTTATCAAACAAGCCATCAAGCATAAATGAATGAATGTAATAATAGTTTTCTGGTCAACAATCATTGATTTGTGAAACAATATGTCATTAAACACATTTGGGTGTAGGATGTTTAGGCTCGTTGCCAGCAAGTGTCCCAGTACCTCGTCCATTCCTTTCCTGTGTAAACACTCGCTTTTGTCCAAACACAGGCACATACATACACAATACATACTCCCCTGGGCTTGTATTCTTCAGTCCCTTCCCTTGACAAACATTTTGGCACATTTAAATGCCCATACATTCCATTGGTAGCTGTAACTTGAGTCAGGCTTAACAGCAATATTATTTAAACTTATCGAAGTATAGTGTTAAGTTATATGCTTAAAAACTCGTATTTTACAATTGAGTGTTTTTCAATAATTATTGTGACATCGCTGAACCTATTTGGTACTGTTTTTAATTTTCACATTTTAATATTGTTAAAATTCTATGCATTTGGGGTCAAAAGGTAGGGCATCTAACAGTAGGGCGAGGTTGGGACTTCAGGACCCAATTGACTGTATGTAAATGATGTAAATGGTTATTAGGCCGCCACCTCTGTTTCTTGTTTGCCCGATTCAAAGGGTAATCTTGCTTTTTAATCCCATCCCCATATTCCTGATTTTAACCATACCCCATTCCTATATGTATTCTTATGAAAATAAATGAACCTATTTCTTCACACTTAAAGATGGATTGCTGTTGACCTAACAACTCCTTTTCTCCGACAGTATTTTCTTTACATAAAATGAAGACATGTTTCGAAACAAAACAATATGTTGAGCTAACCCAATTAGTTTTTGTTTTTTTATATGCTTTTCCTTACCCACAGATCGACAAATTGGCAATCATGACACTGAACGTGCCGGGTCTGGTGGTGATGGGAGGCTTCTATGTGCTAATCCTGGGGACAGGTATTTGGGCTTCCATGCGTTCCCGTAAGGAGGAGAAAAAGTGTACTGGAGATGGAATGGAGATCACGCTACTTGCTGGACGTAACATCAATTTGCTCGTTGGATGCTTTACTCTGACTGGTAAAGCCTTGCCTTCTTTTCTATATGAAGTAAAAAATTACTGTCAATTAAACAAAAAATCATTCTTTTGCAGCTACATGGGTTGGAGGGGGATTTATCCTCGGTATAGCTGAAGCCACATACAATCCAACGTTAGGGGCAGTGTGGGCTCTTATGCCAGTCCCTTATGTTGTTACATTTTTCCTGGGTGAGTAATACTTGTACCAGAAAATGTAATGTAAAGAACTGATGAACATTCCCTTTTTATATAACTAATGTATTTGTGGCTAGACCAGATTATAGAAGGCCATGTCGTGTCCAAAAATTCCAAAGGGCTTTGAAATTGATGCCAGCAAGCGGTAGGAAATGGCAATAAAATTAGAAGCTGACAGCAGTATGTCCTGTTGCACATTATGCAACCACTATACTCCCCGATGTAAATGGAACTCGAGCTGCATGTTTATTTTTTTGCGTAACCGTTTGGGGTGGAGGGAATTACAGCATCACATTGGTCACTTTGGGATTCATTACAATCTTAAATGTTTTGCAATATGATGAACAATTCACTTAAAAAGAAAGTCCCCAGACAGCTTGATTTTTGTAAGGTTTAAAACCAATGACAATGATTTTGACTATTGAATTTGCCAGACATTTGCTATGACTCTCGCACAAAACTATAAAAGTGTCGCTCAGGCTAAAAATAAGGACGTGAGAAATCAGTTAAGGATTGGTAATATGAGGCAACAGGTGCAAAGTGATGACTTGAAGCAGAGACCTCTAATCGCTCAGCAATACACGTACACAGAAACATTTCGAACAGGTGACCCGACAAACATACTAAGCCAATGTCATCCCTTTGTGAGGGTTATACGAAATCAGGAAATATGAAATGCCCTTCACTGTTCAAGGCTGGTATTGACTGAAGTTCCCATGCTCAGCTAATTATCCTTGGAGATGGCTTGTTTTGTCACTTATTTTACTGTCATTATTCCCTTAAACTCTCTGATTACAATTTTGTATTACTGTATTTTGCGGACTAAAAGGTGCACGTAAAACCCCAAATTGGCAATAGGGCGGCAGTAGCTCAGGAGGTAGAGCGCTCGTCTTGTTCGAATCCCGGCTCGGCCGTGTTACATGTCGAAGTGTCCTTGGGTAAGACACTGAACTCCTAATACCCCCAATAAGCAGGTTAGCGCCTTACATGGCTGCAAGGCCGCTATTGGGAAATGTGGAGCATATTGTAAAGCGTTTTGGGAAGTCATTGACTTGAAAAGGGCTGTATAAATGCAGATCATTTCATTTAATTAGAAAGTAGCCCTATATACGGACAATACGGTTGGTAAATTGGAAATGCATACAGCCATTCTACACTAGGGTTTATTGTAGACTACTGTATATATGCAATGGTTGATCAGTACAATAACATCGCTTGTTAAAATCACAAAACATTGTACGCATTGGGAATAGAACCCATGTTGTGGTGGTGAGGGCGTCAGAATGTAACCTGTCTACAAGTGATACAGATTACATACAAAAAGGCATTACATTCGATCACGTTCTCATGCGATTTTCCCCACGGTTCTAAAAATGAATCTAAGAGAATGGAGAAAGATTGAACGATATAATAAATGTTAAGTCTAATTCGTTATCAGATACACCAATGAGAGTGCTGAACATAAAAGGTAGATAAAACTACACGTTTATTTTGCATTGATGCTTTGCTTTGTCTTGCAGGTGGCTTTTTTTTCGCAAAGCCCATGCGAGAGAACAAGTATGTGACAATGATGGACCCTTTCCAGAAGAAGTATGGGAATTTTGTGAGCAATTCTCTCATCCTTCCAGCGCTGGTTGCTGATGTACTGTGGGTGGCGCGCACACTTGTCAGCCTGGGTGAGTTGCTTAATACTCTAGAATTGTGCATGTGACGTAATTCTTCACGGTGCAAAAATAACATATCTCAGGAAACAATGTACATTGCACTTAAAGCAAACTGGGCAAATGATTATTATTATTGTGTCTGAGGTTGCTTTTCAATATGATGTAGTGATACTCTGCTTCTGAAAGCTGCAGTGTTTAATCATCCTGCACTTGATAAAACTGCTCACCAGGCTAAATAGAGTATTTATGCTTGTATGGAAACCTACAAAGTCTTACCAGTGGTGAGTGCCAGGCCTTTCTTGACTGATAAACATAACCTAAATAAGTCAAGGACAACCGCTCAATTTTGAAAAGAAGGATCTTAAATGTGTACCTATACAGTACATAATATGTATGTCTACAGTACATAATATATAATAGAATAGGATAGAATTTACTTTTATTGTCATTCTTTGTAACCATGCACACAGAACGAAATGTCGATACACCTGACCCGTACAGTTAAACTGTAGCGAGCCGATGCCAAAATATGTAGGTATACTGTTGAGTAACATATTTAACATAAAAGAAGAAAACAATAACAAAAAAAATAGAAAAACACAAAGCACATTTTGTTACCAGAGAACATGTTCCACTTGTTGACTGAGCCATTCTGCAGAATGCCATGTTCCTTTTATCTACAAAAATGTGCTTTTAACTGTAGAATGATGATTAGTAGCAGGACTTAAGATGTTCTCCGCCTGCTTTGCTCCAGACAATGCTGTCCACAATGATTTTGAAGTAGGTTGAGTAGCATTGGATATAAACAATCTACATGACATCAATTGCTGTATTTTACACCTTCAATGCTCTTTAAACAAAGAGTTGTACGAAAAACAAGTCACTAATTTGAGGTGCCAACCTTTTAATAGAGCTCTACTTGTAGTTTGTATCTTTAACCTCTTTTTTAGCCGAATTAACCTCCCAAGAAATGGTTACAATTAAACATGGACATAAAGTGTGTACGAGTATGTGTGTGTATAGGTGTGCATGCGTGCGTGTATGCCTGTATACCAGGGTGTTATTCGGCGTTCATTTGTACTATCTGCCACTCAACAGAACCTTCTTCTACCACTCCACCACCCTGGTAAAACTGCCACTGTTGATGATCATTTACTTTCATAATTTTTGGGTGTTCCCAAACTTCCACAGGCCGCATTATTTTATGCAATCTATTGTGACTTCACATGCAACTTTTGGTCAGAACACAATGTGTCACTGCTAAGTTTTTATTTAAGATGCAACATTTTCTACCGTAATTGCTGCTGGATGTACGTTATGTTGCATGTGTCGATGGTTGATAGGATGAAATGGCGATGTTATGAAGTGTAAAACTGTGAACGTGCTTACGTAAGTGCGGATGTCATATTTTTTGCATGTGTGTGTTTTAACGCTGTTTTCTTTTCCAGTGGTATTTGAAAAAGGGGGGTAGACACCGAGCAGCCTGTTGATTGTGAAAGGTGATTCATTATTCAAAACAGGTTATTATTGTCATAAGAGACTTGTCTTTTTTTTACTCATTGGTTCTATGATAGATGCCTTTCATAACTTCAAGAAGGTGTGTGTGTGTCTTTAATGTTACTTCATGTTTGTAAGTGTAATGTTAGTAATTGTAAACTGTGTTTTAAAGGCTGTGCTGATATTTCACATAAGGAATGTTTGCTTATGTCTAAACCAAATAAACCAATTTAGACTAAGGACCAATGCTTAGAAAAACCTGCTTACCAGGTTTTTTTGTGCATCCCAAGTTTGCTCTTAACACAATAGACAACAGAGTTGGGAAATTTCAGGATTTAATTGAGAATGACCACTCAGTTACAGTTTAGTTCTTGTATTTAATTTGAACTGAGATAACAAACAAGGAGAATAACTGCAATGAAAATTCAAAGTGCAGAAAATAGAATTAAAATTCAATGAAAGTCAAATAATTTTCTCCTATAAAATGAAAGTTTTATTTTGACAATTGAGTTTTTTTTAATGTCAGTCAATGTACAATATCTTATAGAAATATTGCAAGGATCCTAATCCAACAATTAAAGAAGTTAAAAGTAACTTTCTTCAATAAAATAAGATTAAACATAATAAAAAGAGTGCCCTGTGATTGGCTGTCAACCAGTTCAGGGTGTCCTCGCCCACTGCCTGATGATTGCTGGGATGGGCTCCAGCACCCCCGCGACCCTACTGAGGATAAGTGGTGCAGCTAATGAGATGAGATGAGAGATGATAAAAAGAGAAAAATGCTTATTTTTAATATAAAGGTACAAGTAACAAATCTGGCACTTTTTTCAAGGCACTGTACGATACATTAAAAAAGATAACAAACATACACCTTTGGCCAAATTATAATCCTCATTGGGGAGGGTCTTCCAACTGGTTACAAAAATTTTGCAGTTGGTATTCAGCTTCTAACAAAAAAAAAAACTATTCTATTAAATCCAGGCTTGAAACTCACTTACTGTATATTCTATAGCTTATGAATGACCTATATTTCATTTGGAAAATGTCTGTATTATTTGTTATGGCAACATCCGTTGCAGCCTGGTCATCCTGGAAGGGGGATTACCTCATGTGCGGTCCCTTCTCAAGGTTTCTTCATTTTCCTCAAGTTGAGGTTTTGAGTTTTTCCTTGCCCTCATATAGGTTTTAGATCAGGTAATGGTGTAATATTAGTCGGTAGTTTGCAATAATTAAGGACTATACAAATAAATAAACATGACATATTTTGTTACTTTGAAATTAAGATACATTGCTTTTTTTTTGTTCTTGATGCGGTTCTTACATTTGAAAGAAAAAGATTAAATTTCTCATTCTCGATTATGGGTAATTTCTCAAAATTGCGCAGAATTTATTTCTACTGATTTATTTCTCAATTCTACTGCTGTCCTTATTGTCACGTGGTTAAATGTGATAAAGCATTTTTGCTGTTAAGCCTTAACCTGCATCAACATTCCGAAGGGAACAATTGTACCAAGGGAACGGTGTATTTGTGTGTATTTATGTGTTTGTGCTTATTATATGTTCAAGGGTGGTCAGGAAACAGATTATGCCCAAAAATTAAGGGAATACCGTATAGGGGATTGTCTCAGAAAATTATATTATAAAAACATTATTTTCTTTGATCCAAAAATGTCATACACTCTGGATTCATTATTAGCCAACTGAAATAATTGCAAGTTTATTGTTTTAATATTGCTTACTTTGGAATACAGTCAAATATCCTAGCTCATAGTATTAAAATATAATAAAAAAGTACACTTGTAGGCTATTGAGCTAACCATTGATATCCAAACAATATAAGGCTTGCACTATTTCTGTAGATTTGTAATGAATTCAGAAATGTATTAAAAACATTTTAATTGCATATACATAAAATAAAGAACTTAATAGCAATATTCCAATTTTTTGATACCGTCTGATGCCCATTCTGTTTCTGCAAGTTTGCTTTCAAAGGACAGCAAAACATTGGTCACTGTGAAACTTTTTTAAGAGACCATTGACTTCTAAAGTGATAATGAGCCCCTACACTTATCCACAGATGACTACTGCTTTGTTGGTTAGACTGTAGGTCATTTGATAGGTAATAATTGACCCCAATAACTTTACTGTTATTCAAACTTGTTGCAAAGGGTGGCTTGATGCCAATAATGGCAGTTTTTGAGGAGCACTAGAGAACACTGTTGTTTGAGCTTTACATTGTCATTTCTTTTGTGTTGGCTCATGTTAAATATGACAGACATGTGATAACTCTTTTGGTGAGATACTTTGTCAGTCTTGTATTTGGGTTGACAGGGAATCCATAAAAAGAAACATAGGGTTATTTAAGCAGTGTTTTCTTTCTTTGGCCAACTTAAGTGCAGCTCATGGAGCTGGAGAGGCCTCCTGATTGTCGATACACCTTTTTTTCCGCACTCTAAAATTAGCGCTGTGGCAAAGGGCACAGCTCAATTCATAAGAGGGTAGGATATGCCCTGACTTTATAAAGCATACTGACCATGAATGCGTATGATTCATGCAAAGTTACAGTATGTAATGTTATGGCCTGGAACAGCTCAGATCGCAAAACAGAGTCTCGTGTGACATGAACCGATGCAAAGTGATTGAGTCGACAGCTGGCATATGGTTGTAAAGTTCCTTCCTGAATAAAAACTTGCAGTATTTTACTGTTGGTGATAAACAGTAATGTGTTTTGGCTTTCAAATAGACACAAAATATAGCGGGCCACACATTCCAAGTTGAAATTTACTCTTTCTAGGAAAACCCTCCAGCGATTTTTATTAACTCCAAAAGGCATGAACATTAAATTTTTCCCTACATAAAAAAAGAATTACGTCGCTGCCTATCTAAATTTTTCTGTCATTTATGGATTGTTTTTATTTATCATAAAGAAAGTAAACATTCCGTAAATACAAAAAAAAGACAAAGAATGTTTTGGATTTGTTTCAAATGACAGTAACAGTGTTAAAATAATCACAGAAATTAGTTGAGGATACTAAAGATTTTTGGAGACTAAAAGCAAATGGTAAATCAGTCCAATTGTCTCTTTTATTCACCACACGTGGATGTGGTTTCAAAGCGTCTTGTGCTCTAGAATGATTACACAGAGCTCACAAAGCACATGCTGGCATTTTCATGTCAAATGTAAGAGGGCCATTGACAACCACAGTCAAAGTCATTAGGCAAGGAGGTCCCTTAAGTGCGTGACAACTAAACTAATTTACTAACAATATTAACATACACTAGAGCGAGGTGGAAAGTGAACAACACAATGCGTACAGTCAAGTAACAAAAGCTTTTTTGTTTGTTTATACTTCCATAAGTGTGTTGGGCCAACAAGGGGTGGGTACGGTAGACCAGAGGGTGGTCCAGTAAGTGCCAATAGATGGTGCAGATCTGACACTTTTCTGTTTAAGGACATTGTTGTCGTGTGGCTGCAGGCTACGGCTGGGGGGACCCTGGCAATGTGGGAGAAGAGACAGTAAAGGTAGTGTCGTTTTGCCTGTCTTGTTTGAGTAAAAAAGCGGTTTACATTCACTTATCTAAATGTACTCAGTTGTTTTAGTTGTTTTGTTTATTTTGTCATAATCAGTGTCTTTTTAGGGGTTTTTAGAGTCACAATCAATAGGCTGCTTCTCTTGTGGTTCTGTTTTTAATATCATTGCTTTGTGTCTATTTGGTGCCTATGGATTTGTCCTTAAATAAGTTTAAGGCAGAAATATCTGCCCAACTGTAAGGTTATTGAACTGATATGCAATTGTAATTTTTTTTGTCCGAACACGAATCAAATAATGTCAAAATTAAGTTATTACGTGGCTTCTTCATATTGGATGCATGACATTGTGTGTTTGTATTTGTCATAATGAATAACTACAAAAATAGACTATACATCGTAAAAACTTAAACCCGTCACCAAAATACATTGCATGTGATTGATAAAAGTATGTGTAAGTGTTGCCCAAATGTTGGTCAATGCTCATCACGATGGGGTTTTGTTCTAGGTGGAACTATGCGCGTGATCCTGGACCTTTCTTACAACTATTCCATTGTCATCTCTGCTATCGTAGCTGTTATCTATACTCTCTTGGGAGGGCTTTATTCTGTGGCTTACACAGATGTGATTCAGCTCATCCTCATCTTTGTCAGCCTGGTATGTAATTCGCCCACCGTTTTAACGAATAAATGTGTGAAGGAATTTCCAATTGCAAACAAAAACATCTGTACATAGATTTTTATCAGTGCATTTAACATCCTGGGATGTTTGCTGCAGTTGTAGTTTCTGCTTAGCTAAATATCAAAAGTGTTGCCATCTAGAACAGCTGACAGTATGGCTTGGTGTCAATAATTCTGGGGAACATTTTTGTTCAGTAACACTTATGTTTATTAAAACTACACTGGCACTGTTTGTGCAGTCATGTTCTGTGTAGTGTGTTGACCTCACTGGACGGAAAACTAAAACAAATGTCTTTTTAGTGTAATGTCCGTGCTGAAAATTTCTTGATCATTGTAACTAGAGCTGATTGCGCAGCCTCGCAAGAAGCTATATTTAGTTTCAGTTTTAGAAGCTCTTGATGGTTGGGAGCAGATGCTTTTCGTGGAGTTGAATACTGTTTTTATCCTTATGTTTCAATCAGTCTGACATTCTATTCACAGCTTTCAACCATACTCATATCTATTTGGTTGTTGTTTCTAAACTTTGACAATTGGCTCATGGCAAGGCTTGGTGTGGTCTGTATCTTCCTGTAACACCGCAAATATTCTGCAGGAATCATGAAACCAGCTTTGTTTTTTTATGTACACAGTACACATGTGTTCCTTTCCTCTTGACCAACCCTTACTCAGTGGACATCTCGCTGACGGCCTATAACTACACCTACCAGGCTCCCTGGGTTGGCACGGTGCCGCTTGACGAAGCTGGCAAGTGGTTTGATGACTTTATGCTGCTGGTGAGTCCAGAAATATTTTAGAAAACTCATAAGACTCAATCTGCTGTAATTAAAACAACAACAATTTTCGATTTTGTGTTTAACAGGCACTCGGTGGTTTGGCCTACCAAGCGTTTTACCAGAGGATTCTGTCTACCTCATCTTACTCCCAGGCTCAAATTACTTGCTTTATCTCTGCTGCCTTCTGCCTCATTCTAGGTGTCCCCTCAGTGCTAGTGGGAGCTGTGGCTGCATCTACTGGTATTTTTTTTAACTCCCGTTTTAAAGGCACTTCTGCCTTTTCTGTTCTTAAATCGAGCACATTTCAGATCAGTTGTCCTTATAATATAGATTGGAACTCGACCGCCTACGGATTGCCAACTCCATATGATCGTGGCGAAAAAGGTGCTGTCCTCCCCATCGCCCTGCAGTTTCTCACGCCCACCTACGTGTCCATCATCGGGATCGGAGCTGTTGCTGCTGCTGTCATGTCCTCTATGGACTCAGCCCTGCTGTCCTCTGCATCATTGTTCTCCTCTAACATCTACAAGAACATCATCCGCAAGGAGGTGGGAAGAACAGTGAATGTCCTGACATTTAAATAGATTTACCGCTGGTCGCAGTTAGTTACAGAATACAAGGTGCTACTTTTTTTGCTACATTTCAAATATTTCAATTAGTCGTTAATTTTTTTCCCTCTTGTCCTGGTACTGCTTTAAAAAATTTAACCCAATGTGGCCCATGACTCAAAAACTTTACATTAACCGCGATAACCCAGGGATTACTGTGTATTCAACTGTCAGACATCTGACAAGTCTCCGGCTTACTTTTGCTTTAAATGTTGTTGCATCAACAACGTATGTCATCATATGCCAAGTCTGCCTTGCAAGTAGTGTTTGTATTGGCTGTATCCAAGCTCTAATTGTCCCAAACTTTATACGTTTTTGTACGCATACTTGATGTTGATGCCGTCATTTCTGTATGCTAATGCTCCAAACAGATGCTATTGTGCATGCGCGTCTTTAAGCAGAGATTATAGTCATGTAAAGATGCTTCACTATGTCAATGGAATTCATTGCCAATTATTACTTATCGGCTTTCGTCGACAACATTGATGACTCATTGCAGCACTTGTTGCAATATTATTTGCATGATACAATGGTGACCGCTGGAAGAGTCATCCCAAATATTCGTCATAGTGTCACCTTGATTACAAAGCCCATTGTAAATTGATGTGTGTGTGTCTTTGCCTCAGGCCTCGGACCGTGAGATGCAGTGGGTGATCCGGATCTCCGTGTGTGTTGTGGGTGTGATCGGCACTGGCCTGACCTTCTTAGACAGCAGTGTCCTCGTCTTCTGGATCGTGGGCGTAGACATGTCCTACACCATCATGTTCCCTCAACTTGTCTGCGTTCTCTTTTTCAAAACGTCAAACAGCTACGGCGCCACCGTGGGTTTCTTGATGGGAATCACTCTGCGAATCTTGTGTGGTGAGCCCCTCGTCAATCTGCAGCCCATCTTGCGCTTCCCCAACTGCCGTCTGAATGCTGAGGGCATCCTCACTCAGTTCTTCCCCTTCCGCACGTTTATCATGCTCGTCTCGCTGGTCACCATCGTGTTAGTGTCTTATGTGATGGCTGTGGGTTTCAACAGCGGTTTTTTACCGGAGTGGTTGGATGTGTACAAGATCAAACCCAAACAAATCAAGCCCCGTCCAAATGTGCCAACTGAAGAAGTTGAAGAGATGAATGTAGTCAAGCAGCTATTGGACACCAGCTGCTGACCTTCCCCTCAGTCAAAAATGGCCAGCAATGGGAGGCGGTCACCATGCGTTCGTCAAGGACGTTGTCAATACAATCTGGACAGAATCTGACAGCGTTTCATTCTGAACAGGTCAACATTGGCAAAGCGTCTGCCAAATTCCCTAGCACCCGTATTTCAGTTTCCTTTTAACAATAAATACATCGGATCAACTTATGGTTAAATAGCTATCTAGCCAGTGTAGCGTTCAATGATTCATTAAAAACTTTCAATAGATGAGCCTTTTTTGTAGCTAATCGCACATCTCTGCAACAAATAGGAGTTTCTATGTGGAAAAAAATCATTTGAATCGATAAATTGTTTTATGAATAATTAATTTGGGATTGGTACAGATTTGCAGAAACATCACACTAGCAAGTATTCTGTGTTTTTTGGATTGAAATGTAGTCCTAGACTTAAGTGCACATGTAACACTTATGTGGCCATCTGCACAAGAACAAGAAATTCAGTCCAACTGAAGAATATTGAACTCCCTTTTATACCTGATGTATCAAAAATTCATTTTTCTAATGACAATTCCGAGTTGTCACTTCGGAGACAACTGCGACAGGCAATCATTGAATAAATTGATTTTGATTTGGCACGTTGAGATTGTGATAGGCAATTCAAATTTTTCGAACCATGCTGTGAACAACTTTGTGAACAAACTTGTCATTGAGAATGTTGTATTAGAGCCATTTCAGTAGTAGTAATACACTGACAGGGCAGTATACTCATTGAAATAAACTTGACTGTTGTTTATTTGTTTTGCTCACCCGCAGCCAGTTATGTGAACATTTTCTAAATTTGAACTCTAAAGCAGAAGTACAGAGTTTTCTGCGGTAATACTGTGACGATGAACCCAAAAAAACTACGAAGCCCCAGAATTTCTCACCTTATCCAACTGCACTCAGTGTTGTTGGTCAAATGCTGCTGACAGTGGAATGTATTAAATCATGCAAAGATACAGACTTGTCGAAACGTCTTTTGTTCTGAAATCTTTGTGTCCCGACACTCATTTAAAGCACTCACTGGTGTTGAAACTTTATTATTGGATGCAGTAGAATGGGTCTGTGCATGCTACAAAGAGTTCATTTATGACTGCTAATTAAAACAAAATGTCAGATGAACCAAACTTTTTTTTTTTTTTTTGCAAAATCAAAGATAATTTCTTGCATGCATATTTTCTAGTAACCGGGATTTCTAGTTTTCTTACACGCTTGTACAGACGAAATTCTATTTGTACATTGACTTGTCATTTTTATATCAAGGGGTAGTATTGTTATAGTTTTAGGTGAACAGTGCAAATATGTGTATCTTGGGTAAGCAATAAGTGAAATTCGCCTTTTGTTGAATAAGATAAATGTCAACCTTGTATCACTATGTTCGTATGGCCTTTCAGCAGTTTTCTCACACGCTGCACATTGTTACAACTATGCAGTGGGGAGCCGTCCATTTCACACCTAAGCCTTCAGTAGTGCTAAGTCTGAATCAATCCCACCCTCAATAACTGTTTTATGGCTGTCAAACATTTGCTGCGACTAAACTATGACTCATATGAAAAAGCAACAATAATAACATCATAAAATTGCACTATTATCTAGGAATATACCCAAATTTTACTCACAAAAAATATATATTTTTATTTGTGCACAACATCCATCTACCTTTCTTTCCTCGAGAAAATTTTGATTACTGTCGTACACAATCCGTGCGTTTCAGTTCCATCAAAAAGTTCTTTTCTATTGGCTTTAAAGCTAATTCTCAAAGTCGAACCTGTCCTGTCGTATTTCTGGCATACGTTTTCATTCGATTTAGGGCTGAAAATGTCCGTTCCACAGAAGCAATAGACACAGGGATATTTTTCTTTTATTTCCATCGCAGCCCCCAAGCCAATTGTTTGTAAAACCGCCTAGGCCTGCTAGAAAAGCTCGGTGACACCATCTCTGAATTATAATTGGCTAAACCAACAGCTTTTTCGCCTCATGTTTTGCCTTAGGGCCTGCAGAACTGATTGGAAAAGGCCTCAGGGTAGATTTCTGACCTGGGCAACTGCTAGCGGCTGAAATGTAAATGGTTAATTGCTTGGATATAAAAGCACACGCACGACCATGGGAAAAGTAATGAAAAGAAGCTGACAATTTGGAATTATTTAATAAGTATCCATATACAAAATATAATCAATATCACATGATTCAGATCTGTTCTCGGCCAACAGAGAAGGCTAAACAGGCCTTGACGACCCACCACTGCTTTTATGAGAATGAACACAAACAGCACATCGCAATTCAGATATTCACTGTGCAGTGCTTACTGATGGACAAATGTGCCTTGAAATAAAATTTCTGAGGCATTTATTTGGTCTCCTTTGAGGCGGTCATATTTTATTTTCTGAATTGGGTTTTTACTAAGGTCACCTAAGAACGTCTTTGACTCGTTTTGGATATATATTAAACATGAGCTCTATTGTATTCCCCCCTCTTTGTCTTTTTGCGGTTTTATACTATTATGCATGTTGGAATTAACTGTATGTATGGTGAACGTTTATTGTACTCTCTTGCCACTCGGCAAACTCCTACTTTGTAACTGATCGTTGTAAATCCCCACGGGGTGAGCTTCTTTCACAATAAAAGCTGATCTAAAACAACTACCAGGTACTTTGTTTTCTTTGTTGTGATTGTAAAAACACCCTAGTGAAGCAACAGAAATGAATTAACTTTATGAAGTTAATGGTATAAGTAATAGATGTTTAAACAACTGGTTTATAAGTCAAGGCCTGTAAGTCGTTTTTGGCACCGCGTCTTCATCTTAGCAAGTTTCTTGCTAAACCTCATCATCTGTTTGTTTTATTAGAGACACTCTCTTACATAAACCTATATTTTGTCTATTATTTTCATTTTCATTCTATTTTTTTCTGAAACAATTTGTCTTTTTTCAAGGCCTGAATTTACACAAAAACTCGAGACCGCTAAAAATCTGAAGTCACACAAAAGTCAGAAAAGAACAACTCCCCGTAGTGCCAAAATGAAATATCCCGACACCTTTGACTGCGAGCTACAAAAATGTTATGGTAGGAAGACCGTCTCAGTAAGTCATATTTTTATTGTGGATATTGGCATTAGTAATACTGTATTCTTAATTCCATGATTTAACTGTTAGCCTTAACTGCTTACGTGCCTAGTGTGCGATAATGGCAGTACTGACGTACTCCAAGGCCATTATCGGATACAATATCATTTTTGAAATATCGTATTTTAATTAAGTTAATGTTTTCTACCAATTCATCATTTGTTTGGAAGGCACATGAGAAATCTGAAAACAGTAAGGCCATTATCACATTGAAAAAATGTAATTACTGTATTCGCTAATTAGCGATTGTATGGACAAACTCATTACTTGGTATAAAACTAATTAAATGGTGATTTTTTAAAAAAGACTAAGTTTTTAGCCTTTTTCTATTCATTGTCATTACGTAACTATGTCTGACCCAGAGATTCACAAAATCAATTCATTATTAAATTCTAAAAAATACATGAAATGAGCAACGAACCTGCAGTTCCAGGCCATTTTGCAGCAAGTCTTTTTGTTACCTCGCAGTGACGCTATATGGAATTTTCATGCACGATAATTAAAATACACTATATCAAAGAAGTAATTGAAATAGTAGAATTTTCTTATACAAATTGACAGTAGAATTGCCAGATGTATCTTGGGGGATGATATTAGCCTAGAGCACGGTGTGGAGCAGGCTAGCTGTTGAGCACGGGTGTTAGATTGAAATAGACCCCCAGCCCCTCCAAAATGTGAATTGTGAATTTCCCTTCGGGGATGAATAAAGTATCTATCTATCTATCTATCTATCTATCTATCTATCTATCTATCTATCTATCTATCTATCTATCTATCTATCTATCTATCTATCTATCTATCTATCTATCTATCTATCTATCTATCTATCTATCTATCTATCTATCTATCTATCTATCTATCTATCTATCTATCTATCTATCTATCTATCTATCTATCTATCTATCTATCTATCTATCTATCTATCTATCTATCTAAATGTCTTCAATACCGGCATACTGTTCGAATGTTGACATTTAATTCAAATGGAGCATATAGCCTGGTGAACGTAATTATACCCACTGAAAACCAAAAATACAATCCCATATGATCAGACTAGTAAAGCAATATTTTCTCCATCAGCAATCTTTAATTTTCAACCGACACAAAAGACAAATTTCATTTGATTGAACATCAATGCATGAACATCAAATGAAAGTAGTCAGTAGTGGAACAACATCAGTAGGCTACGTAAACTTCAAAGGAAATAAAGCAATTTTCTATCATTCGCTCAGCTGAAATGTTATGGTAAATGGTAAATGGTTTGCATTTATATAGCGCTTCTCAAGTCAATGAAAACCTCCCAAAGCGCTTTACAATGTGCTTCACACTTACCCATTTCCACACACTTACACACAAATAGGGAGTCAGCCTAATTGGATTGAAATGCAATTATATAGAGTGCAAAATTCTAACAACCGAAAACACTTTCTTCGTAGAGAAATAACATGTAGTAAAAAAAATGCAATTCATAATTCAGTTAGTACCCAGATTACTAATCCCAAAAAGTAGAGCGTTACTCTGAAAAGAAGTATCTTGTCACAACATGCCATATAAACTCACGTACTCCCTAACACTGCTTTAAGTCAAGTCACATTTATTTACATAGCCCTTAATCACAAAAATGTCTCAAAGGACTGCACAGGATTATAATTACACAATTACCTGATCTTAAACCAACAAAAAATATCTACATAATCAAAGAAGTAGAAGAAAACATGTACACCAAATTGTGGAAGCAGTGAATCCTTCTTGGCTTGTGCAATCTTGAGAGCGAATACCTAGCCAAGACACTCCATATCCATTTTGTCTCTGAGCATCAAACCACTCTAAAATCTCCATTTCTTGGTACGGTCCAAGACTTTTTCTTTTTTTCTCCACACATGGTGTATTTAAAAAATGACAAATAAAACTAATTCAGCACACTTACCATAAATTCTGTATTCACGTTTGCTTCATTGATTTCCTGTTAGTTTCTCGTTTCACATCCCCATCCTTATTTGCTGCCTATCTTTACCTCCTGGTGACAAAGAACCAAATACAGTGGGTGCATACAAGCTGACTACCTGATTGTTTTATTTTGTAAGTTGTAAAATTGGCTTATATGCAAGTATACTGTATATTGTAGGAAGAATATCTACATGAGGATATTTCAGCGCTCTCATACTCCGCCACAACTGTACTTGTATTTTATTGGTAGAGATAAACACGTTAGGGCTTATTACTACAGGACTGAGGGATGCATGTGACAACGTAAGCTAGGCAAGAGTTTTCAATAATCAGAGGACACTTGAAATAATAATCTGCATTTATAATGTAGCAGAGTAGTCCAAAAACCCAGGGGCTGTTGAAAATCTCAGGGCCCGTGAGCCCTCACTTTCACATATGTGCTGCAGGAAGAAAATCACATATAACATTATATTAACTGAGCCAAGCTAAAATAAACCCTATGCAACCGGCTTCAGGCTAACTTCAGCCGAAATAACAAACATATCCCAGCTTAATCCATATCCTAGGATTGTGCAATACCCCCCCGATTTAGTGCATTTTAACTCACAAGAGTGTTTTAAGTCTTAATAATGTTACAAAGGGAAAGTTATACTTTTTCAAAACTAACAAATAAAACTCACAACTCTATGTTTGATGCGTGCAGTTACAAACTTGTTTAAAGTACACACAGTAAAATAAAGATAAAACCAAAGGTGAGAATTGTCTTTTTTTTAAATCCATTTAGTCAAATAATTTGAAATGTATTATGTTTCCAGTACTATTTTTTGGCAAATCTTTGCATCATATTGGTACCGGTGTATATTTTTCAAAAGCAGTCCTTTTACAACCATGCTAAATATAATCACAATTACAACTGCATTTTCAACCTGAGGGTTCCTAAGACTTTGCCCCAAGGGTGGGAAAAAAGGAGGCTGAGAAATGACCCTTGAAAGTATTTTTGCATGTTGTTTTAGTTGTACATGTCTGCCAAAAGGGATAATGTCATTATTTGTTTAGCTCCATAACGGTTCTGAACACAAGTGAGACGTGTATATAGTAGGAAGTGGGTATTAAGATCTTAACTTGTTAAAACAAGTTTAGGTCTGTGAAGCAAGCACTAATCCCTATTTCAAACACACCGCTTGTTCTTTTAAACCGACATAAACCATCAGATGTCCTGATTCACAACCAGTGATGGAATAGTGTATGGTACCATTCTTAGACCTTTTTCAGTTTTTAGATACGCTGAAGAAAATAAACTTTTGACATTATATATGCACAAAAATCCTTACCAATAACATATCTCTTACTTACACACTACTGCCTAGTTTAACAATAGCGACATTGCATTTTACCCAAATTCATAAGGGGTTCTTTACAAAAATGCTGGCAGACATAAGATTGACTTGTTAAATTTTGCGGACATGAGGCAGTCATAAGATTGACTTGTTAAATTTTGCTCTTGCATCCTTTAAGCATGATTTCAAAAGCATTCTATGAGTGCACTTTTTGCTTGTGATACATTTCATACTCCCAACCAGAGCGGATAAATGTGTGTAGGCGGTCCCATATGGCAAGTAGGCTTAGAAAAGCAGTGTGGTGAGAGTCACAACGTATGGGCAAATAGTAATAGGCAGTTAAGTCCTTCTTTTCAAAACAATACGACAAAGTCCCATCGCCTGGTCAGAGGGGTGACATCACCGGATACATCAGGCGCTAAAAAGTTCTTGGAAAGTTCATGCATCGTTCATACATCGGTCCAGTTTTCTTGCAATCAAAATTTTATTTTGCAAGCAAAGTGCCGTTGTCTTTATGGTAAGCATTGTATAGATATTGGACGCATCACAAATTTTAAAAAAAGCATTGAAGTGAAAGTTCTGCTTGAAATGCATCTTTTCAGAAAAAGCCATTTTTCTCAGGAGGTTTTTTGGAAACCAGTATTTTCAAGAAACTTAGCAATGTTTAAATGTTGTTGGCTACAGAAATCCATTTTCTGTAAGCCTTCAAAAATGAGTGAACATGGAAAAAATCGGGGAAGCAGGGCGGCACAGTGGTTAGCGCGTGTGCGGCACAGTTCTAAGGTCATGAGATCGAACCTGTGTGGAGTTTGCATGTTCTCCCGTGCTTGCGCGGGTTTCCTCCAAGCACTCCGGTTTCCTTACACGTTCCAAAAACATGCATGTTGGGTTAATTGGCCGGTCCAAGGTATCCCTAGGTGTGAATGAGCGAGTGAGTTTTCTGTCTCTGTATGCCCTGCGACTGGCTGGCGACCAGTTTGGGGTGTCCCCTGCCCACTGCCCGAGGATGGCTGGGACACCCGCGACCCTACTGAGGATAAGCGGTGCAGATTATGAATGAATGAATGAATAGGAATATGGAATACAATAGTTATACAATAAGATACAATATATTCAAATAAAATGGGAAAAGATAAGTGGTGGAATATTTGTAAAACACAATGCACATCTACTAGCTCTGGAATCTGAGGGAATTCAATTGGAAGAATGTCGTCAGATTTTTTTTTTTTTTTTTTTTTCCGAGGTTCAAAGACCATGCAGTACTGACAGCTAGCAACAAAGTAATAACAAAACTAGACAATTCCCACGGCAATTGTAAGAGTTGTGATTGATCTGGAAGATGATCCCGTCATGTATATATAACCCCGGTTGTTAGCATTATGAGTTAGCATAAAATTTTTAACCCAGAGAGATGTTTCTGTCATTTTTTTACTTGGTTCTGTGGGGGGACTCCGCCCCCCACACCCCCCCCGGTACTTGCCAGTTCATTTTCGGATGGGCCCATAATCGTTACCAACAAGGATATGTCTTGTGGAGGTCCAAAATTCACATTCATGGTAAAAACATAGTAATAACACTGTTATTACACTTTAAAAACGTTTAAAATATACATGTTCTAATAGAATGGGCCGTTCGATTTGAGTTGGCCCATCCGGAATCCATTGAGCCCATTCATTTTGCTAATTCGTTAGCATGTGCCCATTAACATTTTTTTAGCATGAAGCAGTTAGCATTTAGCCATTAGCATCACTTTTTAGCATGTATCTGTTAGCGTAACTCATTAACACGAGGCCATTAGAATAATTTGTAAATATGAAGTCGTTAAAATATAGCCATTACCAAAAATTTTTACTATGAAGAAGTTAGCATTACCGACAGTGTTTATAGCTAGCTTGCGCTAATATTTTAACACTTTGATATTGGCGCACATAGCTGTTAGCATCCTATCGCTAGCATTCACTCTTTGGAATTCACCATTTACCCATGTTAAAAGTAAGGGGCCGGTCACACAGACATTTGCGGCTGAATCACGGCTAAAATTTTGCTTTTTTTTTTTTGCCCGTGGTTGCCCGCGATGGAAAATGCGCAAAATTGGCCAACCCGCTGTTCATCGGTGGTATGCCCGCAAAACACGCCGGCGACTGTTCCGCTTCCTCATCGCGTCATTTCTGCGTAATTTTCTCGTGTGGACCACGGGTATAAAAGCTCCCGAGCCGGTGTTGTGCCCAAATCCGACTCCTACGCAACACTGCTGTATCTCGTCTGAAAGGCGATCTCAATGCGTCCAATAGCGTCCGCCTCAAAGGCAGAAATTTCTGGCCGTGATTCAGCCGCAAATGTCTGTGTGACCGGCCCCTAATGTGGGGTTGAGCCCCCTCAAGCCACCCTGGACAGTCCCTGGTTCCTATGACTACCCTTGGGAAAAGCCTTGTTTATCATGGCTTCCCATTATATTGAATGGGCCCATGTATTCCGGATGGGAGACTCTCAAAATACATTAGAGCGGATGGGGACTTTTTTTCGTCTCGTATCGCTGTCAAAAGACAACCCACAAGATTCCCGGTCGGGCCGGAATTTTTGGTACATGAATCGTTGGGTTACTCCAAAAGCTCTGGGAGGAGATACCCGTTAAACTTCGGCGGAAGAAGATAGATATAATAATAATAAAAAGATCTCGGGGGATTATATTAGTTGTGCCTGCTTACAGCACTTGGCAATGTAGTTGTGCCTAGCTAAAGCAATCACAACTAATTATGGCACAAACAATATCTCCCTACCATGGGGTAGTGGGTGTTCACTGTGGAGGAAATATTTGTAACGGAGAGGACCAGATTTCGTAAAAGAATATAGAGGACCCAATTCATGGACAAATAGGATAAAATTGATATATAGGGAAAATGGACACCACTTACGAACAATAAAGACTGGACTTTGAAGAATGACTTGAACATGGAAGATATTCCCCAACACCCCCAATGTTGTTCTTTTGTTTTTGTTTTGTTTTTAGTTTGGTGTCAGCCCCCTCTCCCACCATCACGCTTTGTTCTTTGTTTGTTGTGTGTTCAAAAAAGGGAACAAGAGCACAATAAAAACTAAATGTGTATGCATGTATTTCCCTTAAGCATAGTAGAGAGAGAGGGGCACGTGCTATATTGCATAGCTAACCCCCCACCCCGCCCCCAACCGCTTACTCAATCAAATTTTTATGTGCACTTGGCTAGTGTTTGTGGGTCATTGCAGTTTGTTGTGTGGGTTGTATTCATAAGGTGTCTCAACAGTGAACACACAGTATTTTTTTAGGTTCCATGTAAAGGATTCTCTAGCGATGTACGGACAAAATGTGGTCTTTTGTGTGACACCTTGACTAAATCTGTAGGTAAAACTTTATATACTGGACTGAAATAGATGCACCGCTTTATTGGAATAGATTTGGCTGAAAACACACCAAACTGACACTGAGCTCTTTAAAATTTGAATTCTAGAGTGGAATTGGCACAGGCTGCAGTTGTTCACCAGAAAGCATCATATATGGCTTGCGAGCCATAGGTTTCTAACCCCTGCTCTAGACAGAGCCCCTGAACACCTCATGCCATGAGCGAAATTCTGATCCCCAGTGGCGTTGGGCGTGGTTTCGTGTGCGGGGCTTTAGTGTCAATTTTCCCCAACACAAGAACTGTAATAAATATATAAACCCGACCTTACTTATTACGCAATGAAGTTTTAAATAGTGAACACATTTGTTTGTGTTGGACTTATGTCAACTATAACATAAATATACTGTTACATAAGCAGTTCAACACCAAAATGTATGCGGGATTCCCTTCTTGGGTTGGGCAACATTATCGGAGTGCCATTCACAAAAAAAAAGGTGGCTGACTGTAGGACATCAACTTGTTAAAGCAAATTTATGAGGCCCCGTAATGAACAGACTGAAGCCACAGGCTGAAAACATACAAGCTGAAGAACAAGCAGGTTTCAGGGAGGGAAGGAGTACCAAATACAGATTTATGGTCTGCAAATTTTATGTGAAAAGTTTCAACAACACCAGAGAAACCTCTATCACTTTTTTTGTGGATTTCAAGGAGGCCTTTGATAGAGTAAGGCAAGCCACTTTGTACGCCAACATGCAAAGTACAGCATGTGCCAGTTACTAATTCAGACCGTTGAACAGCTTTACGCTGATGCCGGAAGTGCAGAACTGATCAATGCTTCCATTGGAGTTTGGCTTCAAACCACAGTCAGTGTGAGACAAGGCTGTATTCTTTCTCCATCTTTATTTAACGTCTTCCTGGAGAGGGTCATGACCGAAGCCCTGGACCAACATAAAGGTACAGTCAGCATTGGGGGACATAACGTCACTTACCTCCGTTTTCCGTAATGCTGATTCTGTTTGGCAGGCAGGAGAACAACAGGAACTCAGAAATGTGTTCAATAGCCTGGACAAAGCATCAACATAGTATGGGGTGGAAATCCGCACAGAAAAAAAGAAAAGATGACCAAAAACCCCTAAAGTCTCACCACAAACATCACCATCAACCAACAAGAGCTTGAACTTCTCACCATTAGAGCTGTCGTAACAGAAGATGAGGATCAGAAATCATGACCAGAATAGATCAAATCACAGCCGCACATGCTAGACTTAAACCGATCCGTAGCGACAAGAACATCACAGTGAAGTAAAAATTGAGACTCATGCAAACACTGGTGACTTCCGTCTTCCTCTACACTAGCAGTGCATGTCACGGTTGCCATGGAGCCCAGTTGGTCCCAGCCGGGTGACGCCGGGTTCTGTCGCGGTTGCCATGGCGCCTAATTGGCCCCGCCCATGGACACCGGCTGAGACGCGTTGACTGATTGCTCCTTGGGGGTACTTAAACGCAGTCCCTTGAGCTGTTAGGTGTCTGAGCGTCTGTGAAACTTCTGCAAGACTCCTGTTAAACTCTGTGAAATGCTTAGTTCTGTGAATTTGCCTGCGTTTGATCCTGTTTTATTTTTGGCCTCATTTGTTTTATTTTGACCACTCTTTTGTTTGGATTTCAATCCTCTTCCACGACTATCGATCCCCGGATCGAGTGTGCGCGCATTCCTCCTCCCCCTAATAAATTGTGAGTACGTTACGCTATTGGGTTCTCCTTCCTGTTTCCTGCCCTGGTTCTTGACAGTGCATGGACTCTCACATCTAAGCTGGAAAAGAAAATCCACGCTATAGAGATGTGATGCTACAGGAAAGTTCGAGCCAGCAGCTAGAAATTAAAAAGGGAAAATTAGAAGAAAAATTGTGCCGTTACGTCACTTCGAGTGTCTGTGATTTGCATTCTTCCCTGATCTCTCAACACTCGTTTTCAGATGACCAACACATTATAGCGACATCGAGTGGTCAACTATTTCCTTTCTCCCTTGAAACTTTTTCCACGATTCAGTTTGGGTTAAATTGTTGATTTTGGTGGTCTGCAGTTGCCACAAAACAAAAAAAAAATGTATCACGATATACTCATTACTATCTTTTCCAATGAGACCCAGTTGGTCTCATGTATATATATATATATATATATATATATATATATATATATATATATATATATATATGTTTGAATACAATGGGAGGAAGCTCACATCATTGTCCGCCATTTTGTTATTACAGGTGCCCGAAAAAACAAAAACCTGGAGAAAGACAAGAAAATTAGAAGAAAAATTATGCAGCCTGGTCCCTTTAAGTCTACACAGTTTGTATTCATTCTTGTCATATTTATTTGTATTGCCCTTAATCACAAAAGAGTCTCAAAGGGCTGCACAGACCACAGATTATTGCAAACCACAGACTATTACACTACGGAGCAGCACAAGACACGGGTCAGTTAGATTTGTAAAGTGGATATTTGAGCAATGAACATGTAACACTCATTTTTTGGTCCCATGACACAATACAGCAATATTTAGAGGTCGAATAATACACACTGCCACTTTAAGTAATATTTTACAAACAATATTAATCCACATACTGTGTTTGGACTATACAAGACCACTTACTGAATTCTTGTTGTTATTGTGTTCCTCTTTAAGTAAATTGAAGCCTGTATGTCATGGGTGTCAGGCTCATTTTAGCTCAAGGGCCACATTGTCGAAAAACCCCTCTCACGGGGGCTGCGCTAGGAAATTAACAACATAAAGTGTGCCTTAGCTGGAGGGCTGGTGATCTTTTAAGAGGCTCACAATTAAATCATGACTCAGTGATTAACAAACAATTATTAAGGTTTTTTTTCCCCTCAATATTTTTAATATTTCACTAAGATGTAATCTTTTGTGGTTTTTAGCAACTATGCGTTAGTAAAAAAAAAGAAAAGAAAGAAAAACAATTGAATTAATTTCCTCCACAATTTCTTTAACAATTGACTGGAAAGTGAAAAAATAGCATACAAACACAATTTTATAAGATTGATTCAATGATTTAAAAGTCGTTCTGCTTTCAATTTTTATATAAAAATGTTTACCTGATTATGGGAACATCGCTGATAGATTTCATATTTATTATGGAAAAGAGCGAAAGCTTCTTTAAAAGTAGGGTGCCTCGTTTGAGGTGTCCCTAAAAAAGTTAAAGGTCAACTATTATCTATATTCAGTATGTGTTAATAATGCCTAACTGGGCTTATAGAGCCCTGATCATTTTTTTTCTCACCGCACCTATCTTCTTTTCGTCTTACTTTAAGTAAAGCTGTTTGGGCCGCGGAACATATTAGGTAGGAGGAAAGTGTGTATGTGTGTGTGGAGAGTAACTTGATGATCATCACTGTACATTTTTGAAAATGGTAAACGTAAGAGAAGGCCTGTTTCAAGTACAGTCCAAACATCAAACCAACCCCAAAAAGTTCATTTGAGCACGCCTGAGGAATGCACATACTTGCTTAAGGAGCTTGACGGAGTCTGCAGGCCAGAAGATGGCGCCAGTGAGTAGAACATTTTAAAATTCTGTCCAGTACCTTTAAACTTTTGCAAAGACAAGCGTGTGCTGTTTAATAAAATTGAGTATTTATCGTCTTGCCTTGAACTGCTCTTCCGCAACTTTTATTTTATGTATACAGTAATCCCTCAGTTATCGTGGTTAATGGGGACCAAAACCACCCGCTGAAAGTGAAAATCCCCGAAGTAGCGACGCCCCTTCAAAAATGCTTAAATTTTTTCATTTTATTTTTTAATTTTTTAAATTTTATTTAATTATTATTATTTTTTATACCTGCGAAGCTCCGAACCCGCGAACGTGGAACCACAAATTAGCGATGCCCCTCCAAAAACGCTTAAGAAAAAATAACTAAATCATACATTTTTTTTTTTTTTTTAATTATTTTATTTTATTATTATTATTTCTTAGACCTGCAAAGGTCTGAACCCTCGAACGTGGAACCGCGAAGTAGCGAGGTCCCACTGTAATAACTTTCGCATGGGTTTCCTCATTGTTCTTTGGTTGATAAATGGTAGTGGGAGGTTTGCTTGTGGCATGGCGCATGGCTTTGGCGACAGCCAGTGGACATATTTAGTTATTGTTAGAGGCGATGCAGCTCATTTTTCTCTTGTGCTTCTCTCAGCATTTTCTTGTGGACCACATAAAATTATATTGCGGGCCACATGTGTTTGGCACAAGTGCTGTTTTTAAACAAGGGGAACGTCCCCACCAGCATTCCCTTTAAAGTGGAAGTTCAGTGGAAGTTCAATGTTGGCAAAAAGATTGACTAAATATATTTGCAAACTATTTGAATGTTACACAAGACCAATCAAAGAGACCCCCCAAAAACGTGTTCTTTTTCCTGTATTTTTTTCGACTTAGTCATTTCTTTTACCCTTGTATCTTTCTTTTTTGTTGCTTTTGTTTCTTTTTTTGTTTTTTTTTTCTTGCTTCCTTTCTTTTGTTCTCTAGTTTTAATTTTGCATTTCATTTGTTACTTCATTTTTCCTTTTTCCCGGGCTTTTTTTGTTTTTCTTTTTTTTCAGATTTCTTCTTTTTTTCTCCTTTTCCTTTTGTTTTTCTTTAGTTTGTTTTTTATTTTTAGTCTATTTTCCTTTTTGGGCTTTATTTTTCCCCCTTTTAGGTCATTTTGTGCGTAGTATTCCATAACGATTGGTAGTTGTATGGGTGAAAGCAACAAAAACAATCTGTTGGAAGCTGTTTGGGAACCGAAAGAGTCCCAACTCTTTTTAGTGAGCTGAGCTGAAAGAGCCGCCCCTCTAAACAAAGACGGAAACTATTGCGGCAACATGGACCGTAGTCACGCAGGTCAATTGGGTCTTGTAGCAACATAGGTGATAATTAAAGTAAACCACTCTTTATATTTCATTCTCTTGTGATAAAAAAACACAATACAATCATAATATTTATCTTTAAAAGCGATCCCATGCATGCACTATAATTCTGGTCTTGATTTTATGTGCATGATCAGTTTGCTTGTGCGCTGAGAAGGTCTGGGCTATGTGCAATGGCGCACACGCGCATCTTAGAGGGAACATTGATTCCCACTAAATTGAACAGGTTTAAATAAATCCTCAGAAAAAAACTGCAAGGGAAAAATTCTTCAGCTGCTTTTTTTCAGCACCGACTCCATGGAGGAAAGTCTGAGTGAGGAAAAAAATAATCTCTCAAGCTATTTATAACCTGTGGATTCAATCAACAAACGCCTCGAATTAACAGCAGCCAGTTCAAGTATTCAAGCATCTGCTGCATGCTGTTGCTTGTTTTGGGCGGCCTCGATGACGTCTGTTTCCCTAGAAAGCCGAAGAAAGCACTTCGTGTCACAAACCAGAACGAACACAGGACTCAATTGCATGCGTCTCTCAGATTTTATTGAAAGAGAGTGAGAGTAAGGCTTGCTTGATTGCTTGATCCGAAGACTGGTGGAGAGCGGGAACGAGCAAGGCGGGAGTGACTCTTCCGTGTCGGAAGAAGACAGGCGGGAATGGCAAGTCGTTGGCTGGAGATCAGAGGCGATGTCAAGTTTGTAATAGTGGTCATAGGCAGGCGGCAGGCAAAACAGACGTAGTCAGGTTCAGAAACGGCTCAAAAAACGGGAATCAGCCAGGAAACAGGTTTTAACAGGGACGGAGTCGGACGGGAACGCTCACTGAGTGAAACACAACAGCTCGCAACGATCTGTCAAAGTTTGAACTGAAGTCGGGGGCTTAAGAAGCTGCTGGCGCCAATCAAGCTGCCACAGGTGTTCCAAATAGGGCAATCATGACACTTCGGTCCCTCAAATCAAGTTAATCGGTCGGGTTCCGGCATTTATACCCGCCGAACAGGCCAGTTTGGGCTGGAATTTGTCAGGCCTGATTTTACCTCTAATCCCATTGCTGCTTTGAATTTTCCCATTACTTTACCCCACACCCTGCCCGTTGTGTTTTTTTGTCTTCATAATGCTGTCAGTTCTCCAGTGTCTGCTTTCACATACCTCTAAGAAATCACAGAGCAGGTGCCTTTAACCGGAGACTCAAAGTGCTCTGTTTGTTATTGTCAGTAATTTAGGACGACGGTGGATCATTCAGAAGTTATTATGGAACTTTCGGAGTCAGTCAGCTGAGCTGAGAGAACAATGGGCAATAATTTTGCCACACCTACTTTTCAGTTTTTTCCCGTTGTCAATTTAATGATGGAGTTGACTTTTTAGAAAATATTTTCAGTTTTTTTTCCCTTAAGTTTGAAGCCTGCCGAAAATGTATTGGGGAGGTGGTGGGTGGGGAGTGCAACACTTCCACTAGGCACTGTAGGTGCTACACAGACCCTGCAAAAACATAGAGGGCACTGCGGCTTCCACTTAAGGTATAAAAGTCGAGCTGGAACTTATCCCGTCTGGCTTTTCCGAGAAGTGGGATACACCCTAGAGTAGTGACCAGCCAATCGCTCACGACATAAAGTCACACACCCATTTACGCTCACGGCGTATTCACACCACCGGACAATCGAGGGTCTTGACTGACCCCTGCGTAGATGTTTATGAAATGTGGGAGGAAGTTGCTGTAACTCTCACTAGAGCTCTCCTTGTGCTTGCGCCATACAGGAAATCCCCGGCCCAGATTTGGAATCGGGGGCCTCTCAAATGAAAAGCTGGTGTGCAAAGGACTGGCAGAATTCATTATGACTTACACTGTGGTATGTGATACTGTTGGGTCAGGTGTCACAGCTGTTTTGAACTCATTTCTGGCAGCAAAATCCAAAACAGATCTCAGTTTTGAAAGAAAAAGATCCCTGTTTTTGTAAGAAAAATCAGATATAAATGGGATCAAACACTAAGAGAGGACAGTGAATTAGTCTAAAAAAGTTCTAGAATCCAAACCAGAAGTCCGAAGACCAATTTACCTAGGGAGATTTGTAGCTAAGGTCTGGTTGAGGTTGGACTGAATCGGGTCTGATAAAAAGATTTCACTGTTGTCAAATATATTTTATTAAATAAATAAATTAATAAATAAATAGATTAAAAAAATAGATTTCTACGGCAGCACGGCGGCTAAATAGTTAGCGCGTCTGAGGCACAGATCTGGCACAGTCATGGGATCAAACTTTTCTGTGTGGAGTTTGCATGTTCTTCTCATGCCTGCATGGGTTTCCTCCGGGCACATCGATTTCCTCCCAGATTCCCAAAAAAACGTGCATTTCAGGTTAATTGGCCGGTTCAAATTGTCCCTAGTTGTAAATGAGCGAGTTACTTGTTTGTCTCTGTGTGCCCTGCGATTGGCTGGCAACCAGTTCAGGGTTTCCCCTGCCCACTGCCCGAAGATGGCGGGGATGGGCTCCTGCACCCCCGTGACACAAACTCCATCACCCCCGCAACCCGACTGAGGATAAGCGGTGCAGATCATGGATGGATACAATTTAACTACACAATTTTTTTAATGGTTGACTTGCGTCTATTTAACCCTATTTTTAATTATTTTAATAGTAATAACATGGTTTGTAGACAAACAAAAATCTATTCAAGTATTGCTAACTGTTTTTAGGCAATTAATTAAATGAGTGGAATGAGAATCTTTTTGTATATTAAATACATTTATTAATTATCTTTTTATTGAGATATTTTACAGTAAATACAACAAAGTTCCAAACACAACACGTTTTTAGCTAGATACCTGGCTACCTTTTCTGCTTTGTAGATAGCTAGCTAGCTTTATGAGCCGGCTCTTGGAAGAGATATTTCTTATTTTATTTGTAGTGACCCGACTCTGGACAACCCTGGCCGACCCTGGCCCCCGCTGCTCCCCCGTTCACTGGGTCGCCGCCGGTCGAGCATGGGACGCTGTCGAGCATGGTCTGCTCCAGGAGGCAGCAATGTGGATAGCGCAAGAAGGAGAGCCTAGGGCCCACAACATGTAAAGCCTGTCTTTTCTAAATAAATCTAAAAGAAACGAGTGCATTGACAGGAAAACAATAAGGGGTAAATAATGAAAAAAAAAAAGGGAGTAAGAGAGAAGCTCAGTTCAAACCCCCCCCCGTACGGACCTGGCACAAAAGTCGAATTAAGTAGGCCTTACTTAAGATCTTAACTTCAGGCTGAAAGTGGCGGACTTTTTTTTCCCCTCTTGCCAAATGCTTGCTCGACCCGCAATTGTCAGACTTTTTGCTATTAATTCATCCATCCATCCATTATCTGCACCGCTTATCCTCAGTAGGGTTGCGGGGGTGCTGGAGCTTGTCTCAGCTACCTTAAAGCAGTGGGCAGGAGACACCCTGAACTGGTTGCCAGTCAGTTGCAGGACACGCAGAGACAGACAACTCACTCGCTCACTCACACCGAGGGACAATTTGGACCGGGCAATCAACTTGAAATGCATGTTTTTGGAACGCTGGAGGAAACCGGCGTGCCCGGAGGAAACCCACGCGAGCACTGCGAGAACATACAAACTCCACACAGGGATGTTTGAGCCCATGACCTCAGGACTGTGCCGCGGACGCACAAACCACTCATCCGCCGTGCCGCCCGCTATTAAATATTAAATCAACACAATATATTTCCTTAGTTGACTGCTGTTAGCGCAATCACTTTGGTGAATGGATGATTCAAATATTTTTAGGCTGGCAGAGAAGACCTTGCAGGTTCAAATCACCTGTGATTTGGCTGATTGAGTTGCCGTATCACAGCTTTAGTCTGACATCTCCTTCCTCATTGTCGTGACAATTTTTATTTTCTCTCACAGATTCAACTTCATTTTAATCTTGCATTTCCTCAAATCCATTTCCAAATTGGAATTTTATCTTCTTATTGCTATCAGTGCCTCTTATTTGGAAGTTTTCTTAATGACCTCGTCCTCGGGCCTGCTTATCTTGAGAAGTTGATCTGACATATCAACTACCCATTCAGTCATTTGAGACCTGACATCTGAGTCAAACCAAGGCCTTCCTGGTGAGGACACGACCCCACTTCTGACTTCTTTGATACAGGCGCAAATTCCATTTGAACCCATATATATCAATTATTTATACTGTATTTCATCCATTGTTTGACAAAAAAAACCCCGAGTAAACTTAATTCAGTGCTTTTGTTTTCGTGTTTGGACAGTTTGTTAGTGGTTTGGTGACACCCTTGTTTCTTTCTTACTTTGCATCTGCTTCTCTACTTCCAGTTTGGTCTTTTTCATTCTGGTTTGGACTTTGTCAGGTTTGATGATTTTGTTTGGACAAGTCATTTGTTTTGAACGCCGTAGTTCGTTTGTTACTTTGTTCCTGTTTTTTTGGAAGTTAAATAGCATCCTTATTTTTAGCACCCCTGCGTCCTTTTCCTGTCTCCCTCACATGAGTTCATACCCCTCAAAACACGCAGTGTTAAATTTCTGGGCAATTTGAGGTTTTAGGCCTTTTCAAGACAGCCGTTACTGATCTCAAATTTATTAGCTGATGTTGCATACTTTATATCTGCAGAACAAAAATTCTGTTTTCACCATTCTCTAACATTTGCTTACGGCACAGTAAAAATAGTGTAATAATAAGATGTTTTCCTGTACTAGATATAACACTAGTTGTCTAATGGTTAGGATTCTGCGCTCTCTCCGCCATGACTCGGGTTCAATTATCTTTGCATTTCGTGTCTCGCTGTTAAATCAGTGTGATAATGGGATAACTGTCACAAGCCAGGAACAGAGACAGGACCCAATAGCGTCCGTTTTACTCCGTTTTATTTAAGAAAGAGAGCAGTGCTTGCATCCACGATACAATGATCGTCGGTCAGGGTAGCAGATGGCAAGAACGCGGAGGTGGCACTTCCGTGTACAGCAAGGGTAGTTGTTGACAGCGAGAAAACAGGTCGATGGCCAGGATGGGGGAGCAAAACAGAAATGGGTCCAGAAAAGAGGTCGGCAACAGGTATCAGGCAGGAAAACAGGGCAGGATAATGTCGGAGAGTACGAAGCTTTCCTGGCAGAGAGCATAGGTTCGCAGACGGTCTGACAGCTTCCTTTCGGAAGACAGGAGTTTAAAAAGAGTCCAACAGCCAAACAAGTCCCGTGGCTGTAGGCACCAACGGGGCAGTCGCAGGTGCCCCGAATCAGCAATCATGACAAAAAAATCAAATTCCTTTTCATATGTTATCCGTATCAATGTACAAAAGTCAATTCCATTGAAGTTGGGAAAAAGTTTAAAATGTCAGTAAAATTAGAATAGAATGACTTGCAAACCTTTTCTAACCCATATTTAAATGAATACACCACAAAGACAAGATTATCCATGTTCAAACTCATAAACTTTATTTCCATAAGCAAATAATGATAAACTTAGAATTTTATAATTGCAACAAGTGCCAAAGTAGTTGGGAAAGGGGCTTCTTCACCATTGTGTTACATCACCTTTCCTTTTAATAACACTCAATAAACGTTTAGGAAGTGAGGAGACTAGTTGTTGAATCGTTGATAGTGGAATCCTTTCCCATTCTTGCTTTATGTACAGCTTCAGCTGTTCAACAGTCCGGGGTCTCCTTTGTCTTATTCTGCGCTTTATAATGCGCCACACATTTTCAATGGGAGACAGGTCAGGACTGCAGGCAGGCCAGTCAAGCACCCGCACCCTCTTACTACGAAGCCACGCTGTCGTGAGACGTGCAGTGTGTGGCTTGGCATTATCCTGCTGGAAGAAGCAAGGGCGCCCATGGTAAAGATTCTGTTTGGATGGCAACATACTTTGTTCCAAAACCTGAATGTACTTTTCTGCATTAATGGTGCCTTCACAGATGTGCAGGTTACCCATTCCTTGGCCACTCATGCACCCCCATACCATCACAGATGCTGGCTTTTGCACTTTGCGTGCATAACAGTCTGGGTGGTTCTGTTCTTCTTTGGACCGGAGGACACGACGTCCACAATTTCCAAACACAATTTGGAAAACTGACTCATCAGACCACAGAACACTTTTCCACTTTGTATCAGTCCATTTTAGATGGGCTCGGGCCCAGAGAACCCTGCGGCGTTTCTGGATGTTGTTGATGAATGGCTTACGCTTTGCAACATAAAGTTTTAACCCACACTTACGGATATAGCGTCGAACTGTATTGACTGACAGTGGTTTTCCAAAGTGTTCCTGAGCCCATGTGGTGATGTCCTTTACACATTGATGTCGGTTCTTAATGCAGTACCGCTTGAGGGCTCGGAGGTCACGGGCATTCAATAATGGTTTACGGCCATGCCGTTTACGCACAGTGATTTCTCCAGATTCCCTGAACCTTTTCACAATATTATGGACTGTAGATGATGATATCCCTAAATTCCTTGCAATTGTACTTTGAGGAATGTTGTTTTTAAACTGTTCAACAATTTGCTCACGCAGTTGTTCACAAAGAGGTGAACCTCGCCCCATCCTTGCATGTGAATGACTTAGCTTGTTCGGGTCTCCCTTTTTTATACCCAGTAACAACTCTCACCTGTTGCTAATTCATCTGTTCACCTGCAAATAGTTGGTTGATTTCCATTCATCCACTTTCTGAGTAGTTATTGACACCTGTCCCAACTATTTTGGCACGTGTTGCTGTCATCAAATTACAGAGTTGATGATTTTCTCCCAAAACAATAAAGTTTATGAGTGAAGACAATAAATATGTTGTCTTTGCTGTGCATTCATTTAAATATGGGTTGAAAAGAATTTGCAATTTACTTGGATCAATTTTTATTTGCAATTAACACACTTTCCCAACTTCATTGGAATTGAGTTTTGTATGTCTACTAGTTAAGAGTCAGTCTTCTCACTGCTGTGACTGGGGTTCAATACCTGTTTGATTGATATATCAGTGCAGAAATGCTGATGTATACTGTAAAACCTCGTGTGTTAATGCACATTTATAAATACTATATGCATTTTCAATCTTATCCAATGTATTTTCCGGTATATAATGCATACTTTTACATTTCAGGCCAATTTGGGGTTTTTAGGTGCGCCTTATAGTCCAGAAAATAACATTTTTTGGTACATTTGGCATCAGGCCCATTGAAGGACAGCCATTACACTGATATGGCCCTCTGTGAAAACAAGTTTGCCAACCCTGACTTACAGAGTAAATTTGAACTATACCCCAGTGCCAAGTGAAGTCAAATCCTGTTTTTTGTATAGCCCTTAATCAGAAGGAGTCTCAAAGGGCTGCACAGACGACAGATTATTGCAAACTATAGAATATTATTACACCATCCCCTGATCTAAAACCTCTATGAGGGCAAGGAAAAACTTCCAAAAAACTCAACATGAGGAAAATCAAGAAACCCGGAGAAGGGACCGCAAATGAGGTAATCTTGTACTCGGGCAAATAATATGGCGACTAAATCCTTTAGTTTCTTTAGTACAAGATTTAATAATGTTAGTATACGGTAACACAGTCTCAACTGGGTTTCACACGGGACAATCAGGTTAAGGTTGTGATCAGGACTAATATTATTAACGGGTAAAATTTTAGGAGCAAGCAATCTAATATTCAAAAGGCCAAATTTCAGATGTACTGAATCTTTTAACTTAGATAAAGCCTTTGTAGAAATCGCCACAAGATTTCGCTGTTCGTCCGTGTTGTGTCTCAGGCGTCGGTTGACAGGCAAGATCGATAAAGAAATATTTTTCTGGATTTAGGCGCAATTCCATCATCATCGTGTCCTTCTCTGTCGTTTCCATAATCAGTTTTGCAGTCCCACCGATGAAGCTCCCTTAGCTTAGCACCATGGCCCGTGCTACATATGTTTCGTACTTAAAGAGTGTAAAAACAACTCCACTTATTGGACTGTCCCCTGTTCAAGACCGGGTGGAAACATATGTTGGCCTGGAGAGGGATGGGCGCCAACAGGCTGTACTTTGCTAAGACACAACACAGGAAATGGTGCCCCTACAAGCCTGGTGGTTAAGGGAACCAACCAACCAAACAAACTTACGTAAACAGCATCAATCTCTTTCATGTTTACAACGGAATGTGACGGCAGTGGCTCAGGGGGTAGAGCGCTCGGTTTGGGATCAAGAGATCGCAGTTCGAATCCCGGCTCCTCAGTGTTACATGTCGAAGTGTCCTTGGGTAAGACACTGAACCCCTAACACTCCCAATAAGCAGGTTAGCGCCTTACATGGCTGCACGGCCGCTATTGGGAAATGTGAAGCACACTGTAAAGCGCTTTGGGAAGTCTTGACTTGAAAAGCGCTGTATAAATGCAGATCATTTCATTTCATTTCATTTCAATTTTAGAAGGACACGCCTCAAATACTTCACCAAGAATCAGCAAGGGGAAAAACAGCGACGAGCAACGTGACATTGTGTTACCTAAGAATTGGAAATGCGTGGCATGATCACGCACATACGAAGTTCTGAGAAGTGGTGTCGGAATGTACGCAGTATGTACCGCGGCAGCATTATCATACCGAAAGAGAAAGGCGTGTGCAGCGGTGCCCCTAAACAGGCCCTATAACTGTAATTTTGATGGATGGCCTTTTAAAGCTGAGGTGACCGGCACTTCCTTTTGCCTCTAGCTGCTCCTAGGGTCGTGTGGGGGACGGAATTCAAAGTTTTTTTGTTTATGCCAGAGGTGTCAATCTCGTTTTAGCTCGCGGGACCTGTGGTAGAAAAGAACACTCTTTTGGCGGCCGACTACTAGATCAAATAGAAAGATATAAAAAAAGAGAGTGAAGAAGAGAGAAAAAGAGAGAGAGAGAGAGAGAGAGACGGTGGGAGAAGTGGGGGGACAAGAGAGTAAAAGAGAGAAAGAAACAGAGAAAGAAAAAAATAAAAATAGAGAGGGACAGAGAGAGACAAAGAGAGGGAGAGAAAAATAAAGAAAAAGGGAGGAAGAAAGAGAAAGAGTAAAAAGAGAGAGAGAGACATGTTAAGAAAAAAAAAGAAACAAAAAGAGAAAAAAGATAGAGACAAAGAAAAACAAAAAATAGAGCAATAACGAGACAGAAAGAAACATTTCTATAACACAATGAAAAGTAGTCTGTGTAAAGATCATATAGCAGAGTAAATGAATTTTCCCCTCAAAAAAGATAGGTGCATGAGTGCTGTCAGTTTGCTGCAGAGATTAAAGAGGTGTGTGTGTTTGTCAGCTTGGAAGTACTCAGACCATACATTTCAGCAACTTTCACTTTATTGTGTGCTCACTTTTGTTGCAAAGGGGTTTAGTTTTGATGGCTATAGTTTGAGTTTTTCCAGGTTAAAATAAATTGACACTGCTATAAAAGCTTAAGACAGACAACCTTTCATTGTGTCAAAGCGAAGTTTCTTCAGTGTTTTTCTACTATAACTAAACACTATAATGAAGTCTTTGTAAAATGTGAGGGGTGTATTCACTTTTGTGACATACTGTAGTCAGCTACAAAAGTAAACAGGTAAAAAAACTAACAGGGAGCTAGAATGCTAGCTAAAAGAGTATAAAGCCAATTAAATAGCTGGATAGAAAATTAAAAAAATTTAGAAAGCTAGTGTTAGGGGAAAAACTATATTACAAATTAGTTATCTGACTCCATTAACCAAACACAAACTTCATTCTCCTAACAATGTATGCTCATTTCTTAATTTTAGGGAAAAATATTGACAAGAGACAGGCATTCGGCAGGCTTCGTCGAGCGTCCCTCCCACGATCTCTCAGCTCTCGTCTCTCCTTCCGTCTTCCGTCTTTTCACACGTCGGGGCGTCGGCCACCCTCCATGGGCGGGCCAGGAACCAGCTTCTCCACCTCCTCGCCGAAAGGCGCCTCCATGTCCAAATGACTCACACCAACAAAGCTTATCAGCCTTTTCCTGCATCAGCCCTTGTCCCCGTTCTTGCTGTTTTTTTGCAAACATCATTCTTGTCAATGACCTTGCCCCACAGCTCAGCCAGGAAATATCTTTTGTATTTAAATGTAATTTGTATTTGATTGTAAAAATCCCTTATAGTCAAATAAATAAAATATAAAATCCTTCACTAGCTAGAAAGGAGGGGTTGAACACCCAGCGTGACATGGAATGTCTACGTCGCGTCCAATTTCCAGGACCAGATCGAATACTTGGACGAAGAAAAGAAAATGCAGTTGACGTTTTTACAACGTTAAAAAATGAAATAAAAAAGAGTGCACTCCAGACCAATTGTTCAGAAGAGCGTTCTCCTTCCAAAAGGCAACGAGAAGGTCTCCCTACGAAAGGCCTCGACAAAATCTCGCTCCCCTCGTGGAATTGATAAATGGAAAATGAAGGGTGGAATACTCCTGACAAAGTTAGAAAGTCAAATGTTTACAAGAGCCCTTTGTTAAAACTGGACGCAGCTGTATTTCGAAGGTGGGATAATAAGATAAGACTGATGCATCGGAAGAACGTTGCTGGGAAAATACTGATACAAAATCTTGTAAACATTGAATGAATACAGAAATTGTATACTTCATTTGAATACGTGGATAAGCTTAAGGTGCATTTATAACAATAGAGATAATAATGTGATTAACAAAGTAATTATATGCTGATTAGATAATAAAACTAATGTAGCTGAACACTCATAAGATAGTGACAACATACTCAGTCATACATTTTAATAATCTAAGAGAGGTCAAAATGTAGCTTTATAAATAGAATAGAATAGAATTTACCTTTATTGTCATTCTTTGTAACCATGCACACAGAACAAAAATGTCCATACACCCGACCCGTACAGCTAAACTGTAGCGAGCCGATGCAGCCGCAGCTAAACAGGGCGCCACCATTTTAGACCCAACTGCTGTGTTGGGAGTCATTAGGTGACCAAACCCCCCAATTCCAACCCTTAATGCCGAGCGTGGAGGCAATGAGTACCAATGTTGTAAGTCAGAGGTATGAGTCGGCCGAGGCTTGAACCGTCGACCTCCCAGTCTCGGGTTGGGCGCCCTACCATCTAGGCTACCGAGCTGGTTTTAACTAGCAAATAGAAATAAAATCTGAGCTAGATAAAACACAAAAAAACGGAAAAAGCTCGCTAGTGTAGGTGTAGATAGTCTCTGTGTTGCTGCTATTCAATTCCCGGGACCGGATCAAAGTATTTGGAAAAGAAACAATAAGATGAAGAGAACATTTCAGTTGAGGACTTTGATTACAAAGATACCAAATATAGTATACTCTGGCACAGTTGATCAGAGGAGCGTTCTCCCAACAAAAATGGCTGACCACTGTCTTTATTTAAAAAAGTGTGTGGATTGGCAAAAACGGAAACTGAAACTCAAACGGGTAAAGATAAGACCTACCATCTTTCATGAGAGACTTTTGTTAAAACTGAAGGCATCTGGATATTGAAGGTCAGATGATAATTGTTAGCAAAGTACTGATATAAAATTAAAAAATCATATGAACACAGCAAATGAATACTCCATTAAAATAAGTGGATCAACATAAGTGCATTTATAACAACTAAATGAGTAATGTGATTATCAAAGTAATAAAGTTATGATTAAATGTAGCTGAAAACTGCGATAGTAACAACATACTCAGTGACACATTTTAATAATCTGACAGTAGATATCTTGCTAAATAGCTAACTATGTACGAGGTTAACTAGCTACAAATCTAAAAAGGTAGCCAGATAGCTAGCTAAAAACACCTTTATTTTTTTTCTTTTTTTTCTTCTTTTAAAAGACTAAAGAGAAAAAGGTCTCAAGGTTTATTCTTTGTTCTTCCTTGCCCTCATGTAGGTTTCAAATCAGGGGATAGTCTAATAATATTCTGTTGTTTGCAATAATCTGTGGTCTGTGCAGCCCTTTGAGACTCTTTGTGTTAAAGGGCTATACAAATAAACATGCCTTGACTTGTCATGTCCTGCACGGTTGTCATGGCGCCCAGCTGGCCCTTGACACCGGCTGAGACGCATTGGACTGATTGCTCTTCGAGTACTTAAGCACGCCTTTTGGAACTGCCCGCTGCCAGATCATTGTTTAACCCTCGTTGAAACCCTCTTCATGCCTGTTTGATCTGAGTAAATGAGTTCCAACTTCCTGATTCCCGGTCCGTTTCATGACAGAATGATCTGGTCAAACGATGTGAACTCAGCGAACGATCCCAACACAATTTGGGGAAAGCGTTTGGCGATTGCCCAGTAAGGTCGCCGCCCTTCAGCTGCAGGTCGAGCAAGCTCAACGCTTACAACGCCAGATGGAGCAATTAGCTCCTTCTCTGGCCGCGACGTCACCTTCCCTGCCCACTGGAACCAGGGCCCCGCCCGTCGTGGCCATTGCTGTGCCTCGAATGGGGTTCCAGGGAAGATTTGGCGGCGAGCTGTCCGAGGTTCCTGTCGACCCCAACACCGCGCCTGTCGGCCTCAACGCTGCGCAGGTCGGCCTCAACGCCGCGCTTGTCGGCCTCCCCTGCTTGCCTGTGTGACTCCCCTGCTTGCCTGTGTGACTCCCCTGCTTGCCTGTGTGACTCCCCTGCTTGCCTGTGTGACTCCCCTGCTTGCCTGTGTGACTCCCCTGCTTGCCTGTCTGACCCCCCTGCTTGCCTGTCTGACTCCTTTGCTTGCCTGTCTGACTCCCCTGCTTGCCAGTCCGACTCCCCTGCTTACCAGTCCGACTCCGCCGATCGCCAGTCCGACTCCGCAGATCGCCAGTCCAACACCGCCGATCGCCAGTCCGACACCGCCGATCGCCAGTCTGACTCCGCCGACCGCCAGTCCGACTCCGCCGACCGCCAGTCCGACTCCACCGACCGCCAGTCAGACTCTACCGACCGCCAGTCCGACTCCGCTGATCGCCAGTCCGACTCCGCTGATCGCCAGTCCGACTCGTCAGCTTTCCGCTCAGATTCGTCCGCCTTCCGCCCCTGCCTCTCCCCGTTCCTGCGTTTTCGGAAGAGGGAGTAGGGTTGCCCCCATCGGGAGCGTTGAACCATTCTGGGGGGCGAGGTATTCGTTTCCTCTTGGGACCTCAGGAGCTGCCGCTTGAAAGGGGGATTCTGTCATGTCCTGCACGGTTGTCATGGCACCCAGCTGGCCCCGCCCCTTGACATCAGCTGAGACGCATTGGACTGATTGCTCTTGGAGTACTTAGGCGCGCCTTTTGGAACTGCCCGCTGCCAGATCATTGTTTAACCCTTGTTGAAACCCTGTTCATGCCTGTTTGATCTGAGTAATGCCTAGTTTGTAATTTTGCCTGCCTTTGAGCCTGCTTTGTTTTGTTTTGGGTCCGTTTGTGAGTTGGACAACTTTTCTTTCTCAATTAAAGTGACAGACCGTCTACGCTAATGAGTTCCAACTTCCTGATTCCCGGGTCCGTTTCGTGACATGACTTGACATAACAATCGCTATTTGTTTTGAAAGTTTCTTCACATGTTGTGTTAATGGGTTTCACCATTTTGAAATGTTGTGTTCCTTCAACAATTTCACAGCTGTAGAGGAAACAAGCCAGAAGGGTCAACATTGAGACTACTGTGGTTTGCAAAACTACTTGGCGCCCTTGAACTTTGTGACCTTTTGCCACATTTCAGACTTCAAACATAAAGATATAAAACTGTAATTTCTTGTGAAGAATCAACACTAAGTGGGACACAATCATGAAGTAGAACACACTTTATTGGATATTTTAAACTTTTAACAAATAAAAAACGAAAAAGTGGGTGTGCAAAATTATTCAGCCCCTTCACTTTTAGTGCAACAAACTCCAGAGGTTCAGTGAGGATCTCTGAATGATATTGATCTAAATGACCAGCAATGATAAATCAAATCCACCTGTGTGTAATCAAGTCTCTGTATAAATGCACCTGCACTGTGATAGTCTCGGAGGTCTCTGTTTAAAGCGCAGATAGCATCATGAAGAACGAGAAACACACCGAGATACTGTTGTGGAGAAGTTTAAAGCCGGATTTGGATACAAAAATCTCAAGCTTTAAACATCCCAAGGAGCACTGTGCAAGCAATAATATTGAAATGGAATGATTATCAGACCACTATAAATCTACCAAGATCGGGCCATTCCCCTAAACTTTCAGCTCATACAAGGAGAAAACTGATTATAGATGCAGTCAAGAGGCCCATGATCACTCTGGATGAACTGCAGAGGTCTACAGCTGAGGTGGGAGAATCTGCCCATATGACAACAATCAGTCGTATACTGCACAAATCTGGCCTTTATGCAAGAATGGCAAGAAGGAAGCCATTTCTTAAAGGTATCCACAAAATGTGTAATTTAAAGTTTGCCACAAGCAACCTGGGAGACACACACCAAACATGTGGAAAAGGGTGCTCTGGTCAGATGAGACCAAAATGGAACTTTTCGGCAACAATACAAGATGTTATGTTTGGCGTAAAAGCAGCACAGCTCATCACCCTCAACACACCATCCCCACAGTCAAACATGGTGGTGGCAGCATCATGGTTTGGGCCTGCTTTTCTTCAGCAGGGACAGGGAAGAAGTTTAAAATTGGGAGATAGATGGAGCCAAATACAGGACCATTCTAGGAGAAAACCTGATGGAGTCCGCAATAGACCTGAGACTGGGACGGAGATTTGTCTTCCAACAAGACAATGATCCAAAACATAAACGGAATGGTACACCCAAAAAACATTTCAAGGTGTTAGAATGGCCAAGTTAAAAGTCCAGACCTCAATCCAATTGAGAATCTGTGGAAAGAACTGAAAACTGCTGTTCACAAACGTTTTCCATCCAACCTCACAGAGCTCGAGGTGTTTTGCAAGGAGGAATGGGCAAAAATATCAGTTTCTCGATGTGCAAAACTGATAGAGACATAACCCAAAGCGACATGCAGCTGTAATCGCAGCAAAAGGTGGCGCTACAAAGTATTAACTCAATGGGGCTGAATAATTTTGCACACCAACTTTTTCGTTTATTATTTGTTTAAAAAGTTTAAAATATCCAATAAAGTGTGTTCCACTTCATAATTGTGTCCCACTTATTGTTGATGCTTCACAAGATAGACAGTGTTAATACATCACATTCTAAAGGGCTGAAATCTATAGATGCGCGATATGGTTGCTGTTCAGGAAATTTTTCCCGATTTAGTGATCTGTCACTCGATAATCTTAAACAGGTGGTGAATACGGCCAAACCGACTACTTGCCTGTTTGACCCGCTTCCGGGTTAGCTGATTAAAGGTCTTTTTGGGGTCCTTGGACCTTCAGTTCTAAATATTATAAACATATCACTCTCCTCAGGTGTAGTTCCAGAGGCTTTAAAGTCCGCTGTTATTAAACCAACACTAAAACGACCCAACCTTGATCCAGAAAGCTCATGTAATTAATAATTACAAAAATACTACAAAAATACTAGTATCTAAAAAATAAAAAAATACTAGTGCAACAATACTACAAAATATTACAACAATACAAAACGACAGTAGTTCTAGAAAGGTACTAGACAATACAACGACAGTAACACTGCAAAACTAAACATCAAATTTCTTGCTTAAAATGGGGAGCTAGTATAAGACTTTTTTTTAATTGCAAGTGTTTTGAAACCAATTTGATGAAACTCATTTATCTGAAAACAAATCAATGCAATCAGGATTCAGGGCTAACCACTCTTCTGAGACAACCCTGATTAAGGTAACCAATGATCTTCTACTGGCAATTGACTCTGGCGCTTCATCACTCTTGCTGCTTTTGACACTGTGGACCATAATATCTTACTAGAACGGTTGGAAAAATGGATTGGTCTCTCAGGAACCGTCCTCTAATGGTTCGGATCCTACCTCTCAGATGGGACACACTGTGTTAAATATGGTGAAATGACATCTGAGCCTTTTAGTGTTACCTGGGGTGTTCCGCAGGGCTCAGTACTTGCCCCCCTTCTTTTCAGCATTTACATGCTTCCATTAGGTGATATTACTCGCAAGTATAATATCAGTTTCCATTTCTACGCAGATGACACTCAACTATATCTTCCAATGGAGGAATGTGCCACACTAAATTGTGGAATTTGATTAAACTTATTTATCTAAAAACAAATATAAAGAACTATAAAATGTAGATGTCTGCATGAAAAAAAAAGGATAGGTGTCCAGGATCAGCCCCTTGCCCAAATCTTTTAACCCAGTGCGGCCCCGGACACCGAATAATTTCCCGCTCCTGATTTTGAGAATATTTTTTGCTTTTAAAAAAAACTAATAGTTAAAGGTAGTATTCGTTTCTTTTGGCCCATGGATGTCGCTCTTTGGTGTAATGCACTGAAAACTAAGACTAACAACCAAGGAAGCAAGATGGCTGACAATGATATCAGCTCTTTCTGGATAAGGCTCATGTTATGTAAAACGAATGCTAATTTCTCAACCTACAAGTAATTCAAAGATGCATGTTTTTTACAAGAGTTCATGTACTTTTTTCACTTTATCTAAATCAGTGAAATGTTTTTTTTTAAGGGACACGATGTTTTCTTCTCCAATGGTTACCTGAAAAATCTATCTTTAAAAGAAATCTTACCAGTCAATGTAAACGTATTTTATACTCATCTCTCTTAGACTTACAAGGGCCAGTGGCGCCGTGCTAAAGTCCACGGAAACGGGAAGTTGGACAGACAAAAGCAAAAAGGACAATTTATTGGGTAGTTAAAATAGAGAGTACAGTACATACTTATGGTAACCATGGGTTGCTTTTGCTGCTTCTATAACAGCAGTCTTAATATCCGAATTATGTGGGGCCAGTCTGAGTGCTATCAAGTAATCCACTCAAAACGTTTGAACAGTACAAATAGACCGTAATTTCTTATTGCCAACATTTCTTGGGTGACAGTCAGTGGTGAGCACAGAGTTACGTTCATCGTTCCCGGTTGTCTTGCACGGATCTGAGCGTTCACACGAAGTCATCATTAGCAAACATGTCCAAAACCTGAGATCAAATAAGGTTAAATATTTCAGATTTTCCAGCGATATTAAATAAAAAAATTGTTTTCAGATTTTAGTGAATTGACTAATGTACTATCGGATAGGTTGCACGACCCACAACTTTTACATGAGCTTTCCGTTAAAAAAAACCTATCTTTTACCACATAATACTAAAATCAAATGCATTTATTTAAATGGTTGCACAATAAAGAAAGGTACCGTTTTTAACCAAACGTTTTAAAGGGTGGACAGCAGTGGTTCCCAAAGTGGGCAGTACTGCCCCCCTGAGGACGGTGGAAATGTCTGGGGGGCGGTGAGGATAAAGAATGTGGTAGGGGGCGGTAGGGGGGCGGCAGTCCAAAGTCGAAGTCAGAAGTTTGAACGTAGTGCGGTTTTGAACCTGCAAAGCACTGGGGTTTTTTCAAGGTTTTGTAGTGAGTGATGGAGTTTTGGCCAACCACAATTGTTACTGTTCAAGTTTTAAAAGCGCCGACCAATCAGAGGCAAGTTTTAATGATAGCACAAGCCTATAAACGCGATTATAGTTTGCAAGCACCACACTATGCCACACCCACAGAAGACAGAAGCTGCCAACTAATTATTTTATGTATAGTATTACAGTGAATTCTCCCTAGTTAAAGTTGACCACACTAGTCCTTTTATATTTCAATGTCTTAGTATCAAAGAAAGAGTGTTGTGCACGTTACAAATCACTTTTGAGCAGGTAACATGTTTATTTTGCCTTTTTCTATTCAAATCGCTCGTATTGAAACTGTTATGCACTCTACCATAAAGCTTATTTCTGCATAATAAGCTTTACGGTAGAGTGCATAACAGTTCTCAAAAGTGATTTATATACGGTGTGCATTACCGTTCGATTACGTTCACAACAAAAACAAAGACGGAATGCTTTAAGTTGTATTACATTCCCAACAAATGCAAGACGAAGTGGTTTTAGTTATATGTTCGCCATTACATTCCCTAAAAGTGATATAAAAGTGAGATAAAACGAGTTAAAAGTGGTTGTGGTAGCGAGGGGATGCAAATCTCGGCAGGGATGCATTTCTCGGCATAACACCGGGCTGTAGAAATCATAACCGCTCAAGACACAGTCCCGTGAAGATCAAGATTTCAAGCTATGGCACCGAAGAAGCCAATATGTTATTATTGTAATAGATTTTCATTTTTATTTTATTATCTTGTTATGAAATGAAAAGAAATGTCAAGAAATAAAAACGGATTAAGACGAGGTCACTACGGTGACGGGGATCCATGTCCACCGCTTGACGTCTCGAGCACAACTGACGTGTGCTCGGCAAATCGCGCTGTATATACGCGGAGAAAGGCGTTTGACCGTCACACGCGTAACACGCTAATTTCACGTAATAACACCGCGATACAGGCACAGAACATGCTATGACCGTGTTCCACCCACGATTACCCGCTGAAATTTCGCGTCCTACCCATGTGTAACCACGCCCTGGCCGCGGCCATAGCACGTCGTTCCGCGTCATTTCCGCATCATTACCTCGTGTGTACCACGTGTGCCGCCCGCGGTTAACACGTGGTCTAAAGTTCTGAGCAGCGCAAAACTTTTTCGCGCGGCCAACCGCGTGTGAATTTCCGACCGCGAGTAAAGCACTGCTGTATCTCGTCTATATTGCAATCTCAAAGCGTTCAACAGCGTCTGCTTCACAGGCAGAAATTTCTGGCCGTGATTCAGCCTCAATACAGACGCAAACGGCTGTGTGACCGGGCCCTTAAACAAAAGAAAATATTGAAAACAAGTTTAACAAAATCACAAGATAATCTTTTGTTATATGAACATATGGCCTTTACCTAAATAAATGAACTCTTGGTTGTTTTAAACAATGCATGGCAGATATCAGTCAACTATTTTCCTAACCCTGGTAGGGTTCGACCCTGATTGGAATGAGGCTGCATACAGAAAGGAGGTGGACACGCTGACGACGTGGTGTTCAAAAATGAAACTCATACTTCACACCATAAAATCCAAGGAAGTCCTACTCGTCTTTAGGAGCACACGCACAGATCATGCCCCTTTTATCACCAAAGGGTGGGTAGAGTCCACTCCTTCAAACTCTTGGGCGTGCACAGCTCCAAAGACCCCTCTTGGTCTCCCAACATCAGGGTGGGGAAAGTCTGGGAAGGACTCCACTTCTTGAAGCTTCTTTGGAGGAAAAACCTAGAACAGAAGCTGCTGATGTCGATTGTTGGCGTAGAGTCAGTTACCCAGAAGTTTTTAAAGTACAAGTTATTGTTTGGCTGATTTGTTTTTACCTTTACCTGATATGAAGTAACTTTACTTTTACTTGAGGGCAGCACGGCGGCGCAGTGGTTACAGTTCTAAGGTCTTGGGAACCTCCTGTGTGGGTTCAAATCCAGCTACCGGACCTACTGTGCGGAGTTTGTATGTTCTCCCCGTGCTTGCGTGGGTTTTCTCCGGGCACTCCTGTTTCCTCCCACATTCCAAAGACATGCATTTCAGGTGGATTGGCCGGTCCAAATTGTCCCTAGGTGTGAATGGGCGAACGAGTTGTCTGACCCTGTGTGCCCTGCGATTGGCTGGCAACCAGTTCAGGTTGTCCCCTGCCTACTGCCCGATGATTGCTGGGATGGGCTCCAGCACCCCCGCGACCCTACTGATGATAAGCGGTGCAGCTAATGAGATGAGATGAGACTTTTACTTGAGAGAAATTGTTGGCTACTCTACTTTATCAAAAAAGTTTTTGTGTGACAGACCACCTGTCAGAAAATGAAATGTTGAAATAAAATGAAACCTTTTTTTGTCGTTTGTCTTTTGTTCTAGTGGTTCGGCCGCAGCCAATACAATCTCGCAGTACGTGCTGCCGGTGGTCTTATTTGTTTACATCAACTTGAGGGGGTTGCACAAAGCCACATGGGGTGGTCAGCTCCCGTCTTGCTCACCTTAAACCTGATCACCGATCAACAATTGATGTTTTTTTTTTGTCATTTGAGGTATAGAGTTCGTATGTGTGCTTGAAATCCTTGAGAGTGCTTCAATGTTGTGTTTTCGAGGTCAGAAAAATGCTTGAGTTTTGGTTAAAATGCTTGAAAATACTCGGAATTGTTGCCATTGCCACGTTTTTTTGTCAGTCTGACTATAGACCACACAATATATAGGGATTTTTTTAAGTGCGTGAAAATGCCTGCTCTCAGTCATTGTGATGCTGTGAAGTCTCACCGCCCCCTACTGGTTGCACCCGAGAAGACAGCTCCATTTAGAAAACCTGCTCTTTTGGCTCGGCCCCCAAACAGTTACTCAGATCATTTGTTTTTTTTAAATGAAATATTATTAATAATATTAAAACATTATACACCAAATTATTTAGTAATTAGTAATTTTATATGTTTTGCCCCCAAAACACATGTAATGTAAAATAAAATATTCACTGCCCACAAAAATGTGAAATACAAAACATCTGTAGCTTTTTACACACTGAAAAGATTTGAAGTCAAACAACAAGACAAAATCCCAGAAAATGAAAAAGAATAAAATCAAATACATTAACTTTTCATAAATAATGAAAAGTTGTATTTTAATCATTTTAGACACAGATCCTCTGAAACCCACACAATAGGATATAAATTAAAATAATTACAACGGAAAGCATAAGATTGAAAGATTGAATGCACTCTGCAGTCACTATCATTAAAATGATTCCAAATTTGGCTTATTTTTTTGCTTTTAATACATAAAGTACTTTCTTTTTGATGTGTTCTGCTCTGAACTCAATCATTACCCAACACTTCTAGAACCCTTTTCGTGTTTGTAAACAAGTGTGACATAGCAAAGCTGCGCATGTACTGTTGAAGCAGCATGGCAGAATTCATGTCAGTTTATAGCAGCCCATTGACACAAAATTATTGCAGATCCTCAATAGGAACAGCTCAAAATAGCACAAAGTATGTGATAGTATGTGATATGTGATTTCATCTCCAAACGGAAGAGAAGCTTCAGCGACAGACTGCTGTCACAGTCTTGTTCCACGGACAGACTGAGGAGATCATTTCTTCCTCATGCCATGAGGCGCTTTAACTCCACCCGGGGGAGTAAAAGTCCACATTAAACCACACCCCCACATCGCATATTACCCTATTTTTATTACAGTGTGTATTTTATGTAGCACTATTTAAATACTCTGTATCAACACGTTACATCGGGTATTTATGTATTATATTCCTTTCACTTTATTATTGTTTTATTTTCAACACAAGGATACTGCTGGAAGTGTGAATTTCCCTACGGGGATGAATAAAGTATCTTTCTATCTATCTATCTATCTATCTATCTATCTATCTATCTATCTATCTATCTATCTATCTATCTATCTATCTATCTATCTATCTATCTATCTATCTATCTATCTATCTATCTATCTATCTATCTATCTATCTATCTATCTATCTATCTATCTATCTATCTATCTATCTATCTATCTATCTATCTATCTTTAATACATACAGTACTTTCTTTTTGATGTGTTCTGCTTTGAACTCAATCATTACCCAACACTTCTAGAACCCTTTTTGTGTTTGTAAACAAGTGTGACATAGCAAAGCTGTGCATGTAATTTTGAAGCAGAATGGCAGAATTCATGTCAGTTTATAGCAGCCCATTGACACAAAATTATTGCAGATCCTCAATAGGAACAGCTCAAAATAACACAAAGTATGTGATAGCAGCAAAAGAGTGACTTTATTTTAGTCATTAAAATCAACAACAAAAAGTTATTTTTACCGGTGCTGGATTTCTTCCTTTGAAAGTACTGGAAAAATGGAGAAATTGGCCTTGAATGTGCTTGAATTTAGCCATGCAAAAAAGTGTACGAACCATGGATGTAACATTAGCGTCGTGGTGAAAGTCCAAATCTGTAATATTTTAACAAAATTGGTTACACACTTTGACTAAACAATCCAACAGATTAGAGAGGGGATGACGCTGGCATAACACTGCAAATTAGGAGTTATTTGACCTTTGGCTTGCTACAAATTTTGCATTCATAAAAAAGGACAACATGGTGCCATTTTGAACAGCTGCCTTCTTTGTACAGGTCTGGGAAATTTCAGAATCCCCTAGTAGGTAGGGGCAGCTACCTGTGGCTTTAGAGCATAGGTGGTAAAGATGCGGGCTGCAGGCCGGATCAGGCTAACGAAGGGATTTATTCCAGCACAAAAGAAAAATGTGTGTGTATTTCTTCTCTCTTTCTCTCTCTCCTTCTCTGTCTCTTGTGCTCTTACTCTCTCTGTTATTTTCAATCCCCTTTTCTTGTCAGGAACCAGAACAGGAAACTGGGAGGAAAACCCAATCGCGTAACGTTATTCACAGTTTATTGGGGAGAAGAGAAATAAGCGCACACTCGATCCGGGGATCGATGGTCATGGAAGTAGATCTCTTGGTACGAGGAAGTGGGCAAAAACAAACAGGAGCAAAACACAGGCAAAACGGGGATTCACAGGGCTTGGCTAAACAAGAGCAAAAAAACGCAGGCAAAACGGGGAATAACAGGCTTTACATATCACAACAGAGTTTGGCAGAAGTTTTGAAGACGCTTCGACAACAAACAACTCAAAGGACAGCGTTTAAGTACTCCAAGGGAGCAATCTGTCAACGCCTTTCAGCTGGGTTCCATGGGCGGGGCAATTGGGCACCGTGGCAACCGTGACAGAACCTGGCGCAACACGGCAGGGACCAATTGGGCGCCAAGGCAACCATGACATTCTCTCTTTTTCTCCTTGACTTTCCTTCTCACTCTTCTTCCCTCTTTCTTTCTTTCTCTTTGTCTGTTTTTTTTCTTTCTGATTTTGTCTCTATTCCCTTTCTCTCTCTCGCCCTTTCTCTAGTTCCTCTCCGACTCTTTCTTTCTCTCCCTCTCTGTTTCTGTTTCTTCTCTCTTTCTCTCTTTCTATCTGTGTCTCTTTTGCTCTTTCTCTGTCTTTTTCAATCACCTTTTCTCTCTTTCTATCTGTGTCTCTTTTGCGCTTTCTCTGTCTTTTTCAATCACCTTTTCTCTCTTTCTCTCCTTGTCTTTCTTCTCACTCTTCTTCCCTCTTTCTTTCTCTTCCTCTCTATCCCTCTCATATGCCTTCTCTCCCGCTCTTTCTTTATTTCTTCTGTTTCTTTCTCTTGTTCTCTCACTCTCTCTTTCTCTCTGTCTCTTTCTTGCTCTTTTTCTCTCTCTCTTTCTTTGCCTCTTTCTTTTGTATCCCTCTCTCCCTTTCTATCTATTTCTCTCTATTTCTCTCTCTTTGATCTAATTTCTTCCTGCTACCCTTGTGGCTCCGTAGAACTTTTTTTTTAAAGTTGACAATGGAAAGAGACGTAGGGGATTATATATATTTTTTTATGTTATTTTGTGGTTTTCAGAAAACCAAATAGTACACTAACTTCCTTCCATGCTTTCTACAGCTGCAAAAACATGTAGAACAAATGTTTCAATGACTAAGTTTTAAGTACTGTATGTGTTGCACACTTCAGGGGGACAATTAAGAGTCCAGTGGGTGTTGGTTGTAACTCTTTTGAATACTTTTCATTCGCATTCGATTTTTTTTAGATTTGTCATTTGTCTCTGTGAGCTCTCTCGTTCGTCTCCCATTCGCATCCCATTTCATCTAAAACTCACACGGACCCGCGCTCTCAGTTTTAAGACCCTGCAGCTGCATCCGGTACCTATCACAAAAACACGACGGAATGTCCATAAACTTCGCAAAACCAACAGAAAAGTGCTAAATAATTGAAGTGCAACAAAGGAGACAAGATAAGCAAACAAATATGAACATGTGAATAAAATAACCTCCCAAGTGGAGAAAGGCAAGTATCTCTGGATCTTGTTCACGAGTGAGGGTTGGATGGAACAGGAGATGGATCGAGGGCAGCGTCTTCCACCATGCGGACCCTGTACCGCTCCGTCGTAGTGAAGAAGGAGCAGTGGCGAAAGGCAAAGCCCTCGATTGACAGGTCGATCTACGTTCCAACCCTCACCTATGGTCATGAACTGAACATGATGCAAGTGGCTGAAATGAGCTTCCTGCCTTAGAAATAAGGTGAGAAGCTCAGTTATCATTGAGAGGAGCTAGTTAAGGCAACTCAGGCATCTGATAAGGATGCCTCCTGAATGCCTCCCTCGGCAGGACGACCCAGGACACGCTGGAGGGACTAGGTCTCGAGGCCTGCCTGGGAATGCCTCGGCTGGGCTTGATGAAGTGGCTGGGAATAGAGAGGTCTGGGCCTCCATGCTTAGTCTTCTTCCCCCCCGACCTAAGCAAAAGAAAATGGATGGATGGATAAATGAAATAACATGAAATTAAATAAATAATGCAATTAAATGCTTGTTTTTTTTCCTTTTCCAGGCATCCATTTAACATCCATTCATTCACCTCATGCATTCATTTAAATTGTTCTCACATATAAAAAAAACAGCCCCCCAGCTCTGCAACTCATTGCTGCCTGACCTCTAGGATTTCCTCCACCCTGTCCACTTTCAAATCCTGACTCAAATCCGACCTATTCAGACTTGCCTTTTTACCACCCCCTTTGAACTCTACTATTTTTTATTTGCTATTATTTGCTTGTTTTATTCTTATTGTTCTTATTGTTGTTTGGTACTCGATGTACAGCGACCTCGGGTGTCCTGAGAGGTGCATTGAAGTAGAATATATTATTATTATTATTTTCAAATTTATTTTTTAACTCCAAAACTGGAAAAATGACTTACCAAAAGAGCACTTTGTTTAAGAGAGGGCAGAGAGTCAAGAACTCTAGTGACATCTACTGTCTTTATGTCTTTGGCATAAGAATACTTCAACTGGATTATACACATACTTAATAGATTCTGGATTTATTCTTTTGAGAGGTTCAAGAGAAAGAGAGAGATTCACCAATTGAGAAAATGTTACTCTTGTTTGACGGACACATGTTTGTCTCGCAGGATGGACGCGGGAATCTTTACAAGAATGGGGACCTTTCGTCAAACTGGCCATTCCCAGCAAGCTTGCTCTGGAGTGGTGGCTGTTTGAAGTGGGAGGATTCATCGTAGGAATCATTAATGAAGCCGAGCTAGGAGCGCAGTCCATCGCATATCAGCTCACCGTTGTTGCTTATATGGGAAACGCAAACAGATTGTCTCCATAGCAGGGGTGACCAACTCATTTTAGCTCCAGGGCCACATCGTAAAATAAAAAGAGGACTCTCACATGGGCAAAGAAAGAAAGAGAAAGATGGAGAGAAAAAAAGAGGGAGAAAAAGAATCATACAAAGAAAGAAAGAGAACTAGATAAAGAGAGAGAAAAGGGGAGGAAAGGGGAGAAAAAGAAAGAGACAGAGAGGAAGAAAGTGAGAAGGAAAGAGAGAAGAAGGACAAAAAGAGAGAAGGAAAATGACAAAGGGAAAAAGACAGAAAAGAAAAAGATAAAGAAATACAAAGAGAGAAGGAAAAAGAAAAATGAAGAAACATGAGAAAGAGAGAACGAAGGGATGAGAGGGAAAAGAAAGAGACAGAGGAGGGGAGGAAGAAAGAGCAAAAGAAAAAGACAGATGGGGAGAGAAAGACATAGCAGGAGAAAGAGAGCAGAAAAAGAGAAAAAACAAGATAAATAAGATGGAGTACGAGAGAGAGGGGGAGAGAAATGGAAAGAAAGTTTAAGAGCAAAATAGTGAGAGACAGGGGAGATAAAACTAGAGAAAAAAAGACTGAGAAAAAGAGAAAGAAAGAGACAAAGGGAAAAAGACAGAAAACAAGAGAGATGGAGAAAGAGAGAAATAGAGACAGAGAGAGAGAGAGAAAGAAATACAGACAAAAAGACAGGGGGGAAATTCAACTCAATTTCAATTTATTTTCAACTAATTGACTACAGTATTTTGAGTCAACACAAAGATAATAGGTTTCCTATCATAGACGACACAACAAACATGTTTCATTTCAAACATATCTAATCAATTGAAAGTAGTTAGCAATACAGCCCCTTATTGATTAGGATATGATTATACTAGGACTGCAACTAACAATTATTTTCATAATTGATAAATTGGCCGATTTATCGATGAGTCCGATTTCTTAGACATTTTTAATGTCTTCCTATTTATTCAAAAATTAAAATTTTGGATAGAGACCAAAATAGTGCACAAAACATCAGAATGTTCTATAATACAAAACAACTTAAAATCAATTCCAAATTTTTGTCAATTAACTTGACCGTAAACAAAAACAAAAGCGTACATACAAATATATCCTATTAACCTACAAATATGGAAGATCGTATTATATTTGGACTTCGTACAAAACAAAAAGGAATGGCATTGACACGATTTAATTTACTTTTTAGCCACAAAAAGACATCAGAAATGTAAAATGTTATCAACAAATTGTTTTTTTAATATGATAATCATTCCCAATATGACAATGATATATAATATTCGTAAGAATCTGCGCTTTGTGTAGATTTAAACTTGTCTGTATTATTTTTTTCCTTTTACTCTATTTTATTTACTTATTTTCTTGTTTTCTTTCTCTCTACTTCTGCAGCGCTTTCTATTTCCCTTAAAAAATCTTTGTTTTATAATCAAACAGTCAAACACTACCGAAGTTTAATTTTCATGACAATTTTGTTTGTAATGATGCAATGTTTATTAGAATATATGGAAAATCACTTTTTTATAAAAACGATCTTGGCGCTATCCGTTGGACTAAATTGGTACTACAAGTATCAGCGTCACAACGGTCATGTTGACACTCTTATTTGCATTGATTTAACGTACTTATTATCTCATAAATCATGTGACTCAATAAAGCAATGGTCTAATCAGTCGCTAACGCTTTTAATAATCGATAGCTATTGTTGTTGTTCTTTTGATGAGGTGTGGCAGCTGTAGATTACACCATAAATCTTTGCACCTTTAAAATCAATCTGAGTATTCTAGCTTGATAAGTATGATGCTTTGAGCAGAACCAAGTTTTAAAAAAAGGTTGTTACACCCCCCCCCCCCCCCAAAAAAAAAAAAAAAAAAAAAACTAGGGTTGGCCACACCCTAGCTCATTTTATTTCTGTGTAGTTTTGAACATCTCATACCCATTCTACCTCCCTCAGTTTCCACTTGGAATTTCTGCCGCCGCTAGTGTTCGAGTTGGCAACGCTCTTGGTGCAGGAAACGTTGCGCAAGCCAAGCTTTCCAGCATGGTTTCCATCATCTGTGCATGTAAGCGGCCTTAACCTTCGAAAATGGGACCCCCTAGTTAACTGTTTAACGCTTGTTGCTTGCAGTTTACCTGTCAGGCTAAAGTTAAATCAGATCAAGCCAGCTTGCGGTGTAAACAAATCAGAAGAGTGAAGAAGTTTGATTGACTTTTAGGATTTGCTTCCTATATAAAGAAACCTTTAAGAAGTTACTGTATTGTCCACACTATAAGGTGAACCGGATTATAAGGCGCACCCCCCCAAAAATGGTCCTTTATCATATATTTTTGTCTTCATAAGGCCCATGAAATTGAGGCTGCAGTAGGAGATAACGGAGTTTATCTGTGGATAACCGTTGGGATCTTTAAAGGTGGCGTGTGTAACTTCAAAATTATCCTGCTTGCTGACGCCATCCCCTGGCTGAAATCATCATTGCAGCTTCTTTTGTTGCGTGTGCAAGTATGTGAAATTCTTAGTGTACTCGAATAAACGCTCCTTTTTTACTTTTGGGGAGATTTGGGTTGGCATTTGAAACGGTGCTTTTCTTACTTTGTCTCGAACCAGGACAGGAAACAGGAAAGGAGAACCCAATCGCGTAACGTACTCACAGTTTATTAGGGAGAGGAGCAATGCGCGCACACTCGATCCGGGGATCGATGGTGGTGGAAGTGGATTGAAATCCGAATAAAAGAGTTGTCAAAATCAAACAGATCAGGCCAAAAATAAAACAGGATCAAACACAAGCAAATTCACGGAACTCGGCATTTCACACAGAGTTTAACAGGAGTCTTGCAGACGCTCTGACAACTAACGGCTCAAAAGGACCGCGTTTAAGTACTCCCAGTGAGTAATCTGTCAATGCGGTTCAGCCGTTGTTCATGGGCAGGGCCAATTAGGCACCATGGCAACCATGACAGAACCTGGCACCACACGGCTAGGACTAATTGGGCGCCATGGCAACCTTGACATACTTTTACCATTTTCATCCTAAAATTAAAGAAAACTACAACCACGCGCGTGATATGACTTCTTCTCCTCACCCAATGCCTTCTGCACGGAGGGTAAATACTGTGGCATCTTCGTTTGCAGTATTCTCTGACATTTTTACAATATAACTTTGCTTACCCCTTATTTTGAAAGTATTATTTCGGACAAATATGACAGTCAAAACGAGACTCAACACTCAAGTAACTGGGAGGGAGATGAAGTGATATTTTTCTTTGCCCTCATGAAGGTTTTAGATCAGGGGATGGTGTAATAACAGTCTGTGGTCTGTGCAGCCCTTTGAGACTCTTTGTGATTAAGGGCTATACAAAAAAACTTGACTTGACCCTTTGAACTCAGTTGGGCATTGTAAACACGTACCTCATAGATGAAATTGTAATTTTAATGTTCTTAAGGACACTTCAAAGTACACACCCCACCTTTAAACCCTTACGGTATATAACAGTTCGGTCGATTAAAATCGCAAAATGTTGTTTACAATGGGAGTTGAACCTGGATCACAGCGGTGAGGTCACCGACACTTTACCACTTTACAGTGACAATAACCTCTTGGTTTAAACTATGTAGGTTCGTTAATGACTTCTGTTTCTTTCACACCGTTATTGACGTACAGTTGCAGAAGTGGAGAGACTGTTTAACCTCTCAGAATGCACTATGCAAATCAGGGTTTCTGGCATCGTAAGAATAGTGTGATAAGGAGTGAAGAGAAGTGTTGGCGCCCTCACCAGCACCACCCGGGTTTAAATCCCTTGCATACAATGTATTGCAGTTAGGGTCGAAGATGATTCGTGATTGAACAATCATTGTTCAAATAAAGAAGTATTCCATAAAACCTCAGCTGATAACGCACACCTGGAAATTCTGTACGCATTTCCAATCATTTCCATTGCGTTTTAGGGTGATGTGGACGTCCCTGATATCATTACGCCGCACGATGACTTAGTCTATCATATGCCAGTGGTTGAAGCAAGGGCGCATCCATGAAGATTTATATTTGGTTTTCTGCTGTAAGATTGTGTCGGTTATTGTCAGGTTGTGGACAAAAGAAAGTGTGAGTAGTTTCATTCCATTCGCATTGACCTTACCAACTTCATGTTTACTAAGCACTCCGCCTCAAACTGAATCTTCCTGTCCCACTATGGCATTAAAATCCTTCTTTGATGATGGCACCATGTTTTTGTGGTTCAATAAAACCTCAGGGGTCTCTCAGTTGTACAGATGTGAGGAGGGCGTTGCTTAGATATCTGCCAATAGTGCGCAACATCCTATCGCTGCTGACTTGTGGGCTATGACTGGAGCACGCCCTCACCCAATAGACAGCCAATTGCAGGGCACATACAGACGAACAATTGTTGAGTATGGGTCTCTCTCTCTCTCTCTCTCTCTCTCTCTCTCTCTCTCTCTCTCTCTCTCTCTCTCTTTTTTCTCTTTCCCTCTGTCTCTCTTTTCTCTCTCCCCCTCTATATGTCTCTCTCTTTTAATCTCTCTCTTTCTCTTTGTCCATCTCTGTGTATCTCTTTTTTTCAGTCTCTCTATTTGTTTTATTTGCTTCTCTTTCGCTCTCTCTTGCTCTCTTTCTCTTTTGCTCTCTCTCTCTCTCTATCTATCTCTCTCTCTCTCTCTATCTATCTCTCATTCTCTCTGCCTCTCTGCCTGTCTATTTCTCTCCTTTCTATCCCTTTTACTCTCTCCCTCTCTGTATGTCTGCCTCTCTAGCTCTCTCTCCCTTTGTCTCTCTCTCTTTGTCTCGCTCTCTTTATCTCTCTCTCTCTCTCTCTCTCTCTCTCTCTCTCTCTCTCTCTCTCTCTCTCTCTCTCTCTCTCTCTCTCTCTCTCTCTCTCTCTCTCTCTCTCTCTCTCTCTCTCTCTCTCTCTCTCTCTCTCTCTCTCTCTCTCTCTCTCTGCTTCTCATTCTTCACTCCCCCCTTCTTTCCATGCTGTGGGGTGTGATGCAATCCATGCCCTATTTTTCAAATAAGGAGTATGTGAAAGATTTGATGAGAGGAAGTCCATTATCCAGTGGCAGATGGAGGGAGAGAGTCCTAGGTGTGCAAGTTTCTCCACCAGGATCTCCGGAATAATGGTGTTAAAGGCTGAGCTGAAGTCCAGAAAGAGCATTCTGACGTAGCTTTAGCCTATGCCAGCCTGTAAATGATAAAAAGGATCCGCCCTCTTTACCTCCGAATAACTTTAGCCGATAGTGATCGATTCAACTGATGATTGACACATCTTTTTCTGCCAATTGCAGGCTTTGTTTTGCCCCTTTAGTCTATGCCAGCCTGTAAATGATAAAAAGGATCCGCCCCCTTTACCTCCGAATAACTTCAGCCAATAGTGATCGATTCAAATGATGATTGACACATTGGTTAGCCAATAAAACGCTGGTATGTAAATCCCAGCATACACCGCGGACTACTTCGCGTTCGGGGGTAAATCTAGTCGGCGGCTGCTTTCATTAGTTGCATGACTATGCAACTTAATACTGACCCATACATAAGGCGCACTGTATTATAAGGCGCATGGTCAGCTTTTGAAAAAAATTAAGACTTTTAGGTGCGCCTTATAGTTCGGAAAATACGGTATTTAAGAAATATTTACATGTATATAATAGTTTATGTATTTTCCTTACTATTCAAATCAAGTTTTCTTATCTGTTTATATTTTACCTCTAGGAGGTGCTAAATAATGCACACTGTCCCTTTAAAAATGTTCTGGATGTAGTGCAATTTTGTCCGTTCAGCAGTAGAGTTTGCTGATATTAAGTACCATGTTTTTTAAAAGGACGGTGTGCATTACTTAGCGGCTCAGAGTGCTAAAAAATGTCATTCATTGAATGGTCTATCGTGCTTTTCAAGTCTCTAAAGACCTCCCAAAGCACTTTACAATGTGCTTTACACTTACCCAGAACAATATTGATACAAATAATGATCAAAAATACACGTTTCATCGGATAAACATGTATTTTAAAAACTACTTAGTAGGTAGTTTTACCAGTACAGCATACAGTGCTTGTAATTGTAAAAAAAAAAAAAAAAGGATGAATGTTTTATTTGGTGTCTGTCGTGATTACCTAACTGGAGCCACCTGAGGTAATCAGCTGGTGTGCTGGAACGCGATTTCCTGATTGGTGGAAGCTTTCTACATAAGCTGTCAGCGTCCAGAGATGGACGTTCGAGTGTACTCCTCGTTTCCCTGAGTGAGCCGCCAATATTCAAGGTACCACGATCCCTTTGTGTATTCCAAGTCTGATTCTCGTTGCCTGACCCTTGTCTGTTAAAAGTTTACGATCTACTCTTCCGTCCCGGCCACCGACTTACCTGCTACGTTACTCGTCACGCGTTTTCACCACGGAGTTGCCATATCGTCCAAAGAGGCTTTCTGCTACCAAGAGACGACGTCCCAAGCCTGCTCCACCGAACCTTGTCCAAATAAATCCTTTAACTGACGCTATTGGATCCGAGTGCTTGTTCTGGTCCCTGACAGAACACTCGAACCAAAAAAATGGATCCAGCGTCATTTTTTCCCACCTCCGAGAAATGCGGAAATGCCGAGCAGGAATCCGCGCTACAGCGCCTACTACATACCAAAGGCGCGGTACAACAGATCGCCCATGACGTATCCACACTGGTCCGGCAAGTACAACGTCACCAACAATTTTTTGAGCAACAGTGCGAAGCTTCCCCGGCAACACGACCACAAGATCCGGTTCCGCCTCTTTCTGATCAGGTCGGCAGTGTTGAACCACGAGTAGGTTCGCCAGAGAGATTCAGTGGAGAGCCCGCCCAGATCCGCCCCTTTCTCATAAATTGCCGATTAATTTTTGATCTACAACCGCGAGCCTTTGTGAACGAAAAGACGAAGGTGGCCTATGTAATAAATCATTTGACTGGCAGAGCCCGCCTTTGGGGAACGGCAGAATACGAACGAGGGGCGACAGCATGCACCTCTTTTAGTTTGCTAAGCCAGGAAATGATTAAAGTATTTGATTCTGGTTCCTCATCAGTCGATGCTGCTTGTTCCATCTTGAACATCCGCCAGGGGAGACGCTCCATTGCCGACTATGCCATTGACTTCCGCACTCTAGCAGCTCAGAGTCACTGGAACGAAGAGGCGCTGGTCGACGCCTACCTCCATAGCTTGTCCGGTTATCTCAAAGACGAATTGGTATCCCACGCTCCTCCGGTAACTCTTGACAACGCTATCGAACTGACCGCCCGGATCGACCGTAGGGTCCAGGCAAGACGCCGAGAGAGAGAAGATCCCAGCCAATCCATCACCAGGCAAAGTCAAGACATGAGTAGGATACCGAACCCCCCAACCACCTCTACCGCACCTCATGAGATGATGGAGGTGGACCGCACCTTTCTCTCCGTCGAAGAGCGCCAGCGAAGGCGTTCCGAACGGTTATGTTTTTACTGCGGCGGCCAGGGACATAGGGTGGTCAATTGCCCGTTAAAAGCCAACGCTCGTCGGATATAGGGGACGTCCGATTGAGCTCGGCTTTAGTATCGTCCCCCAAGACTGATAGACCTGTTCTCCGGGCAAATCTCATTATTTCCGGTTCATCTCAGCCCTTCCATGCCCTGATCGATTCTGGCGCCGAAACAAATATCCTGGATTTGTCACTCGCACACAAGATGGGGATACCTGTTAAAACCCTTCCTAACCCGGTATCAGCTCGGGCTTTGGATGGTCACCTATTAGGCACCGTATCCCAAATAACTGAACCCATAGAACTACAGTTGTCTGGAAATCACAGAGAGAAGATCCGATTTCATTTACTTCACTCCCCTAACCAACCCCTTGTTCTGGGTCATCCTTGGTTGGTGCAACACAACCCCCATTTCGACTGGCGCACTGGGTCGATACTTGAATGGGGCATGGACTGTCACCAAACCTGTCTGCGAGCCGCTCCTTACCCAAATCATCCTGTTTCCACGAGGGCCCCACCCAATCTGTCCAAGGTCCCAGCCTGTTACCACCACCTACGGGAGGTCTTCAGTAAAGCTAAGTCCTCTTCCTTGCCCCCTCATAGACCTTATGACTGCGCGATTGATCTCCTGCCTGGGTCCGCTCCTCCTCGGGGCCGCCTCTACTCCCTGTCCATTCCCGAGAGGAAGGCCATGGAGGAGTACATTTCCGATGCCTTGGCGGCTGGTATCATTCGACCCTCCTCTTCTCCTGCAGGGGCGGGGTTCTTTTTTGTGGGAAAGAAGGACGGGTCACTCCGGCCCTGTATAGATTATCGGGGCCTTAATGAAATCACGGTTAAAAATCGCTATCCCTTGCCTCTGCATTTGAGCTTCTACAGGGGGCCACGATCTTCACTAAACTTGATCTGCGCAACGCCTACCACTTAGTCCGTATCCGGGAGGGTGATGAGTGGAAGACAGCATTCAACACACCCACCGGTCACTACGAGTACCTGGTAATGCCGTTCGGATTAACCAATGCTCCAGCCGTTTTCCAATCCTTGATAAATGACATTTTACGAGATGTGCTTAATCGTTTTGTTTTTGTGTATCTGGACGATATCTTAATTTTCTCAAAGTCCCTCGATGAACACCGAAAACATGTCCAGCTGGTTCTCCGTCGTCTCCTAGAGAACTCTTTATTTGTCAAAGCAGAGAAGTGCGAGTTTCACGCCAAGACAGTCTCGTTCCTGGGCTACATCGTGGCGGAGGGGACCCTTCAGATGGATCCTGCGAAGGTATCAGCAGTCACCTCTTGGCCTGTCCCTGAGTCTCGGAAAAAACTCCAACAATTCCTTGGTTTTGCCAATTTCTACCGGAGGTTCATCAGGAACTACAGTTCGGTGGCAGCTCCTCTCACGCTTCTTACCAGCCCTAAAGAGCCATTTCGGTGGTCTTCCGAGGCTAATGCAGCTTTCAACCGTCTAAACTCATTTCTCTACGGCCCCCATACTCCAGGTGCCTGACCCTGCGCGCCAACTGGTGGTGGAGGTGGACGCCTCAGATGTGGGAGTGGGTGCTGTCCTGTCCCAGCGGTCTGACAAGGACCAGAAGATGCACCCGTGCGCCTTCTTTTCCCGGCGGTTGTCCCCGGCCGAACGCAACTACGACGTGGGGGATCGTGAGTTGTTGGCCGTCAAGCTAGCCCTGGAGGAATGGCGACATTGGTTGGAGGGGGTAACGGTGCTGTTCATAGTTTGGACTGACCACAAGAACTTAGAATATATTAGATCGGCCAAGCTGCTCAACCCTCGCCAGTCACGTTGGGCCCTGTTTTTCACCCGCTTTAACTTTACTCTGTCCTACAGACCCGGATCTCGTAATGTGAAGCCCGACGCGCTCTCCCGGCAATTCCAGAATTCCAATGAAACACCTCAGGATCCCGCAACGGTCCTTCCAGCTTCCTGTATGGTGGCAGCAGTTTCCTGGGATATCGAGTCCCGAGTCAGAGAGGCGTTACCCGATCAGGCGGGCCCCAGCTCCTGTCCCGAGGGTCGACTATTCGTCTCCGAACCCTTACGGTCCGAGGCCCTCCAATGGGGGCACAATTCTCACTTTTCTTCCATCCGGGGTCGGCTCGGACTCAGTTTCTTGTCCCGACGCTTCTGGTGGCCTACCATGGCCAAGGACGTTAGGGAATATGTCTCCGCCTGTCAAGTGTGCGCCCAGAACAAAGCATCCCACCAACGTCCGGCCGGTCTGTTACATCCACTTCCGGTTCCCCGCCGCCCATGGTCCCACATCTCCTTGGACTTTGTGACGGGGTTGCCAGTATCCGAGGGGATGACGACTGTACTAACTATTGTGGATCGGTTCAGTAAGATGGTCCATTTCGTGGCACTACCAAAGCTCCCCTCCGCCAAGGAAACTGCATTGATAGTCCAGCAACATGTGTTCCGCCTCCATGGCATCCCTCTGGACATTGTTTCTGACCGGGGTCCCCAATTCTCATCCGTGTTTTGGAAGGAGTTCTGTCGTCTGTTGGGTGCTTCAGTCAGCCTCTCATCGGGGTTCCACCCTCAATCCAATGGTCAGTCTGAGCGAGTGAACCAAGATTTGGAAACGGCACTTCGCTGTATGGTCTCTAGTGAACCGTTGTCTTGGGCTCGGCAATTGGCATGGGTGGAGTATGCTCACAATTCCTTGGTTAGCTCCTCCACTGGAAGGGGGACATTCCAGTGCGTATATGGGTACCAACCCCCTATGTTCCCTAGTCAAGAAGAGGAAGTAAACTGCCCGTCAGCTACGGCGAACGCACGCCGTTGTCGGCGTACTTGGGCTCGTGCTCGGGCCACACTCCTTCGGGCAAGCAAGGCTCATTCCGTCGGGGCTAATCGACGGAGGAGTCCTGCTCCGAATTACCAGGTGGGCCAGAAGGTGTGGCTTGCATCAGCTGATCTTCCACTGAAGGCTGAGTCGAGGAAACTGGCTCCTCGGTATCTTGGTCCGTTTCCTATAGTAAGAATTATCAACTCCTCAGCAGTCCGTCTCCGTCTACCAAGATCTATGAGAGTGCACCCCACGTTTCATGTCTCCCGAATCAAACCCGTCAGCCAGAGCCCGTTGGCACCCATTCCACCTCCTCCCCCGGCTCCACGCTCCTTGGACGGGGAGCCTATCTATACAGTGCGCCGCCTGCTCCGCTCCCGACGCAGGGGTCGGGGCTTCCAGTACTTGGTCGATTGGGAGGGATATGGTCCGGAGGAGAGATCATGGATTCCCAGCAGGCAGATCCTGGACCGATCTCTTGTGGCAGAATTCCATCGACTGCATCCTGACCAACCAGCGCCACGCCGTGGTCGTCGTCGTAGGTCCGGCGCTGCTACCCTTCCACCGGCGGACCCACCCGCTACCGCCCCTTCAGATGCGGACGAAGGGGTGTCTATTCACTCGGAAGAATTCTGAGGTACTGTGCTGTTTGTTCTCAGTTTACCTGTGGATATTTTTTTTGTTTTGTGCGCTGCAAACGGATTTATTATCCGTCCCCGGGGATCGCTGGTGTGATGGTGACCTTCTGGGGTTCATCGGACGACCTCTGGGCCCTCCATTTTGGATTATTGGTGATGTATTTTGGATTATTCGTAACTGGCCTGTGACTTTTGTTCCTTGGATTACCGGTGTTTCCATGTGACGTGTTTGGATTATTTTTTTTTCCCTGGGGGACTTCTGGAGCCGTCCCTTGAGGGGGGGGGTTCTGTCGTGATTACCTAACTGGAGCCACCTGAGGTAATCAGCTGGTGTGCTGGAACGCGATTTCCTGATTGGTGGAAGCTTTCTACATAAGCTGTCAGCGTCCAGAGATGGACGTTCGAGTGTACTCCTCGTTTCCCTGAGTGAGCCTCCAACATTCAAGGTACCACGATCCCTTTGTGTATTCCAAGTCTGATTCTCGTTGCCTGACCCTTGTCTGTTAAAAGTTTACGATCTACTCTTCCGTCCCGGCCACCGACTTACCTGCTACGTTACTCGTCACGCGTTTTCACCACGGAGTTGCCATATCGTCCAAAGAGGCTTTCTGCTACCAAGAGACGACGTCCCAAGCCTGCTCCACCGAACCTTGTCCAAATAAATCCTTTAACTGACGCTATTGGATCCGAGTGCTTGTTCTGGTCCCTGACAGGTGTCAATCAATTGTCGAGTGTTTTGTGTAAAGAAAAACTGTAAAATAAATTTTGAAAAAAGGTTACACTAACACGTGGTCTTGGAATGTAAACCTTGCAAAAAACTAGATTACTGGGTTGTTAATTTGTTATATATTACATTTAGAAAATGAATACTTAAAATGAATAACATTTTATGGTTTGGCAGAAAAAAGTAAGTCTTAAATCCTATAAATGATCTGCAATATTGGAATATTTTGTTACTTTCTTCTTGTTCAACCAGATAAAATCGATAAACGTATGCAAATGAGAAAAACTAAAACATGTAGTAAAATGTGAAAAACTTATTTGAGTTTGGTTTAATGAACTTGCAACTTTCACATTGAAGAGGAAAAAAAGGGTTTCCCATTTCAAAACCAGTTTTGGATACACCGCCCATATGCAAACAGTTGTAGGTACACATGACAATTTCTCCCAATCACATCTTGTGGAAAAAAAAAAACTTGAACTCCTCCTAATTTCAACTCCTCCTAATTTCCCAGTTATTTTTTTAAATACCTTATTCCGGAACTTGTGTTTAATGTTGAGACATGCTGTTGTAGATCTCGTCCAACTCCCATTTAATACATTGTAGTTACGTTGACTATACAATGTTAACATTCCGTGGTTTTGTACAACTAGCAACCTTGCATGGAAGCTGCATCGAAGTTCCGGGATAGAACTCCCAAAGATTTAGGATCCGCCTGACCAAGCGGCATTCTGTAAGTACTGTCCTCGGGGAACGCCTTTAATGAGTGGGTTTGAATGTTATTTCAGGGACTAAAAAATGCACATGATTTCAGAGTGATTAATTGCCTGCAGGCGTGAGCACCGAACAATATGTTATGTAGGACAAATACTGATAATACTGTAGATTATTGTCATTCTGGTACACGAGTATACAGAACGTGTACCAGTATGACATCCCAGCTCATCCAAATGTAATTATTATGCATTTTCAGACCTAAAGCTATGTTGGTAGGGTTTCATCATAAAAGCAATGCAAGCAGCATCTGTTCCATCGCTTTTTAACTGTTGGGCACTAAACATTTCTTATCATGATCATGTTATAAGGTCAGAGATATTTACTCTCCTAGTTTGAATGGAGCAGGATGGTTGAACTTGTTATTCTAACACCGGGATGCTCACATAATGAGCAAGTCAAAAGTATCTACCATTAACAAAAAATCAAAACTACTGTGTGGAGTTTGCATATTACCTCAGTAGATTTTCTCTGGGATCTGTGGTTTCTTCTTACGTCCCGATATCATGCAAGGCAGTTCAAAAATGCCCTTCGAAACGAACGAGCCTATTCGCTCTGTAACGGGCTGACAACCAATCCTGGGTGTCCCCTGCTTGTGGGACGGGCTTCCCCTCTCATATGCCATTATGAAGACAAGGGACTGCAAAATAAATGTATTGACGATTCTTTGTACATTCTTACAACAAAAACTAACAAACAAATGATGAATGAAAGGGATTTGGGAATTACATTGATGAATGTCATTAAAAATAATGTTATATTAGAACTATTGTGGTATTGTGACACCAAACTGGAATTTCTACATTGAAAATTGAAAGCGAATCGCATAAAAGCGTGAGTCGGGCGTAAAAGCACTTCTGTGTGAACAAAGACACGTTAAAATGGGTTGCCCCGAGCAAAGTTTGTAAACAGAATCAAATGGAGTCAGGCAAGCGTTAGCCACGCCCACCGAAATCCACTCATTGCAAAAGTAACCAGATGTGCAAAATGGGCAGTCAGGTAAACAAGTCACTATACAATAAAAATAACACTGGAGTACGATAGTGCAGAGGAGAACAGATGTGCAAAGGAGTGGCTAGGTATAAAAGAACTGCCAGTAGTGCAAAAAAACAAAACAAATAAACAGATGTACAGATTAGCAGCTGTGTGGGCTTACTGTGTGTGTGATTGACCATTTAACAGTCTAATGGCCAGGGGTACAAAGCTGTTGCAGAACCTGGTGGTCCTGCATCGCACACTGCAGTACCTCTTCCCAGAGGCTAGCAGAGTGAACAGTCCATGATGGGGGTGAGAGGGTCCCTAATGATGTTCTTGGCTTGGGATAGGCAGCGCTTCTGGTCAATGTCCTGAATGGAGGGGAGAGAAGTCCCGATGATTTTCTCTGCTGTCCTCATCACCCTTCTCACACTACCCCAGTCGGAGGCACTGCAGCCTCCACACCACACAGAGATACAGCTGGTCCGGATGCTCTTTATGGTCCCCCTGTAGAATGTGATAAGGGTGGGTGGGGGCAGGTGGGCTCTCCTCATCTCTCCGCAAACTTCTCGATGTGGTTTGTGGCTGACCTAGGGACGCAGTCGTGTGTCATCAGGGTGAACAGCAGGGGGCTCAGGACACATCCGCTGATGGTGATGACATCGGAGATGTTCTGACCAAGCCGCACTGACTGAGGTCTGTCAGTGAGGAAGTCCAGCAGCCAGTTCCGCAAGAAGGTGTTGAAGCCCAGGAGTCTCAGTTTGTCTACCAGGTGTTGTGGGATGATGGTGTTGAATGCTGAACGGAAGTCCAGGAACAGCATCCGCACATGGGTGTTCTTCTCCTCTAGGTGTGTCAGGCTCAGGTGAAGAGCAGAGGAGATGGCATCCCCGGTGGAGCGGTTTGTCCGGTAGGCAAACTGAAAGGGGTGGAGTGAGGAGGGGAGACTGGAGGTGATGTGCTCTTTAACCAGTCTCTCAAAGCACTTCATTATGATGGGAGTCAGTGCAACGGGCCGGTAGTTGTTCAATGATGAGATCTGGGGATTCTTTGGCACTGGGATGATGGTGGCAATCTTGAAACATGATGGTACCGTGGCTTGGCCTAGCGAGGTGTTGAAAATGTCTGTTAGGACACAAGCCAGCTGATCGGCGCACTCCCTTAGGACCCGCCCTGGAATGTTGTCAGGGCCTGGAGCCTTCCGTGTGTTGACCCTTCCAACAGATTGCAGACTTCCAACAGATTTTCTGCCAAAATAATGCTGTATTTTTCTTCATCTATCTTCCCATCAACTCTGCCAATCTTCCATTACCATTGGTGAAGAAAAGCAAACCCAGAGCAGATTTTTAAAAATAAACAATATAAATACAGCATTAAGACATTCAGGAAATACTTAAAGGCCTAAAACATGTAATCTTGTGCGAAACAAATCCAAAAACTGGCCTGTGGTAAACAAAACCACTTCTGAAAAAGAGTATCTTTGTTAAAACAATAATGAAACAAGATTAAATTGTAGGTTTTATAAATATTGTGTCTTTCTGTACAAAACCAACTTAAACTGTAATTTTATTGATAATACCAGACAAAACTGTGTCAAATTTTCCAACTCCAAAAAATGAGATGATTTGTTCAGAGCACAAATGTCAAAGGGTTTACGGCCATAGTAGGCGTTGGAAAAATATTGGCCTTTTATGAGTAACCTATAGTGCCTGATCTCGTCCAACTGAGGAAGTTAAGCAGGGTTGGGCCCTGGTTAGTATAGGAAAACCAGGTGCTGCAAACTCCTCTGCTGCTACCTTATCGTGGTGGAGGAGTTTGTGTGTCCCGATGATTCTAGAAGCTTTAATGTCTGGTGGCTTAAAGCCCTGGTAGGGTTACCCATGACAAACAGCCCCTAGGTGAGAGGCCAGACAAACCTCAGCTCACAGACCTCTTTTTAAACAAAAATTGGAACACGATTTCTTTCCCACGGACATGTGTTACCCGGGTCCCCCGCTGGCGAGCCCCTCGTGGCCGGGCAGAGCCCGGAAGGACAACGTGGGTCCCCCTTCGCATGGGCTCACTACCTGTGGGAGAGGACAAAGGGGTCGGTGCGTAGAGAGCCGGGTAGCTGCCAAAGGAGGGGTTTTTGGCCCACCGATTCCTGGCTACTGTCTTGTGGGACATGGAATGTCACCTCATCGCACGCTTCACACATCTACCCGCACGGCAACCACGCTTCTGTTTTCTGTCTTTACGGCGTCGTTGTCGTCGTTTATTAGGAGGAATAGTTGTCCACAAGGATGCCGGATCTCTTTGAAGTTCGCTCGGTATATCATAGGCGGTGTAAAAAGTGCCCGAAAAGTCGAAGTTTAGACGCCCACCCAACCGAATAAGTTCGTCCCTACTGTAAGTATTTTTGGCTACACATGTGTCCAAAAATGAAAGCAAAAAAGACAAGAGAAGGGCAATAAATAGAAGATTAGCTGGAGAGCAACTAGCCGCAGCATCCATGCGCCACCATGTTGATTTGCCAACCCATAAAGATGGAAACACGCTAGACTTGGTTCTGACTCGAGGAGTTTTAACCTCAAACATTATGGTGTTACATTTGAGGTGCTAGCTAAATGTAGTGTTAAAAAAGCTAAAGGATTTAGCGGACGCAATATAAGCACTGGCACAGTTTCTGAGCTCTTTGAACTCCTTCCTGGAGCAGTTGCGTCCTTTCCTTCATACAATGGCTCGATTGACTCACTCATGAACGAGTTCAATACTACCCTGACTAGTGTCCTGGATTCAATAGCGCCCATAAAGCTAAAATCACGTCCTAAAAGATGCACGCCTTGGTTAACTGATGAAACTAGAACCCTTAAACAAGAATGCAAGAAATTGGAAAGAAAACGGCGCGCTACCAAGCTTGAGGTTTTCCATCAAACCTGGTGTGACAGCTTGTTAAAGTATAAAGCGGCCCTTGCCTCTGCAAAATCGGCCTACCTTTCGAAGGTGATTGCGTCTCAACAGAACAATCCCAAAGTCCTTTTTGACACTGTAGCATCGCTTACAAGGCAACATACTATCGCAGATAGTTCGACGCACTCTGCTCATGACTTAATGGTCTTCTTTACTAAGAAGATTCACTGCATACAGGAAGAAATTGCTAAAGACATTATTAATACCACACATATTAAAGGGCTGAAATCTACAGATGCACGACAGGGTGGCTGTCCAGGGATTTTGTCCAGTTTTAGTGAACTGTCAGTTGATGATCTCAAACATGTGGTGAATGCGGCCAAACCGACAACTTGCCAGTTCGACCCGCTCCCAGGTTCACTTATTAAAAGTCTTTTTGGCGTCCTTGGACCTTCAGTTCTAAATATTATAAACATATCACTCCCCTCAGGTATAGTTCCAGCAGCTTTTAAGTCCGCCGTCATTAAACCCACACTGAAACGACCCAACCTTGATCCAGAAATCTTAAGTAATTATAGACCTGTGTCAAACCTACCTTTCCTTTCTAAAGTACTTGAAAAAGTAGTGGCACAGCAGCTGAATGATTTCATATCCGAGAATAACCTTTTTAAATCCATGCAATCAGGATTCAGGGCTAACCACTCTACTGAGACAGCTCTGATCAAGGTAACAAATGATCTCCTACTGGCAATGGATTCTGGCGATTCATCACTTTTTTTTTTTTTAACTTTTTTTTTCTCACACCAATTTTGACAGAGGTTTGATTCCACCATCTTACATCAACACAAAATATATACACTTGACACACTCATAAATAACAGAAGGAACAATAAAGAAGAAAAAATACTATTAATAGAAAAGAAGAATAAATGTTCATACAATACATCCATACAAAAAGAAATATATAAAAAAATAATAAATAAAAATATACACCCAAAAAAAAAACAAAAAAACATAATAAATAGGGGGAGGTGTTTAGACATCAAGTAAAAATTGTGTGATAGGCTTCCATCTTTTCTCGAATTGGTCAAGTTTCAGTTGAAGTCTTGCAGTGATTTTTTCCATAATGTACATTTGCTTTAATTTGTCTCTCCATTGTTTTATGTCAGGAGGTTGTGGTTTCAGCCAGGACACTGTGATCATTTTCTTTGCTACCAGAAGCATTACCCTTAGTATATATTTCTGTTGACCAGATAGTAATTCTTCTGGCAATATTCCTATTATGTAAGCCTTTGGGTCCAACCGCAACTCCCAGCCAGTAATTAATTTTATTTCTCTCTGGATACTTCTCCAAAAATTTAATATTACAGGGCAATTCCAGAAAATATGCGTAAAGTCTCCGACCCCCCCACAGTTACGCCAACATAGATTTGAGGTATTTTTATATTTTGAAGTGATAGAGGGTGTATAGAAGAATCGCATTTTTACTTTCCATTCAAACTCCCTCCATGTCGGGCTGTTGGTTATTTTGTGTCCCTCTTTCAATGTTTTTTCCCATTCGTTGTCTTTTATCGCTACATTAGTTTCTTGTTCCCATTTTTCCTTAACTGCCATGTCCTCATTACTGAGATCCATTCTCAGGGCTTTATATAGTTTTGATATAACCCCCTTTATTGATTGTCCTTTTGTATATGATATTAATAATTCCTCTACCTTAGTTGGCTCCTTACATATTTTCCCCCATTCCTCGTGTTTCTGGAGGTAATGCCTTAGTTGCAAATATTTGTAAAAATCATTTCTGGGTAGGTCAAATTCTTGTTGGAGTTGTTCGAATGATTTCATTGCCTGTGCTTCCAATACTTGGGTAATCAACATCAGTCCTTTTTGGGCCCATTTTTGAAACCCTACCTCCATAACCCCAGGTTTAAAGTCTGGGTTTTTCGCTATTTTGGTAGCCCTATTCACAGATCTTGATATTTTTAATTTTTTTTGTATTGTTGACCAAGTTTTAATAGTTCCTTTAATCCATTCATTCTGGATTTTTAGTTTCTTCCACCTCGTGACTGATATGTATGGTAACGATTCCACAGGCATATTTGGACAAGATCGCTGCTCCATGTCCACCCATATCGTATCTTTGTCTGTAGTAATCCACAAGATGAGTGCTTTAATTTGAGCTGCCCAATAGTAATATTTAATATTGGGTAGGTCTAGGCCCCCTTTTTCTTTAGGAGCTAACAGGGTTTTGTATTTTATTCTAGGTTTCTTGTTTTGCCAAAGGAATTTTGTTATCAATTTATTTAACATTTTAAATGTGGATGCCGGAATCAGAATTGGAAAGGATTGAAACAGAAATAATAGTCTTGGTAATATGTTCATTCTAATTGTTTCTATCCTTCCGATAAGACTTAAGGGCAAAATTTCCCATTTTTCCAAATCTTTCCTTATTTCTTTTATCAACATTCCATAATTTGCATCAAACAGCTGTGTGGAATGTGGTGTAATGGTCACCCCCAAATATTTAAACCCTTTATTTGTCCATTTAAAATCAAATCTTTCAATCACCTCTGTTGGACATTTTCCTGATATCATCATTGCTATTGATTTGCTCTCATTATTTGAATACCCAGCTACTTCTCCATATATTTTAAGGCTCTCCAACAGTGGTGGTATTGATAACGAAGGTTCCTTCAGCATTACCAACAGGTCGTCTGCAAACAATGATATTTTATGTTCTGTTCCTCCTTCATCAAATATCCCCCTTATTTGCTCATTTTGTCTAATTGATTCTGCGAGTGGTTCTATGCTTATTGCAAACAAGAGTGGGCTTAAACAATCCCCTTGCCGGACTCCTCTTTTGATATCAAAGAAATCTGAACAGTGACCATTTACTCTAAGACGAGAATTAGGGTTTTTATAGATTGTTTTCACCCATTCAACAAATATTTGAGGGAAGCCAAAAGCTATAAGTGATTGATGTAAGAAGCTCCATTTCACCCCATCGAAAGCTTTTTGTGCATCCAAGCTCAGTAACATCGAGGGTTGGGTCTTAGATTTTGTGCTCGTAATTATGTTTAGTATCCTCCTAATATTGTTTGCACCCTGCCTTCCCGGAATAAACCCTGTTTGATCATTTCTAATTAATTTCGCTATAAATTTCTGCATTCTTTTTGCCAGTATGCTTGTAAGAATTTTTAGGTCATTACAAAGTAAACTAACTGGTCTATAGCTTTCACACAATATTGGGTCTTTTCCTTCTTTGTGCAAGACTGTTATGATGGCTTCCGACCATGATTTGGGGGGATCTCCTTTTGTTAGAGCATAGTTAAATACTTTATGCAGTACTGGTGTTAATTCTTCCTTAAAGCTTTTGTAGAACACCCCCGGGAATCCATCCGTTCCTGGTGATTTATTTATTTTTAAGTTATTTATTGTATCTTGTATTTCCTGTTTTGTAATGGGGCGAATAATTTCTAATGTATCCCCCCCTGTTAGTGTTGGTAAATGTAGTTTTCCTAAAAAGTTTTGTGCCGTGTAGTTATCTAAGTCATTTTCTGAGTCCTTGTATAATTCTTTATAATAATCTGCAAATGCTTCTGCTATACCTTTGGGTTTTACTAAACATTGTTTAGAGATAGGATGTTTTATTTGTGATATAATTCTATCTGTTTGGGCCTTTTTAAGTTGGAAGGCTAGCAGTCGACTGGCTCTATTGCCCATTTCATAGTATCTCTGGTTCACAAAGAGCAGAGCCCCTTCTGCTTTATTTGTCAAAAGTTCATCTAATTTGCTTCTGGTTGTTTTTAATACCTGTAATCTGGATTCATTTGGTGTTTTTTTATGTTCTTCTAGTTCCTTAATCTTATCCTCCAATTCCTTCTGATTCTTTAAGCGTATTCGTTTCAGTCGGGACGATATTTCAATTAATTTCCCCCTTATTACAGCTTTCCCTCCTTCCCATAGTATTGATGGAGAAACCTCATTGTTGTCATTGATTTGGAAATATTCTTTTATACACCGTTTTATTTCCTGTACTACGTTTTTATCTGAGAGGAGAGATACATTCATCCTCCAATACCTAAAATGGGGTTTATTGTCTAAATTTAGTTTCAAAGTAATTGGAGAATGGTCACTTATAGTAATATTCTCTATACCACACTCTACTACTGTATGCATATGTTGTCTTGAAATGTAAAAGTAATCAATTCTCGAATAGCTGCCATGCGGGTTTGAATAGAAAGTATAATCTTTAGTTTGGGGATTCTTCTCTCTCCATGGATCTATCAATCCCAATTCTTTAGTTATGTTATTCAACATCCTCGACCTCTTTGTATTTGTTCCATGTACTGAAGGATACTTGTCCACTTTGCAATTCTGTACAGTGTTAAAGTCACCTCCTATAAGTAACATTCCCTTCGCACAGTTGGTTATTACTTTAGCTAATACTTGAAAAAATGTCCCCTTTTCCTCAATTGGTGCATAAACATTCATTATTGATATTTCCCAACCGGCCATTGACCCTATAATCATTATATATCGCCCCAGATTGTCCTTCACTTCTTTTTCGACTTTAAACGCCACCCCTTTTCCAAGTAAAATTGCTACTCCCCTCCTTTTACCATAGGATGCGTAGAACATTCATCACTTTTGCTGCTGCAGGATCTTAGTGCTGCTTTTGACACAGTGCACCACAATTTCCTACTAGAACTGTTGGAAAAATGGATTGGTCTCTCAGGAACCGTCCTCTCGTGGTTCAGATCCTACCTCTCAGATAGGACGCACTGTGTTAAATATGGTGAAATGACATCTGAGCCCTTTAATGTTACCTGTGGTGTGCCACAGGGTTCAGTGCTTGGCCCCCTTCTTTTCAGCATTTACATGTTTCCATTAGGTGATATTATTCGCAAGTACAATATCAGCTTCCACTGCTACGCAGACGACACTCAACTATATCTTCCATTGGAGGAATCTCCCACACTAAACTGTGGAAATTTGGAGGCCTGCCTCATTGAGATAAAAGAGTGGATGTCACTCAATTTCTTGCGGCTTAACTCTGAAAAGACCGAAATGTTAGTCATTGGTCCATCTAAATGCCGTGACTTATTCTCAAAAACTGCTGTGAACATTGACAAATGTCACATCACACAGAGTGACTCAGTTAAAAATTCAGGTGTCATATTTGACCCTGATCTATCCTTTGAAATGCATGTAAAGAAAATTACTAGAACCGCTTTCTTCCATCTTCGTAACATTGCTAAAATCCGTTCAATACTGTCTCAGTCGGATGCGGAAATTATAATTCATGCGTTTGTTACCTCCCGTCTCGATTACTGTAATGCACTACTCTCTCGTCTCCCGAAGTCTAGAATCAAGTCTCTTCAGCTGGTACAAAATGCCGCAGCGAGGCTTTTAACTAGGACAAAAAAGTACGATCACATAACACCAATTTTGGCTATCCTGCATTGGCTCCCAGTTAGCCTTAGATGTGATTTCAAGGTTCTCTTAGTATTATACAAAATCATACATGGACTTGCTCCCTCTTATCTTTCAGATCTGATTTGCCCCTATGTCCCGGTCCGAAGCCTACGATCTGAGAGTGCCGGTCTTCTGATAGATAGATAGATAGATAGATACTTTGTTCATCCCCGAAGGGAAATTCACATTTCTGGTGATCCCACGAGCAAAGAAGTGTTCTGCTGGTTCGAGAACGTTCTCCATCCGGGCACCGGTGCTGTTGAATGCTCTTCCCCCTGAGATCCGATCTGCAACCTCAGTGGAATTGTTTAAATCTAAGCTTAAAACTCACTTCTACTCCATAGCATATGAATAACCTACTCTTCTCGTCGGCTGAAAAATAGTCTGTGTAATATAGTGTGATAATCTGTGAAGCCCTTTGAGACTCTTCGTGATTTAGGGCTATACAAACAAAAATGACTTGACTTGACTTGACTCTCTAGCGGCAAAGGAGTCTGAGCTGGTGTATTATTTTGAGAGGTTCCGACTAGATATAGTCGGACTAACCTCCACACACAGCTTGTGCTCTGATACCAGACCTCTCGAGAAGGACTTTCTGTCACTTTGGAGTTGCCCGTGGCGAGAGGCGCAGAGCCAGAGTGGGCATATTATTTGCCTCACGTGCCTGTACATTCTGCTTATGCATCAAACAGCAGTTCAGAGGATACGCTTGAGAGTGCACCTCCAAGATACTCCCTCGTACTGCTGGAAGACTTCAATGCTCACATGGGCAATGACTATGAGATCTGGAGGGGGCGTGATATGGAAGAACACCCCCCCCCTGATCTTAACCCGGGTGGTGTTTTGTTATTGGACTTCTGTGCCCATCATGGCTTGTCAATAATGAACACCATGTTCAAACATAAACGGTGTCCATATGGGCACTCTCTGCAGTTGAAGTATCTCCGGGTCTTATTCACGAGTGAGGGTACGATGGTACGGGAAATTAACAGGCGGATTGGTGCGGCGTCTAGCGGACCCTGTAGCGTTCTGTTGTGGTGAAGAAGGAGCTCAGCCGAAAGGCAAAGCTCTCTATTTACAGGTCGATCTATGTTCCTGCCCTCACCTATGGTCATGAACTGTGGGTCAAGACCAAAAGAACAATATCTCCTCCATAGTGTGGCTGGGCTCTCCCTTAGACAAAGGGTGAAAAGCTCGATCATCCGTGAGGGACTCAGTGTAAAGCTGCTGCTCCTCGACATTGAGGCAATGTTGTTGAGGTGGCTCGGGAATCTGATAAGGATGCCTCCTAGACACCTCCCTTGGGAGGTGTTCCGGGCAGGAGGCCCCGGGAACAACCTTAGACCGCTGAAGAGACGATGTCTCTAGGCTGGCCCGGGAATGCCTCAGATGAGCTGGATGAAGAAGCTAAGGATAAGGAGCTCTGGGCTTCCCTGTTGAGGCTGCTACCCCTGTGACCTGACCCCAGATCAGCAGAGGAGTTAAAAAAACAAACAAAAAAAGAGTAAAATATAAATTTATTTGAAAATAGGCAATTTTGGGGCTGCTTTTATAATTATAAGGTAACTCGGGTGGGAGGAGGCCCATTTATTCAATGATCAAGAGATGTCCAACAAAACTTTCTTTATCAGATCATTATCAATCAATACTGTCCTGTGCTTAGTTGGTCGGATCGATAAAAAAAATACCATAACACAAACAAAGGTCTCCTCCTACTCATGTTTACAAATGCAATGTGACTGAACAGAAAAAACAAACTCAGTACACATGATTAGTAACTGAGCAGTTGAGAGTCAGATTATGAAAGGAATACAATCAGTTTCTGGGAATACATGAAAAGAAAAGAAAAGATGTTGCAAATACAGGAGCATGTTTCTGTTGGTGCTTGGTTCCCATCAGAGAAGGCCTGACTGCTTCCTGTTAGTTTTTATCTAAGCAAAGGTGGGAGGGAGTGTGCCACCCTGCAAGTGAAATCCCTCTCCCTTGTCTTCTTGCTCACTTCATTCACAAGCGAAAAGGATTGCACAGAAGATTATCTTAGACAGGTATTCTACTCTGAGCCACAATGGACCCGATTGAAGACCCACCTGAAACTGTCCAGTTTGTAAGGCAAGATAAGACGAACCACGACTCTCCTCCGGGCCTGTGGTCAGGAGGCGTGAGACAAATCATCCCAAGGGGCTTCTGCGCTGAACTGATTCCGATGTTAAAGCTCGCAGGACCTGTGGTAAGATAAATAATTCATGACAACGGATAAATGTAATATGTTTGCTCATGGTATTCTTGTGTGAGAATGAGACATGATTTATATTGCATGGAAGACCTTGTTGTAATAATCTGGTTCAGAGGCGATTTTAGTCAGATCTTTGGGGGTGCTGAACACCCACAGTGTCTGGCTGGTCATGTTTATTGATTTATTTATTTCACTTAAAGGGACTTCACCACATTTTTTAAAGTTGAGGGGTGTGCCATTCTTTTAGGTGGGCATAAGCACCCATCCATTAGGAATTTACCATCCCATCCCACTATGGACTTTTTCTCTGGTGACTTATTTTCAAATTTTCTGCAAAATGTACGTTTAACAACAATCCATGATTCAATTTTTGCACATTTAAGCTCACAAAACACTTCTTCTGGTTGAGTGAATGTCATTAATGCATCTGAACATATATTTTTTTTAAATCTCAAAAATAAAAAAACTTCATGTAAACTAGCTTTAAAATTAAACAACTTATGTCGTACTATAATTTCTAGATAAGGAGATATGGAGACTTCAAATGTCCCAGACTTTTTGAATAGCCTGTATATAAGGATTTAATCAGTCTATTTTTATTCTCGTTGTTACATCTTTTGAGTTGCTTGGTGACCAAATAATGTATTATTTAGAGGCCAGTTACCTAACTTGTTCGTATGTTACTTTTGTTTTTTCATCTTGTTAGTCATACTTTAGTGCTGTGTTTTCCCTAATTGCACTTTGTTTTTAACAACCCAACTCCAGGTCCTTTCCCAGATGATGATCTATATGATTGGTGTCATCAGCATGGTGTTCTGTGGCCATCTTGGCAAATCTGAATTTGCTGCTGTATCACTGGCAATTGCAGTAAGGACATTTGTTTGGTCTGTGAACACAATCGCACACATTAACAACATTCGTCTCTCTGTTAGCAATAAGAAAATGGAAATGAATATAAAAAATGCATAGAGAAGAACTTACATTAGACAAGTGTAACATTTGTCTTTTTTTTATGACACTGTATTGTTTGTTGATGCCCTTGCGACATCCATTGCAACTTGGAAGGCAATCCTGAAAAAGGGTTGGGCTACCTCAATGCAGCCCTCTCTCAAAGTTTCTTCATTTTCCTCAGGCTGAGTTTTTGTTATTTATTTTTCCTTTCCATCATGTCGCTTTTCAGATCAGAGGATGTTGTCGTGGCGGTCTGTGCAGCCCTTTAAGACTTTTTGTGAATCAGAGCTATACTAATAAATGTGACTCAACTTGACATAAAGCTACCAATGAGGACACTAAATTAGCTTTTCCATCGTCAAGACAATTATAGAATAAAGTCACATCATGACAGAATAGTTCTCATTTCACTGTTTTTCTACTCACAGTTTTTCTTAATTGCAGGTGGTTAACGTGACTGGTATTGCCATTGGGACTGGCTTGTCAATGACTTGTGATACCCTCATATCTCAGGTAGTGTTCCGAATAAAGATTGCACTTTATGTATACATACACTACCGTTCAAAAGTTTCGGGTCACGCAAACAGTTTAGTGGTTTCCATTAAAAGTTTACACTATTATTCATCAATTAAGTTGTCCAATGTCTGTGTTCTTTAGTCCATATTAAGCTTTTCCGTTTGTAGGCCATTCTGACACTGGTGTTTTACAGGTGTTCTTTAAAAAATGCTAGTTGTGGACCTGTAAGGTGTCTATTTGTCAAACTACTGACTTTAATGCACTTGCCCCCTTTCTTGGTCTTGCCCCCAGCTTCTCTTTCTACTCTGGTTAAAGCCTGTTTGTGCAGTTCTCTGAAGAGAGTAGTACACACCATTGAGATGTTCAGATTCTTGGCTATTTCTGGCATGGAATAGCCTTCATTTCTTTGAACGAGAGTAGACCGTTTCGTTTCACGGCAAAGTTTTTTTTCCTGCCCATTCCCAAAGTTTATTTAGAGCAGCAATTTGATACTCCAGGTACTTGACTAGCTAGAAAGAAGGTCAGTTTTACAGCTTTTCGAACCAGATTAACTGATTTATCTGTGCTAACACAAGTGTTTTTTATTTATGCATTAGTCTTTCAAGTTTCAGCCCAATCAGGAAAAATATACAAAGTACTATTAGAACACTGAAGTGCTGAAAATAGGCTTCGAGACACGTATGTAAATTTTGTGCTAAAATTACCATGTCAACAATGTACAGGGTACATATCTGAGGAGTTTCCTGATATTTTTATTGAAAAATAAAACAGTGCATCTCCTTAAAAAAGGACATTTCTAATGACCCCATGCTTTTTGATGGGAGTGTATACAGTGTATGTTTTCTAAAACAAAACCTTTTGAATGGTTCTTAAGTGACTGCATTGTCACTGACACTGCTTATTTGTCTCTCACTCTGTGCAGACATTTGGAAGCGGAAACCTAAAGCAAATTGGTGTAATCCTTCAGAGGTGTATCCTAATCCTCCTGTTGGCTTGTTTTCCTTGCTGGGCTGTCTTCATCAATACTGAACCCTTTCTACTGGCCATCAAACTCAATCCGGAGGTTGCCAGGTAAATCACTATTTACCAAACAAATCCTCTTTAGCGTACATGGATGTAATCACATAGCTGTCAACCTCAGCCATTTACTCTCCTTATTAAGTGAACTTACAAACACAACACAGCATCTATTTACTCATAGCAAGACAGACTATGTAGAATGAAAAGAAAGATAATTTGTGTCAGCAAGTTTATTTTGTTCACCAAATAAATGCTTGATTGATCATAAGATTTGCTGATGTACCGCAACAATTTTAGAAATCGTTGTCATCTGGTGACCAAAATGTTCCGGAATAAAGCAAAAAGGGGAAGACTAGATTAGTATAATAGAAAATACAACTTAAAAAAAAAAAGATTTCTTTAAAAAAATAAATCCTGTAAAAATTGTGAAGCATACACAATGTGAAAGGATCGAAAAACGTATATAATACAAGGAAAACGTATAAGTTGACAGGTATGTTCGGAAAAGTGGCAAATACAAGTCCAGAAAGTCACTTCCTATTAGTCACCTGTCTTCAAACAAATGATTCGGCCGAGAAATCATGTAAGGAGGCTCCTCGACTCAAATTAGACTGTGTAAAAATTGTTTGAGCACTGTGTTTATTTGATAGTTTATTACTTATTGTGATTCGTTTAATACGAATTGTGATTGATGGCATCAGTATGACTCTGGTTTTGACAAGAGGTTTAAACGTTTGTGTGTTTTGACGGGTTCCGATGTGCGACAGAGATGTATTGGTCTGTGACTGTACAAATATGTTTGTTCTGAAATATTTTTGCCGGTAAAAAGCTTGTGAAATACACTGGAGATCAAAACGAGAGGACAACTTATAAAAAATTGAATATTTTTGAAAAAAATACCATCTTCACTCCTCCACAGTTAAATTACATTTTATTGTATCTATATAATGGCACTTTAAGAGTTTTTCTTTCACAAAATGACTAAAGGCATTTCACATCAAAGGAAAAAAAAAAGCTGGCAAGTAATTCCAGCTGCAGTGTGTAAAGGATTACCCATTGGCATCCTCCACAGTGACCTGTCCTCTTTTGCATTTGTCTTTTGTGGAAGAGCAGCATAGTTGGGGTAGTTTGAGATTCAATATCATTGAAATTACAGATTTGGAACGATCAACTTGTCTTGCTATGGGTGATAGGGTCATCCCTTTTGTTTTCATCCTGAAAACCTGCTGCCGCAGGCTTCTTGTCAATTTAGAATGGCCCATCATCTTTCAAAGTCAGTGAGACTGGCATTAAGACTGCCAGTTAAATAAGGGTTAGTAGATAATCAAGGAATTTAGTTTGGTATAGATACAACGAAATGTCCTTTAACTGTTAAAAAGTAAAGATGGCATTTTTTTTTAGATTTTTTTTAAAAGAATTGTCTAATTTTGACCTCTAGTGTATGACATAGCTGTATTAGTTGACAGGTATGTTTGTATTTTACATAGTCTGGCACAGGTATATGTGAAGATCTTCATGCCTGCTCTTCCGGTGAGTTCACATAGTCTCAATTATTATTTTCGGTACAGCAACTACATGTCAGATTTCTATTTCCTACTTTAGGGAGCATTCATGTACCTGCTGCTAGGAAGATATTTGCACAACCAGGTGCTCTGTCGCAATTGCATCAATGATAAATATTTTTTAAACCATAAATAGTGAGAATAATAACATTTGCATGTATTTTTGCAGGGAATTATTTGGCCTCAAGTGATCACCGGTGCAGTTGGAAACATCGCAAATGCCTTGACCAATTATCTCTTACTCTATGTTCTGCATTTGGGAGTTGTGTAAGTTTTCCAAAGCCCTTTTAGCATAACTTTTTTTAGGGAGAGGAGGGTTGAACCAATATCTTCTATTGCCAAGACTGTAAAGACAAACATTGAATGTGTTTGCTTGGATTTAATCAATCATGTTAGGTTGCAGATTGTATTCATTGCTGTAGGCTTGTTAACATCAAGAAATAAATGTACTCTTTATCTGTCTAATGGCTATATAGCTATCAACAACCCATATGTATACCAATTGGTTCTAGTGGTTAGTGTGAATAATGAAAAGTTCAAATTAACAATTATATCAAGCTAAAGTGTTATTTTTTTCCAGCTTTTTTTATCTTTACATTCCCTTGTTTTATAAAATTTACCTTGCACGAAGGTGGATTCTACCTCTGCCAAGGGATACCTGATTGCAATTTGTCATCCTCCTTTTCTCAAGATTAAAGTAATGATCAAGTGAAGACGCTACAAAGTAATGAAACAATCGGAAAATAAAAAACAAAACAAGAATGGGAAAAAGACTGAGCTTATCTTGGTCTCTTCCCCTTGACAACATGGACACTTTTAAAAATCGACACATTTGAAACAATTGTACACTATATCTTCGGGTAAACATTTACTTGTAACAGATTTATACATCATCTGCAAGATTTTTAGCTAACCAGTATCACATAGGAGTGCAAAAAGCATTCTTGTTTCCCGGAGCGGCGTACTGTATGTCCTCTCCGCACAGTGTTTTGCTAGTGACCTTATTCAGTGTGTCGCATACCAACAGCTTTTCTCCCCTTAAAAAAAAATCTACAGATTCTTCAAATTTAAACAACAAAAACAAATTTGGATCAGAGACGACTTTTTTAGTCTACAACTGTTTATTTTGAAGAAAGATTTAGGCTAGATTCACACTGCAAAGAAATTGATAGGTTGGTCGTTTTGGTTGTAACATTTCTCAGAATTCACTGTGTGAATATACCTTGTTTTTATATTCCTAAATATAAAAACAATCTTTCACACACAGACACACACACACACATGAAGTAACGGTTCAATAATCAGTCTAATTGCGTGTCTTGTACGTTTATCAGTTTTGTACTCTTTTATTTTGAAGTTGCATTTCCGGTGTATATCTTTTTCCTGTGTGACTAAAGTTAACTAGACACACGGGGGCGCGCAGTGTGGCCAGGAGCCCAGCCGGGGCGAGTGGCGTTTGGGCCATCACCAATGCTAGTAAATTGTATTTACCATTAAGGTAAATAAAATTTATTAGCACTAGCTTGTTTTTATTTGTTTAATTCTGCCAACATAGAGTTCATATAAGTTTTAACTTTATCAGAAATATATATTTTTTGCATGAGCGCAACCTTTATCCATCTGATTGGAACACATTTGTTTATTTCACACTAGAGACAGGCCACTTTTGTATGTGGTCCTAAATCAGATACACATCTGATCTTTCGGAATACAACTTCTGTCTGAACAGTCAAGGCTCATTCATGCGACCAGCACTTTCTCAATAGGCATTAGACGTTGCTATTCTGCCTACATCCAGGCGGGAGGAAACCAAGAATTCAACAACTACGGCTGAGGAAATCTCGGAGTGTCATGATTTCACACATTCATTGAAGATGAACTGAAGATGAAGATGAACAGTTTTGTAACTCACAGAACTGCCAACAGTCCATCGCATGATCCCCGTTGTTCCACTGCTATGAACAACAATGATGCTCATTGATAAAGCGATAGCATCCTCTTGTAGTACTCAACAATATTTACATTTAAATCTCACTGCATGGGCATTATTCAATGGGGGAAGGCGAGGTTTAGATTTAAGTAATATTTGGGGATACAATGCTCCACTGTTAACATCCATATGTACTTCCACAAACATGAATGCATTGCGTGTGATGTCACGTGTCCTCTTCTGCGCAGACAGACCATTATTTTTTGGGGTCATAGATTTACCCTCATTTTTACCTGTCATTAGGTGAACAAACCCCCAATTCCTGTAATTCTGAGCGTCAAGCAGGAAGGCAATGGGTACCAATCTTGTAAGTGTTAGGTATGACTTGGCCTGGGTTTGAACGTGTGACCTCGGGGCGGGCGCATGTGGCGCTGGAGATGAAGTCGCATACAAGCTGCATTAAGTTGGAAATGTTCACGATTTCACAAAAAACATTGGATTTCACCCAAAAAACGTAATCGACATTCAATCTCTGCAGTGTGAACTTAGCCTTAACTCTTTGTACATGAATAAACCACTCCAACAATCGCATTCAAGTTCCGTTTTGGTAAAATGTACCATTACTGCTTCTAAACAAGAACATGTTATTCTAATTTAATATTCTTGAGTCGGATTGTGTTTGGCGTGTAATAGTAGTGTGGGATAAAATCTAACGCCTTGTCAAAAGGGTGCCTGTATGGTGCTGCAGGAACAAAAGCATGCCGTTGTTTGGTAACTGCTTTTTTTTCAGTTATAAGCTGAGTAACTGTAACATTAGGTGGCAGCAGATTGCAATAGTTTTTTCTTTTTGTTTACAAATGTTCTGCTCATGGTCTTTAAGATCAGGGAAGGGTGTAATTGTAGGAAAGATGAAAGTTTAGTAATATTTCAATAACAGGTGAAAAATATGAAACACTATCCCAAAATACAGCAAAATGATAAAACAAAATGAATAACCTGTGTTACCTTCTTGTTGAATCTGTAGGTGCAATGTTTTAATGTGTGTGTGCATATTTTTAAAGAAAGAGTGTTTGTGTTTTGACCATAGCTCAACTGTCCTTAATTTAGTCAGACACGCTGACATTGCATGGATAAAAAAAACAACGCAATTTGAGTAAACAAGTTGTCACTTTTAGGAGAATTCCTGAAGTCAAGACAATTTATATACAGAGCAGCTACATTGAAATTCATATCTCGGAATGTGTAGATTTTAAAAAAAAATTTCAAACTGTTTTTTAAGTAGCCTTTAAGAGCGCCATTTTTAGGTTGAAAGTGTTGTTGTTGCTGCTGTTATTTCAATTTTTGATATTTTCTGCAACAAGTTATAATTGATGAATGGTATGGTAGCTTCAACTGGCTCCTCTCAACGCGGAGGAGCAGTGGCTCTACACCGAGTCCCTCCCGGATGACTGAGCTTCTCACCTTATATGTAAGGGAGAACCCAGCCACCCTGCGGAGGAAACTCATTTCGGCCACTTGTATCCGGGATCGAGTTCTTTCGGTCATGACCCAAAGTTCATGACCATAGGTGAGGGTAGGAACGTAGATCGACCGGTAGATCGAGAGCTCTGCCTTTCGGCTCAGCTCCCTCTTCACCACGACAGACCGGTACAGGGTCCGAATGACGGCAGACGCTGCACCGACCCGTCTGTCGATCTCCCGTTCCATCCTACCCTCACTCGTGAACAAGACCCCAAGATACTTGAACTCCTCCACTTGGGGCAAGACCTCCTCCCCGACCCGGAGGGAGCATACCACCCTTTTCCGACTGAGAACCATGGCCTCGGACTTGGAGGTACTGATCCCCATCCCGGCCGCTTCACACTCGGCTGCGAATCGCTCCAGCGAGAGCTGAAGATCACGGCCTGAGGAAGCCAACAGCACCACGTCATCTGCAAAAAGCAGTGACGCAATGCTGAGGCCCCCAAACCAGACTCCATCCCCGCCAAGGCTGCGCCTAGAAATTCTGTCCATAAAAGTTATGAACAGAATCGCTGACAAAGGGCAGCCCTGGCGGAGCCCAACCCTCACCGGGAACGAATCCGACTTACTGCCGGCAATGCGGACCAGACTCTGGCACCGGGCATACAGGGACCGCACAGCCCGGATAAGACTGTGCGGTACCCCATACTCCCTAAGCACCCCCCACAGGGTCTCCCGAGGAACACGGTCGAATGCCTTCTCCAAGTCCACAAAACACATGTAGACCGGACAGGCAAACTCCCATGCACCCTCAAAGACCCTGAAGAGTGTATAGAGCTGGTCCAGTGTTCCACGGCCAGGACGAAAACCACACTGTTCCTCCTGAATCCGAGATTCGACTTCCTGGCGGACCCTCCTCTCCAGTACCCCTGAATAGACCTTACCAGGGAGGCTGAGAAGTGTGATTCCCCTGTAGTTGGAACACACTCTCCGGTCCCCCTTCTTAAAGACGGGAACCACCACCCCAGTCTGCCAGTCCAGAGGCACTGTCCCCGATGTTCATGCGATGTTGCAGAGGCGCGTCAACCATGACACGCCCACATCATCCAGAGCCTTAATGAAGTCTGGGCGGATCTCATCGACCCTCGGGGCCCTGCCAACGAGGAGTTTTTTGACAACCTCGGTGACTTCAACCCCAGTGATACGAGAGCCCAACCCAGAGTCCTCAGGCTCTGCTTCCCCAGAGGAAGACGTGCCGGTGGGATTGAGGAGGTCTTCGAAGTACTCTGCCCACCGATTCACAACGTCCCGGGTCGAGGTCAGCAGCGCCCCATCGGCACTATACACAGTGTCGATGGCACACCGCTTCCCCCCCTAAGACGCGGGATGGCGGACCAGAATTTCCTCGAAGCCGTTCGGAAGTCGGCTTCCATGGCCTCGCCAAACTCCTCCCATGCCCGAGTTTTTGCCTCGGCAACCGCCAAAGCCGCATTCCGCTTGGCCAGCCGATACCTGCCAGCTGCTTCCAGAGTCCCACAGGCCAGGAAGGCCCGATAAGACTCCTTCTTCAGCTTGACGGCATCCCTCACCGCCAGTTGAGGTGGCTCGGGCATCTAATAAGGATGCCTCCTGGACGCCTCCCTCGGGAGGTGTTACGGGCATGCCCCATCGGCAGGAGGCCCCGGGGGCGGCCCAGGACACGTTGGAGAGACTATGTCTCTCGGCTGGCTTGGGAACGCCTCGGGGTCCCGTCGGATGAGCTGGAGGAGGTGGCTGGGGATAGGGACGTCTGGGCTTCCCTTTTAACGCTGCTGCCCCCGCGACCCGACCTCGGATAAGCGGAAGACAATGGATGGATGGATGAATCCGAGCCGTCCATAGCACTTGTTTTTTGATTGTAGTTCATTGTTAATGAAGAATGGCTGATTCTGGTTCAATCTTGTGGCAAAACGTTGAAGTCATGGATGGCTACAGCCCTTTCCACTTGTTGCTCACATTCATTGTTTAGTTAATTGATGAACAAGAATAGCGGAAGATAAATTGGTCATTTCTACCTGCGTTTTTCAACCAGTGTGCCGCTGGAATTTGCCCAATTTTAAAAATCATGCCGTTATTCAGTATTTTTGCAATCTTCATACGAGGAACTGTAATAGTCATCCATATCAGGTGGTGGCAGTAGATTTTTATGCACATTTTTGTACTAATTATCTGCTCTTGAGGTAGCACAGTACATTTAATAACTTAATTTGTTTAAAAAAGCGGTTTAAGATTGCACCGTAAAAAAAACCTAAAGCACATCATTCTTTTTATTTTAAGTATTATTTTCTTCTTTTTATATACTAATCATCTGCTTATAAGGTAGTACAGAGAAATAGAGTGACATAACTTCATTTTCAAACCTTTTCGACAGACGGTGTGCCTCTGAACTTTTTTATAAATAAAAGTGTATCTTTGTCAAAAAGGGTTGAAAAACACTGAGTTATACCATTAAAATGTATATCCATGTTGTATATTTGGACTGGTTTAAAATGACAGATCGGTTGGATATTAAAAAATGTTGTGCGAGTCATTGATCTTGGTGTGGCACACTGATTTACAAGGAAATATGGAAGTGGCACTCGACACCGAAAAGGTTGCTGACCCCTGGTCTAGAAGATGACACTAATGCACCATAAATAACCAAGGAACAATCAACAAATTAGACATTGCTTGGATTTTTTTCGTAGTTTTTATAGAAAAAAGCCTTTTTGGAAATTTTGTGAAAATGGCGTAGTAAACTACGGAAGATTTAAAGTATTGCGTAGCACTCTACGGTATCAATCTATCAATTATAACCAGAAAGTTGTTGTTTGTTTTTTGGGATGTTTGTTGTTGTTGTGACTGCGTTTAATAATTTTTGTTTTGATTTGTTCAAGCGGGTCTGCCTTGGCGAACGCCATCTCCCAGTATGTTTTTTTCTTTGTCTTACTGGGCTACGTCTACTGGAGGGGTTTACACAAGGCCACATGGGAAGGTCAGTGGCCCTTCTTTTATTAGATTAGATTTTGGAAACACAAATACAGTGGTACCTCATCATATGAGCTTAATTCATCACAGGATCATGCTTGGAGCTCAAATTGCTCCTGTTATGAGCAAATTTTCCTTACATGAAATATTTCAAAACTAATTGGCCCATTCCCGACCTTCCAAAAGCATCTTAGTGAACACTAAAAGCAAAAAAACACATCTTCTTCATAAGTAAACCATATTCGAATAGTAATTAAACAAAAAATACAGTAATAAGATAAATAAGATGGTCTTAACGAAATAAATTGTGAGTTTATGATGAGCACTTACCAGTCACCTTAATAGAGGTTTGCATGTGGTGTAGAGGAAGAGTGAATGAGATTGCATGCAAGTCAATTTATACATTTTTCCTGTATTTTCTTGTTTTATTGATCATTTCAAATTGTGTATGCCATATAATAACTTCTATACAGGAATATTGTCTGTAATCCGAATAGCCTCGGTCATTGGTGGCACACGACGTCTTCGAAGATTGCTAATAATGTTGCGGTATCTAGATAATCTGTTTTGCTCTGAGGGAAAAGGTACCGCGTTGTGTTCGTAACGTTTATTATCACTTTATAAGGAAGATTTGCAATCACTATAAAGGGGGAAATTGGCGAATGTTGACAGGTCTGAGATCGAGAGACTATTGTTACCTAAGCACTCACTGTACACTTAAATCAAAGTTACTGTAACTGTAAATGTTGTAAGAACCCTCCACAAATAAAGCACTTTTTTTCTGCCTGTGGTATTTTGCATGTACAAAATAGATGAGCTGACTCTGGCGGTAAGCAGTCACGAGCAATGAGCGCTCTTAAGCCTCTCTGGTGGTAGCTTCTGGGACAGCTCGTGAACTGGCTTTTTGGTCCAAATAAAACTCGTATACAAAAATTCTAACGTTAGAGTTGCTCGTATAAGAGGAACCACTGTACGCAGTTCTCGTTTCTTTTTATTCTATTGATTGAAATGCTTTAATATCGTGCAAAACTGAATTTTAATCAATTAGTATACATGTGAAACTGTGCTTAATCATGTTTTTATCCACAGGCTGGTCAAGGGACTGTCTTAAAGAATGGGGCCCTTTTATCAAGCTGGCCTTGCCGACAATGGTCATGTTTTGTCTTGAGTGGTGGGCTTTTGAAGTGGGAGGATGCCTCGCTGGCACCATTAATGAAGTTGAACTGGGAGCCCAATCTGTCATATATCAGCTGACCGTTGTGTCTTTCATGGTAATTCAAATCCTATTGATTTACAGTAATCCCACTTATTTTGTGGGGGTGGCTTTCCAAAAAAGTCTCGCGATAGTCAAAACCCGCAGAATGGATACCTTTATCTATTGATTTATTAAATGCTATATTACAGTGGTCGGCAACCATCAGAAAGAAAAACAAAATTTGACTTGTTTTATTGCTATTATTGTATTTTTTGTGAATACACACACATTTTGTTCCACACAAAAATAAAAAACTTTTGTGTGCGTGTCATACCGACCTTTAACCGCTGACAATTATGGCTGACCTCATTTAATCCACATTGGATGCAATGGGAATGGAACACATATCGTCGTAATCCTAATTATTAGGCTACAAGGATTGTAGAGGGGCAATGCAAAAGCATTCCATTTTGTCTTATCATCACAGTATTTTTACTCACAGTGCCACGTTGTACAACATTATGATGGAGCAACATTGTACAGTGTGGTACTGCAAGTGTGTACAGTGTGATGATGAGATAATATTTAGTGCCCTTTCCTATGTCATCTAGATCCTTAATGGTCTCGTGATTACACTGTCAATTTGGGCTTATCATTATTATTGTTATTTTAAGCATTATTAGTTATTATTAATATTATTGTTTTATTACTAATCTTGTCTTAGCGCTAGGCCACAAGAATATTAAACCGGTCTCTGGTACTGAAAAGGTTCCTGACCACTGCTATATGGTACATTAAAAATAAAGAACACAATTTATAGGTTTCAGCATTTGTTAAACAAATAAAAGTACTGTACTTTCTACACTTGTCTTTTTTTTTTTTTACAAATAAAATCTGTACTGTCCAATTATAACTTTTAAAATATCTCCTATATTGAATGAATTTTGCACTGATGTTATTAGTCTGACAATATATTATCATTCTATTTTTGTCCGAAAGAATTGTGCTGTAATTTTTTTTCTGTTTTTTTGTACGTAGACTTAAAGTTACAATAACTTTAATTTTAGGTGTACAGTTAGTGCTTATCAAAGGGCCAGTTTTATGTTCAGAGCTTTGCGGGTGCTGAGCACCCAGAGAAGGGATGCGCAAACTAATACCCTCCGGCCTTTTGTGGTATGTCAGGCTTTTTTATCCAACCCTTTATGGTCAAAATGTATTGACGATATGGTTGGTTGGTTGGATCGTAGGGGCACCATATTCTGTGGTGTGTCTTGGGCAAGTACAGCCTGTTGGCACCCACCCCTCTCCAGGCTGTAGTAGTAAATACAGTTCTACTAAAAAAAAAAAAACATGTTTTTTGGTGCCAAATTTGTACCCAATGTACCTTTGTGTGTCTGCAACAAAAACACTATGACAGAAATACAACAAAAATACTACCAAATCACTGCAAAGATTCTACTATGGCTGGAGACACTATACAAGAATACTGCTAGAAAAATATTCCAACAAAAATACCATAAAAAATGAGAATAAAGTAAAATTTGAAAATACTAAAGGAAGACTGTAAAGTACAGAAGTACTTAGAAAATACTTCTTGAGAAATACTACAAAAAACACCAGAGTAATACTATAAAAAAAATACTTCTACAAAATATCACAACAGAAATACTAAGAAAATACAACTAAAGTTATGTTAAAAATACTAAAGAAATACTGCAAAGACACTTGTATGGGAATAGTTCAAAAATACTTCTACAGAAATTCTATAAAAAAAACACTACAGTAATACTTAATACAAAAATACTGCAACATAAATATTACAACGGAAATACTACAAAAATATTTTTACAAGAGAAATACAACAAAAATACAGAAATGTTACTAAAATTTGACTGTAGAAATTCTAATAAAAATAAAGTTACGGTAATAGTACAAAACTAAGTATCGAAAGCGGTGCTAGGAATCAATTTGACTAAAAGATTTGAAATGAAAAAACCCCCAAAGCTTATCGAATATGAAGAAAATGTTTGAAAAGTATGCGAGCTCCGTGACTCGTTCTTACATCCACCCTCTTCTTCTCTACCAACCCCACACATTCGTTTAGACCCTCATAATAAACTGACATTTTATTTTGTTCATATCATTTAGTTTGTTAGTGTATCTTATTTTTATTTACTATTTGAATTCTGAATCACTCAGTATTTCCCTTTTCCAGGTTCCCATGGGCATGGCTGCCGGAGCTAGTATTCGTGTCGGGAATGCACTTGGTGCAGGAAACACTGAGCAGGCTAAGCTGTCTACCAAAGTGTCCATCATCTTCACAAGTAAGAGATTGTATTAGGGATCGACCAATCTGGGTTTTTCAGGGCCGATATTGAATAGTAGTCTTAAGGGGAGGCCAGAAAGCGATATTTGGAGCTAATATTCGTTTTTTGTAAAATCTTCAAAATTGACGAGATAAATTTTTGATAATGCAAAAAGAAACAAAGATTGACGCTGACGGACTGACAAGGAGTTACAGGGGTGCTGAGTTTAAATAGAAGGGGAATTAATCAGGCAAGTAGCAGATGCTGGGGCCAAACGATCAGGCACAGGTGAGTGCAATGAGTAATCATGACAAGCTGTCGGAAACCATTTGCAGAAAATAAATAAAATTTTTAACACAACTAAAACAAAATCCCTAAAACCAAAAACTAACAGTGCAGGAAACAAAATTAAGCCTAGCAGCAACTCATATACATCTATCTATCTACCCTGGTCCTAGCCCTCGAGAGGGGTGACTGTCAGCAAGACAAATACAAATGAAAATAACGAATATTTCAAAAATTAAAAAAGGGAAAACCTAGCAAAAAACACACACAAAAATTCTTGGACCATGGCCAACGCAAATGCCCAAACACCCAAACAAGTTAAGCACCTCGGTGCATAAGTTGGTCATGATTTCGTCCCTCCCGAGAAAATGAAACAGCTCCCTGATTATGTTTTTAATACAAAAAAATAAAGACGTGACTTAAATTACCATAAAACAAAAAGTGCATCGAAATTTCAACAAAGCTGGCAAAAATGTGTGGGCACTCGTGTTTTAGATCCAGATTGACATCCAAATGTTATGGTACTAGCTAATTACCTAGCCTTCCACTAGAGTTATTTTTATTCTCTTACTCATTCACAAAGACACACGCTTGATTGCCGAACTAATATTATGATAAGAGCTATTAAATCAGTACCCACCTCTGAAACAAGTTAACTACACTTTTTACTCTTAATCGCAAACACGCTTTGCATGTCGGGACATGTTTGCTGAGCTGCCGCTCTCTTATTGTTTCTGCATTAGTGGCTCCACCCCTGGGCGCCTAGCCAATCAGAAGGCGCCTGGTGGGTTCAAAGGACGTAGGGAGAGGGAAGGGGAGGAGTAGGCGCCAGGGAGAGCGAGGCTCAGCTTCATATGACTTAATAATCAGCTTGTCTGATATATAAGAACGCCGGTACCAATATCTGTCAAATTCCCAAACATCAGTGCCAAAAATCGGCCCACCCGATAATCAGTCGACTTCGATATTGTATAGTGGATAACAGTGACATGTTCAGTGGTAAAGAGCTGTGAGCAACCACAAAAATGTGATAATTGTAAAGGCCTTGGCAAGAGACGGATCCAGCTTGAGGGCGCACTTTCAATTAAACTCGTTACATGCGGTTATTGTTTTCTCTTTTATTCCTTACAGTCGTGGTTGCCTGTTGTGTTGGAGCTAGCCTCACACTTGCCAGGGACACAGTTGGCTATATTTTCACCCAGGACCCGTGAGTAACGATGTTGCAAAAAGTCTTGCGGGAAAAATGAGGAGAAGTCAGTATTTTGGTAGGATTTGTAAGGGGGATGCACAAAAACTGTTTTTTTCCTACCAATTCCAAAAGTGGGAGACTGTGAATTCCACACCAAGGCCTTCAGGAGTGCTACGTCTGAATACATCCAACCTCACTATTATTTCATGTCTACAAAACATTTACAGCAAACAAAATAAGTGACACATAAAATAAAACTTAAATAATAACCTCATAAAATTGCACTATTATTTAGGAATATTTTATTCACCGATATTCCTATATATTTGTGCACAAAATCAAATCCTCCTTTCCGTCCTCTAGAAGATTTCAATTACTCTCCCGTACAGATTATCCGTTCCTTTCAGTTCCATCAAGAGGTTATTTTCCATCGCTGAAAGTCTAGCCTTTCCTGTCATATTTCTGGCATATGATTTCATTCCATTAAGGGCTGAAAAAGTCAGCTCAATACAAACAGTGGACGCAGGAATATTTGTCTTCACATTTTTCTTGTGATATCTCTGTTACGCCCCTTAGCCCGTGTGTGAAACCGCTAGAGTTTTGTGATGCCTTCTAGAAGGCCATGGTGTCGCCAACACAAAATCTGATTGTCTAACCCTACAGCATTATCAACACTTAGTGTATGCCTCAGGCCCTGCAGAAATAATTGTGAAGGGCACCGGGTAGATATCCGACCCTAGCAACAAGTAATGGCTGAAATACAACTGGTTCAATATCAAATCACAAATATTGAAGCAGCCCAACCAGGGGAGAAGTAATGAAAGGAAGGAGACAGACAGTATTCACGGACAACATCTAATTGACATTACATTGTTTAGATATTTGTTAGGCCAACAGAGAGGGCCTTGCAGGCCCTGATGGACCATCACTGGTTACCAAAAACTGATCAAATCCTGTCTCTGGAAACAAATACCGACAACTAATTCCTTTTTTCCCCTCAATGATGTATACAGGATACAAGTAACAACGTGCATTTGTGGCACAACAAGGGTTGCTGACTAGTTGAAATTTTATATTTTGGGATTCATGTTGTGTAATCCGTATTTGACTGTTGGGGGTAGTTTATTATTATTTTTTAGGGAAGTGAGTTTTGTATAGCAAAAAGTGTAAGAGATGTACCGGTATATCACCACTAGATAGCAAATTCTCACAGGTCAGAGAAGGGTGCTTGGGCCAAGTCTCAAGAGACCTCACGCGATTTAGTGAGATTTGCTCAATAAATGAACCTTCATGCCAACAATTAAATGTTGTCTTGTGAGAATGACATTTATAATCTATTTTGCAGATGAGGTAAAACAACAACAACATAAAATCGGAAATATATAAAACAAATGTGTAACACCAGCTGGAGATAAAATGATGACTCTCAACACGTGGTAAGCTTTCTCCGGCAAAACTAACATAAAATGCAACAAAAACAAAATGAAAATAAATCCAAACAGTTTGCCAACATCATTTTTGCCGTTCCATGTATTCCAAGCCTCCACAAAATGTAGTAATTGTATTCATATTTAGTTTCTTGTCTTTTATTAGCATATTTGGTATTGGAGTAATCCAAAAGTAATTGAAAGTAATCCAGTTGAAGTAACCCTACCCAACGCTGTAAATACATGTATTTTAAACACTGTTAAGTATGTTGGTTTATATCGGAATATACTGGAACAAACTGATTTGAACTCCCAAAATAACAGAAAGTTTTATTGTATATCCCTTTTTCATGAGGTACATTCACAAGTGAAATGAATTTAGCTCCGCGGTATGAATGTCATTTTGTTTTGCAATGGAACTCTTTATATGGTTCTTTTAAAAAGGAATACAAGATAACACATGTTTACATGAACGTTGTCTTTAAAGGGACAGTATGTGTTATTTGGCGCCTCTTAGGATTTAAGGTAAGATACAATACGTTTATAGGATCGTTTCCTTCATGATACTAGAGACAAAAAGAGGCTAATTTGGGAACTAACTCTGAAGGGGACTCGTCAGCACCATCTGCTGGTCGACTCGGCAACCACTGAATTAGATTCTAAACAAAATAAATGTAATTTAAAGAAATTCTCTCTATAAGTACAAGACCTTTGTTTTCTCCTGGTTGAGCATTCATTAGCCCATCCCAAATAACAATTCTGGTGACATTGACAATTGTATGCTTGCTTCCTTCTTACTTTTCTTTATCTTTTCTTCAGTGACATTTTGAAGAGGACTGCGGATGTCATGGTTCTGTTTTTCTTAATGCATGTTGCTGATGCTATTGCGGTAAGTACATAATCCAATTGACTTTTTGGCGGCCCCAAAAATGAATAACCCTTGATTTCCCCTACGTTGACTGCAGGGCGTGTGTGGAGGTGTCTTTCGAGGTGTTGGGAAACAAAAGGTCGGGGCTGTGTCCAACTTGATTGGGCACTACATCATTGGCTTTCCCATCGGTGTGACATTATTGTATGCCACATCTATGGGCGTCGTAGGTAAAGAGAAAATGCTGCAAAGGACTTAAATATTCTTCGATCATCACAAAGTAACTCGTGAGGTCTTTTTGCTCCTGTCCAGGACTTTGGATCGGACTTACCGTCTGCGTGGTACTGCAAGCTATTTTCTTCATCACGTATCTGTGCTTTGTCGATTGGGGAAAAGCAACCATAAAAGTGTGTACTTCAGAGTCCCGACCAAATAAAATGTAATTCAAATGATATCCGTTCCAAAATACTGTTTTTGTTCATCTGTGTTCAGGCTCAAAAGAGAGCTGGAGTCAAAGTCCACCAGCCAGGCAAGACAAGCTTTTTCATAATGATGATTTCATGATGTGTCAACTACCGGTACATAATAACCTAATCCAATCCATGACCCAAATAAATAGGTTTTGTTTTCAGACATGGTCGTCCAAATCGCAACAGAAGCTATTACAGGGACAATGTGTATTATTCAGCGCAGGGGTAGGACAACAGCGGCCTGCGGGCCATATGCGGCCCATAGGGCTTTTTATTCTGGCCCACCAAACAAAAATGTTAAAAATATGACGGTATATATAATAGTAAATGAAATACTACTAATGAAAACATTCTCAGGTTTTTGTCACTCATATTATCCCTTGTTCTCATCCTCTTTTTCTCCCTTTCTATGTCTGTATTTACTCTTCTCTCTAGATTTCTCTCTACTGTTCTCCCTCTCAAATGATGTCTCTCGCTTTCTCCCTCTCACTTACTCTCTTTTCTCTATTGATGTCTCTCTCACTATCTTTCTTTCTTTCTTTTTCTTTCTCTCTCTCTCTCCCTTTCTATTTCTAATCCTCTCTCGCTTTCTTTTGCTCTCTCTTTCTCTGTCTTTTTCTCCCCCTCTCTCTTTCAATCTTTCTCTACTTCTACGCCCAGGGAGTTTTTTTTCCTACCGTGTGGGCCCCGAGCTAAAATGAGTTCGACACCCCTGCTGTAAAACAAAAACCTTGTGAAAGGCAAAAAAAAATAAGAGAAGGAAAATGTTGCGGTTCTGTCACTTTGAGTACTTTTTTTGATTGCACTACATAATATATTGACACGTAGTGGTCAAATATTACGCACTGTCCCTTTATCATACACAGTTTATGGATTCATTTATTGCAGATTGATTTGTATATTTTCACATTAATTCTTAATATCTTTTATTTTGAGATCTCATTTTGCAAATTTGTAAAAGGAAATTTGAAATCAATGGAATGTTTTCATCTGAGATTTTCTTGTGGAAAACTCGATTTTCCCCAGCTTCGCTCAGACCCTAGCTCAATTTGAGTTTGAGAACCCTGGCTCACATAAATGAAGTTTTTATCATCAATTTCCTAGATCCAAATGAGGTCCTGGTTTTGTCCTCTGGGCCAACAAGTGAGAGCGCTACTGTGGACCAACCGATCCCAGATGAGCCTGAAACTTCAAACATCGTAGTCAGCCGTGTTCTGACTTTGCCACAGCTGCTTTTACGCCGTGGCTTGATTTTACTTGGCATGGTTCTTATCTGTGTGGCTGGAATCATTGCCAGTCACTTCCTCACCAGTTTGTTAAAGTAGTTGGTGATCTTAAATCGGGCCTAAAATGTCAATCTTTACATTCGGCTTCGAGCTTCCCCTCGCTGACGTTTTATTTCAAGTCAAGTCACATTCATTTATACAGCCCTTAATCACAAAAATGTCTCAAGGGACTGCACAGGATTAAAATTACACCATTACCTGATTTTAAACCAACATGCGGGCAAGGAAAAACTCAAAACCTCAGCGTGAGGAAAAAAGAAAACTTGAGAAGGGGCCTTACAAGTGGTAATCCCCCCTTCCAGGTTGACCAGGGTGGAATAGACATTTAAAATTATCCACCCGCCATTGCTCCTTGTTTCTTTTTCTTAGTGTCGTGCGGTGGAGGAAACGTAGATTCAGTCACCCTCTCGCGCTATACAACCCGCGCCCCCGCGCTGCATCGTACAACACAAATAAAAAGAAACAAAGAGCAATAACGGGTGGATATTTTACTTAAAAAGTCTGTGTAAAGGGAAGCCCACCTAACCAGCACAAATTAAATACGAAATTTCTGTTCTTTCTTCGACCTCAATTCATCAAATCAAGTGGTTGGGCTCAGGCTAGAGCGCTCCTTTATTGCCAACAGGCCTGGGTTGGGTCAGGCTTGATTTTTTTTAGGCCCAATCTTACTGTTTTTTTTCCTTCCCTTCGTTTCAGAAACAAGGTTACAATCAAATCAAAACACAACAAGTTGACTAAATTATTGAAATCAGAAGACACCAAGCCCACCGTCCATATCAGGCCCGCCGACAGATTTAATTCAGCCTGCAAGATGTTGCTGCGAGAAGCAAAAGAAAAAAATGAGCCGCTTCTCGTCGAACAGCGACATGCAGTTTTAAAAATGTTCCCTAGACGTATTCAAAGCGCAATTCCAAACCACCCCCTGTAGCTGTATATTCTACAGTTTATCAAAAAGCATTTGTGGAAAGATTCACAGAGTGAATCAAGGAAGCAAGGTTTTGGGTGCTTTGAGGATAGTGATGAGTAACAAGAGTTTGAGTATGGATGTTAAGAGGGGACTGTATGAGAGTGTGATTGTGCCGACTGTGTTGTATGGTGCAGAGACTTGGAGCCTGAATGCAGATTTAAGAAGAAAATTGAATGTTTTTGAGATGAAGTGTTTGAGGAGTATGTTAGGAGTGACAAGATTGGATAGATTGAGAAATTAAATTGTGAGAGACAGAACTGGAGTAGTCGTGGAACTGAGCAAGCGTGTTGACAAGAGGGTACTCGGTTGGTTTGGACACATGGAGAGGATGGTAGGGTGAGCGAATGTTGAAAAGGATCTACAGAGTAGAAGTTAATGGAAGAAGACCAAGAAGAAGGCTGTGATTGACGTGGATAGATGGTGTTATGAGTGCACTGCAGGAAAGAGGTCTAAATTTAGTGGAAGCTAGAGCTCTTGTTGGTGATAGCAATGAGTGGAGAGGTGTTGTGAAAGGATAGTGGGATGTTTGGACGCGTTCTTAAGGATGGGCTGGGCACCCGTATGATGTGGCTGGGGTAAACCAGTGAAAGCTGTCGGGCCCTGCTGTTGAACAGAAGAGTGTGTTGTGTCACCCTGACCCGAGTAACATGGCCGCTTTCTGGTGTCCCATTTCATCTGGAGGGAGGAAAGCATGACCAACTTAGGTGCCGAGGTGCCTAACTTGTTTGGTTGTTTGGGCAATTGGGTTGGCCATGGTCCAAACATTTTTGTGTGTGTTTTTTTTGCTTTTTTTCCCTTTTATTTTTTTTGTTATTGTATGTGTTTGTCTTGCTGTCAATCACCCCTCTTTAGGGATATGACCAAGGTAGATAGATAGATACATTTGTGGAAAAGCCCAGCCCGATGTTATTTCATTTAAAATAGTAGTCTTTATTTAAGGTAATACAATTGCACTCCTGCGATTGGCTGGCAACCAGTTCAGGGTGTCCCCTGCCCACTGCCCGATGATTGCTGGGATGGGCTCCAGCACCCCCGCGACCCTACTGAGGATAAGCGGTGTAGCTGATGAGATGAGATGAGACAATTGCACTCACGTGGATTTCGTTAAGGGTGCGTGATGCTCGGAATTTTGGGATTGATTTGTTCCAAGTAAATACAGTATAGTGTAGATTGATACTGATCAGCTACTTTTTGCCTGGAATTGTAAGGATCATTGAATAACTGACCAGCCCCTCTAGCGTTGGTCCATAAACTGTAGATAACCACAGCACAAAATCTTACTAAAAGTGTTTTATCTTAGCCAACTTTCATAAAGCTGGTTACATTATTTTGTACATGCTTTTTAAATTAATTCTATTTGATTACGATAGTTAGGGATGACTCAAATTGATGCATATGATGCAGAAGGGGGTAAACCAGGGTATGGTGTCGGGCCACTGTTGAGGAAGTGTTGCATGGCACAGCAACTCACTCCTTGTTGTGTTGTGGGCTTAATGTTCGGTGTCAGATTGGGAAAAGTGAATTGGAATGAATGTTTGGTGAATGTGAGTGTGTTCTTGACGCTAACAATTTCCCACTAGGGGGATATGGCTTTGGTATATAGATAATACATTTTAAACACTTCTGAGTTTTTCAATGACTGGCTGGCAATCAGCTCAGGGTGCCCCCTGCACACTGCCCGAAGTTAGCTGAGATAAGCTCCAGCACCCCAGCAACCCTACTGAGGATAATAGATAGATAGATGATCACATTAAGTACTTTAAAAAGAGAGATATTACTTTGCTAGTACTCTTAATTTAAGTTTTTATTTGTAAGTTAATATATTTGTTTGCATATTTTAGATGAAATATTCCCTTTATAAACAAATAGACAAATAAACATAACTTGTGCAGGTAGATACAAATGAGGAAAAATGTTTGGCTTATGTTATCTATTTTCCCCATGTATTGTCGAGGTGTCCGATTTAAGACTATCAGCATATACCAAAAACTTAAGATATCAGCTATCAGCTAATCTTTTTATTAATCCTTTGGTCCGGCCCAATCCTGATTCAAATGGTAATAGAAAAGTGTAACTCACTTGATATCAGGGGGACATTTAATGACCCCAACATGGCCAAAAAGACAGATCCCCATATTCCCGGGCCAATAGAATATTGGATGCGGCTGTCTTTAGGAGCTGCAGTAACCAATTTGATTATCAGTGGGTGCTACGGAACACATAAAAGCAAATGTTTATCAATTGTGTTGGCTTTTATTGAGGGTGCCTTGACATGAAATCTAGCTTAGGACACTTGCAGAGGCCCAAAAGTACAACTGAGTGAATTGTTTCAGTCTTTTCAGAGCCTATAAATCAGATCTAGACACACACACACATACAGTACACAAATCGGAATTTATAGAGTGATTTAGATTCAGATTAAATTTAGATGGATACTCAAAAATTAAATAATTCTGCTTAGATGGCATATTTTAGATTGCTGTACCAAAGTACAGTGGCCCCTCTACATGCAAGGTTGTTTCGTTCCCAGATCGAGCTCTTCTGTAGAATTTCTCGTATCTTCAACAAATTTTCTCCATAAGAGATAACTGAAAAGTTATTTATCCGTTCCTTGCTGCCTAAAATCATCCAAGTTTACCCTAAATAGCTGTCAAACAGTTTCCTGATCACTAAAAACTCATTCAACCAGTAATTGGGGCAACACTAACTCACAAGGTAAAGCGCTCATCCGTTGGACCATAAAAGATGATAAGAACCGAGACCATTTTTTACTCTTGAAAACTGTGAGTTTTGGCAATGGTTTTAATTTTCTAAGGTGACATGACTGACATTTGTTTTGAGAAATGTTGATGGATAGCTGAACGTTCAAACTTTTGAAAGTCCTCAGTTAAGTTTCATTGATTGAAAATTAAACATATATAATGTTCATTTTCTTGAAGATCTTAACTTTGCAGTCAAAGATGAGTGAAGGTAATAGATAGTTCAACTCCCCTTTTTAAGACATAGCCAAAGAATGGAAAGTCACCATTCAACAATGGTGGGTAGGGGTTGGTTGGTGGATAGGGGGAGGTTCCAATCAGGGATTTTTCTTTCAGGAGATTTTAGCCCACCTATGCGAAAATAACACAACCTTCTTTCATTTAATGTCCATGTAATGGGGATTTTTATGTGAAGAAAATTTGCCTTTTGTGTTTGTTGAAAAATAAAGATTTTTGACATAGCTATAAGAAAATTTTGCATTATTTATCTCAGAATATTGGAATATATTGATATTTTTTTCTGTACGGACGCTTACCTACTTACAACCATTCGACTTACGAAAAATGGTACATATGAACATTTTTTTTGGGATGTCGAAAGATTTCTGGACATTGCTGTATGTTAGATTTTGTATTGTGTGCACCTATTTCCGAGTACAGGACATTACTGTAGTGCTTCTTTCCGCCGCTACTGGCGTGTGGCGCTGTGAGATGTCACCCAGCATCGACCCGGAAGAAGAAATCCGCTTCCTCTTCCTAGATCGAGTGTAAAATTCTATACTGTATCTCCAGCGTGCTAAGAACTGTGACATTTTTATTGTTTAATATCTTGTGCATCCATTCAATATGGTTGGTGTAAAGTATAAAATAAGAGGCGAGCTGTTTCATTTGAAATGAAAATGGAATAAGAAAGCTTGATGCGGTTGACATGATGGTCAAAAAGCTTTTTTTTGGCCACTTTTTACCACGGAGAAGGACCTCTTGAAACGCATCTTCCAATAGTAAGTTAAACTCAACTTTATATTTTTAGAGCATATTATTTTATGAAATATTTATTTTTTAGTACAAAACAATACAGATTCATTATAAAAGCCTTAAACTTACTTATATAAACCCTATACATACAAAAAGAGCACTGAAGCAACTTACGAACAAATTCAACTTCGTCCTGAACCTTGTTTGTGAGTAGGGCAGCGTCTGTATGTTCAATAAGGTTTACTAGACAACTGGTTCTGAACTGCTCTGACGTGAGACCCACCATTCCATCATGAAGATAAGCTGAGATGCAAACAAGAAAACCAATCTACTTCTCAAAGGTATCCAATGGAAAGATTGTGTTGTTTCAAGCAGCGATAATAGAATACAACCCCCTTTTTTTTTAAACAAACCGGCAAAACCAAAATGACTTCAAGTACTGTATAGACTCACGTATAGGCCTACATATAAGCAACCCCCTAAAATTGCTTTAAAATGATCACATTCAAAAAGAATAAAAAGAAAAAATAATAATGTGTGTGTAAACATCAATAGTTATAATAATTATTATGTGGCTAATAAAGACAAATACACTGGTAAAAAGCTCAAAATACAGTATAACATTTTTAAACCATTTACTTTACCTTCCAGCAGCACTTCAATGGCATACACTCATACATTTTCTTTTATATTTTGTAATCATTTCCTGTTTCCCGCTTTTTTTCCCTTTATCATTAACTTTTTGTAGGGCCCATTACTATGGGCAGAAAAAGGAAATAAAACCAACAAAATCACAATAAAATGAAATGTGGTCCCAAACACGCTGATTCACTGAAAAGGAAGAGGACTTTGAGAAGGGCATTAACACCATTTACTGTTAAAGCGTGTAATTGACCCTTTGTTTTATCTTTTTCTTAGCATTATTTTGCCGAGGAAAAGGCCTGTGACCCGTTAAACAGGTCCACAACTCACCTTTGGGTCTCAGCCCTACAGTTGAAAAACACTCCACTAAACTTAATGTTTCAGTTTAAAATTTTTCAAGATTTAATCAATCCAGTCCTTGGCTTGTAACATAATCTTTTGTTTGTATCTGTTTAACATTAACACCGTTTTTCCAACCACATCCACAGGGAGAACATGCAAACTCCACACCAGTCATCCACCCAGCCACTGCAGTAAATATTATAATGGAATGGAAGCCCTGTAGTTGCAACTTATATACAAGACATTCCAAAATTGCCACACACTCATACAAGTGCTCTGCTGTGTAAAGATTTGTTAATTTAATAGCACTCTTATTCGTGGTATTACAGTAAGACGTTTTCCATTGTGTGACGTCATTACAGACGCACCATATTTGGTTTTGATATTGTAGATTGCCATATTGTATTGAATGGAGCCGTGTTCTTGTTTGCTTGCTGTTGAGGAATAAATATACTAAAAGGCTAAACTACAATGTCCTGCATATCCTCTCACGCATAAGGACATATTCTAAACAACAGAGCGTTTTAAGGTTGTGCATTTGCATATAATTTTCAGGAATCAGAACTCTCACCTCTCCTTACCCCCCACACCTCCTTCTGCCAGATCAATGCAAAACTCCTCTATTTAGATTCCAGCTATACTTTACACTTTTTATATTCTGAACCATATACATTTAAAAATTTTTTTTTACAACTGCCTAATTTGCCAAGAGACGATGGATGTTTTCAAAGAATATAATATCAAGAGGCACTGTCAGACGAAAAACACACTGACTACAAAAAACTAACTGGAAATGATTTCTGTGAAAAGGTGAAGCAACTGGAAGCTGTTTTAACAGCATAGCAGCACTTTTTCACGAGACCCTTCGAGTCAAATGAAAATGCTACAAAGGCGAGCTACGAGGTAGCGGGGCTTATCACCAAGCACCGCAACCCTTTCACGGATGATCAATTTATTAAAGATTTTTCAAAGAATGCAAGACTGAAAAGTCGGCCCTCACACATTTTCAGGCTTACCAAATCTGGCCCGCTTTTTAAAATGTTTGGACAACCCTGGGTTAAGGGATCCATGAAGTTTGATCCAAGTGACTACCAAAGGTCAGCAGGTCAAAGAGGCGGCAGCCAGGATTAGAGGATTCCTTTATAATTTTGTTGGCTCTTCTGAGATATCGCATGCCAGCAATGTCCACTGACTGGGGAGAGAGCAGCCAATAATTTTCTGAACTATGTTGCTAACTCTCCGCATAATTTTCCTGTCCACTGCCGTGTTCCCAGCATACCAAACCACGACGGGATATGCCATGATGTTTTCCACTGTGGCATTGTAGAAGGTGTTAGATTATTGAAATGCGTTACTGATTATGTTGACAGTACCACATTAGTTTTTTTCAGACATATTAGTTTTACTATTTAATCATAACATTATTACTTCAATCACATTATTCATTTAGTTGCTATAGTTATATTTGAATGAGGTGTTTACTTTCTGTTGGTACTTTCCCAGCTGTGTTTCTGGGTGTTCTTGTAAGTCTGCCCTTGACGATGCCATACTCGTATCATACAACTTCGAACATCCAGCTCGGTCCAGTCTTAACAATAGTTTGTTTGTGAGAATGTGACTTCTTAACTTTTTCCCGAAAATCCCATCTTAGTTAAGTTTACTTTTTGTGAAATCGACACCCCTTTCCTAAAAGACAGGGGAGAGCCATTTTCTATGCCATTTCTGAGTGAGACCTTCTTCTAGTTGGGCCAGACTATACTCTTTAGGTCTTTGATTTCAGCCATTAAACTCATGATTGTATCTTGTTGTTTAGTGTTGTTGTTATCCATGTCCAGATACTCAGTCCAAATCCAAAAGGTTGAACATGCGGCGGGACACGGATTGTCTATGCCAGAGGTCGGCAACCTATGACACACGTGCCAGCAGTGGCACGCAAAGGCTTAACCAGTTGCACACGAGCGCACTGGACAATAATAATGATTATTTTTAAATAATGCACATTTTTACCAGAAATTTAGATATTTACAGCTGCGTGCTGTGTTGTTTAGAGGCATTACGGTAGTGCCCCTCCACTTCTGCTTCATTGCGAGTGTGTGTCGTTCTTTGACTGACGACTGGGGGCTTGTGCATTATGCCTCGAGAGCGTTGTACCTCGCACATCAAGTGTTAAACGTCATTACGAGACGAAACATGAATTCAAGGCGTAAACATTAAAACGCGCTGTGTCCAGGTACGGCAAACAAACACAGACCTTAAAAACCTTTGTCACAGATAAAAACACCACCACTGAAGCAAGTTATCACATTGCTCACTGCATAGCAAAGCACGGAAAACCATTTATATCTGAGACCGAATCAGTTGTTATTCATTAAAGGGATATTACATCACTGTTTTCCATCTGCCATCAGTATGTACCTGTATTTTCTCATCTTCATTCATGCAATGTTTGCGTTGCGTCGTCTGCTACAAGCCACGTGAACTCCTCTTTCAACGATGCTTTTAATGTACGTTTACATTTTGTAGCGTCATAAATTTTGTTAGCTTCTTTCGAATCTTTCTTCTGGGGCTGAGGTTTTAGCTTACCTAACCACTTATCCATTTTTCTTGCGTTCTCTATGCGTCTATTTTGGAAAATGATATGCACGACCTTATTACGCTCGGGAAAGTCCAGAAGCACAAAGTTATTCGATGCCGGCTTCTGATTGGCTGCCGAGTATACAATTTGCCTAACGAATCAAAATTCCGAAATTTCCAAACTGAACAAAGATTTCGAAATCGGAATAAAGCAAACCTTTGTTTTGAAAAAAATGAAAAAACAAAAGCGAATTTTTTTTTTTTTTTGAAAAAGGTGTCGGCCAGCCGGGCAGAGACGTTGTGTAAGTTGTACGCCCGACGTAAAAGATGCACGCGCCGGGCGTCTGGGCAGACTTTATTTCAGACACTGTATACAAAAGTAAAAAAAGTATTACTGATAAAAAAGGTTTTGTTTTTGTCCCAGCTTTGTCCCTGTTTCCCTCCCTATATCAGGGGTCTCCAATCTTTTTCAAACTGAAAGCTACTTTTTGTGTCTAATTTGCGCACGCATTTCTAAAATAACAACTCATTGTGTTATAGCTATGTTGTTACCAGGTTAATAGTTGGAATTTGGGTTGAATAGATTCAACCACTAAAAACATTTTTTTTACAGGAAAAGCACATGGACCCAGCACTGGTGAGCTATTTTCATTACAGGTCTCACGGGCACCTTTATTGTCCTTAAGGGGGCACCCTGGACCACCATGGGCACTATACTACAGCAAAAACATTACAAAATGACGACTAAAAAAGGAACAGATGAAGTGCACCTGGACTTACTGTACTTATCAAATGTATTTCCTGAAAGAAAAAAGAAGTACTTGTCACGGAGTGGCGTGGAAGGGGACCGGACCAGAACGGAGGCAGGAGGCATGAAGGGAGAACTCAAATGCGTTGACGATCCATAGGTTTTATTTAATAAAATAAAAGTCGCCCAATACTCCGAGGCAAAACAGAACAATACAGAGTTCCTCCGGCACGAACTCAACAGGACAAGGCATAACAGACTAAAACAGGACAAGGCATAACAGACCGGGATTGTGAAGAATGAGTATTAATGAACCCGCAACCGCAGAGCCCACCATGCAGTCTTAAATACAGATCCACCATTAGTGGAACTGCTTTCAGCTGTTGCCCAGGGGGCGGGGCAGACTGGTCACCAAGGCGACCGTGACAGAGCCCCCCTCTTAAGGGACAGCTCCCGAGGTCCCAAAAAAGAAAAAAATTACAACCTCACGCCCCGGAATGGTTCGACGCTCACGATTGGGGCAACCCCGCTCCCTCCTCCGAACACGCAGGAACGGGGAGAGGCAGGCGCCATCTGCGTCGGGCGGATCGGAATCGGCGCTCGGCAGGGGGGGTCCGGCGGGCAAGCTGGACAGGGGATAACAGACAGGCAAAATCAGGGCAGAATCAGAACAGGTAAACAGGACAGGCCTCTACAGAAGAGTCGCACTCAGGTCAGGCCGATGCAGAAGAGTCGCACTCAGGTCAGGCCGATGCAGAAGAGTCAGACTCAGGGGGGAACAGATTCAGAAGAGTCAGACTCAGGGGGGAACAGATTCAGAAGAGTCAGACTCAGGGGGGAACAGATTCAGAAGAGTCAGACTAAGGGGGGAACAGATTCAGAAGAGTCAGACGCAGGGGGGAACAGATTCAGAAGAGTCAGACTCAGGGGGTTCAGGTGCAGAAGAGTCGGACTCAGGGGGGATCAGATTCAGAAGAGTCAGACTCAGGGGGGATCAGATTCAGAAGAGTCAGACTCAGGGGGGAACAGATTCAGAAGAGTCAGACTCAGGGGGGAACAGATTCAGAACAGACAAGACAGGACAGGAAAGACTGAACAAAATCAGTACAGGGAGAGTCAAGGCAGGCATGGGAGTCGAACAGGCAGGCATGGGAGTCGAACAGGCAGGCATGGGAGTCGAACAGGCAGGCTTGGGAGACGAACAGGCAGGCTTGGGAGTCGGAGTCGGGCTGGCACGCAGGGGAGACGGAATAGCAGGCAATCGGCACGGGAGTCGGGCAGGCAGGCATGAGAGTCGAACAGGCAGGCTTGGGAGTCGGAGTCGGGCTGGCACGCAGGGGAGACGGAATAGCAGGCAATCGGCACGGGAGTCGGGCAGGCAGGCATGAGAGTCGAACAGGCAGGCGTCAATTCCTCCCGTGAGTCGATTCGAGGCACAGCAAGGGCCACGACGGGCGGGGCCGTGGTTCGAACGAGCAGGGAAGGCCAACTCAGTAGGCGCCTGCCGAACTGCGCTCTCCAGCTCTCCCAAGTCGCGCTGGGATCGTTCGCTGAGTTCTATTTGTTGGCGGGTTCATTCTGTCACGGAGTGGCGTGGTGGCGTGGAAGGGGACCGGACCAGAACGGAGGCAGGAGGCATGAAGGGAGAACTCAAATGCGTTGACGATCCATAGGTTTTATTTAATAAAATAAAAGTCGCCCAATACTCCGAGGCAAAACAGAACAATACAGAGTTCCTCCGGCACGAACTCAACAGGACAAGGCATAACAGACTAAAACAGGACAAGGCATAACAGACCGGGATTGTGAAGAATGAGTATTAATGAACCCGCAACCGCAGAGCCCACCATGCAGTCTTAAATACAGATCCACCATTAGTGGAACTGCTTTCAGCTGTTGCCCAGGGGGCGGGGCAGACTGGTCACCAAGGCGACCGTGACAGTACTACAGAAATACTACAAAAATACTTTTGCAGGAATAATACAGAAATACTCCAAAAATAAAAGTAATGTAAGACTACAAAAATACGAGTGCTGAAATACTGCAAAACTACTAAAAAAAACCTAATACAGCTTCAGTAATACTACAAAAATACATATGAAATTAAGTGCTTAAAATAGGGCGCTAATATGCCAATTTGATTAAATCATCTTATTTAAAAACATATACAAAGATAAATAATATTGAAAGAACACGTCAAAAGAAACATTTATGCGCTTGGCGCCATCTAACAGAAGTGATGCCAATTTGCTTTATAGAAAAAAAAAGATTTTCTTTGGGTAGGGGGCAGGGAGACAATCATTTGGCAGGTTTTGATAATTCCCATGATACTTTTTTGTAATCTTACCTTATTGAGTTAATTCCAATAGGGTGCATAGAAAGAAAATTAATGTTTTAGGCATGATTTCTGTCATGATTACCCAAGTGGAGCCACCTGGGGAAATCATCTGACGCGCTGGAATGCGTGCCCTGATTGGTTTATGTTCCCTTTTTAAGCATGCTACGCTGAGCCCCCTGGGTCGGAGGATTACTTCTGTACCCCGTAAGACTCTCCCGATTACCTGTGCCTTCTTGTTTACCTGATTCTGCCTGCCTGCCTGCCTCCGATCCGACCTGCTTCCGTCCCACGCTACGATCTTCTCTTCAGTCCCGGTAAACTCGACCTGCTTCCGTCCACGCTACGATCTTCTCTCCAGTCCTGGTAAACTCGACCTGCTCCCGTCCCACGCTACGATTGGCTACGTCTTCCGAAGTTGTCTTCACGACGTTGCTGCTGACGTTCGACGGTCATTGTGTTTCCCGCTAACCCTTACGCTTCCCCAAATAAAGAATTGTACGAACGCTCTGGGGTCTCCTGCTCTGTTCTGGTAATCCTGACAATTTCCAGTTTGAATCAGTGATTCACTTTTGTTTATTTCTTTAAAATGTAGTGACATTTGAGGCTTACAATGGCTTTTTCTGTTGCCGATAGTTTTCTCTGGAATCATTGAAATAAAACATTGAACAGATTGTTAAGAATATGACAGAGCGTGCATTTTCCTTATGCGTGAGAGGATAAGCAGGACATCGTGGTTTAGCCTTTAAGTATATTTATTCCTCAACAGCAAGCAAACAAGAACATGGCTCCATTCAATACAATATGGCAATCTACAATAGCAAAACAAAATATGGTGCGTCTGTAATGACGTCACACAATAGAAAACGTCTTACTGTAATACCACGTGTAAGAGCACTATTAAATTGACAAATCTTTACAACGCAGAGCACTCGTATGAGTGCAGGAGACCTCTCCGCATCTGCCGCATCCCCTCGACCACAGAATCCCCTGTCACACAACCCTGGTTGGGTAAGCCGGCTCTGGATTAGGAGGGAGATGTTTAGCTGGGTACAAGGAGAAAATGGGCAGTGACTGGCCATCACTACCGGCCCGCCAATTTGAGGGCGTCGGGTTCAGGGTCAAAACGCCCAGAGACAATTGGACACCACCTGATGACATCTTCTCCTGGTTGAAAGCTGCAGTCACTTATTGAGTGACTGTTAAGAGCAGCACTAATTTGTGTGCGTTATAACTTGTGTGTGGCGATTTTGGAATGTCGTAGATATAAGTTTCTTCTAAAGGGCTTCCATTCCATTATAATATTTACTGCAGTGGCAGGGTGGATGACGCAAAGTCATTTTGGTTTTGCCGGTCATTTTTTTTTTTTTTTTTTTTAAAAAGGGAATATTCTCTATTATTTCTGCTTTAAACATCAAAATGTTTTCATTGGGTAAGTTTGAGAAGTAGATTGGTTTTCTTGTTTGCGTCGCGGCTTGAGGATGGAATGTGGGTCTCAAGTCAGACCAGTTCAGAACCAGTTGTCTAGTAAACCTTATTGAACATACAGACGTTGCCCCATTGACAAACGAGATAGGTTCAGGACGATCGTTCTTAAGTTGAATTTATTCATAAGTTGCTTCAGTGCTCCATTTTGTATGTTTAAGGTTTGTAACGGTATGTTTAAGGCATGTATAAGGAGCCTGTATTGTTTTGTACTAAAAAATAAATACTTCATAAAATAATATGCTCTATAAAGATTTAAAAAAGTTGAGTTTAGAATAGAATAGAATATACCTTTATTGTCATTGTTACAAAATGGGTTAACATATTGTGACAACGAAATTGGGCATGACACTCCAGTTTCACACATTAACAGTGAGGTAAAAAAGCCAAGAAGATAAAGGAACAGAGAAGATAAGGTTATAAAACAAGGAGGATAAGGTTATTGTTATAATTTACACAATATTTACACAAGAAATGTCGGCATGTAGGATGTTTAACTTACAATAGGGAGATGTGTTTCAAGAGGTCTTTCTCCATGGTAAAAAGTGGCCAAAAAAAGCTTTTTGACCATCATGTCAACCGCATCAAGCTTTCTTATTTCATTTTCATTTCAAATGCAACAGCTCGCCTCTTCTTTTATACTTTACACCAACCATATTGAATGGATGCACAAGACATTAAACAATAAAAATGACACAGTTCTTAGCACGCTGGAGATACAGTTTAGAATGTTTACACACGATCTAGGAAGAGGAAGCGGATTTCTTCTTCCGGGTGGATGCTGGGTGACATCTCACAGCGCCACACGCCAGTAGCGGCGGAAAGAAGCACTACAGTAATGTCCTGTACTCGGAAATAGGTGCACACAATACAAAATCTAACATACAGCAATGTCCAGTATTTTTCGACATCCCGTAAAAAATGTTCATATGTACCATTTTTCGTAAGTCGAATGGTTGTAAGTAGGTAAGCGTCTGTACAGGAAAAAATGTCAATATATACCAATATTCTGAGATAAATAATGCAACATTTTCTTATAGCTATGTCAAAAATCTTTATTTTTCAACACACACAAAAGGCAAATTTTCTTCACATAAAAATCCCCATTACATGAACATTAAATGAAAGAAGCTTGTATTATTTTCGCAATAGGTGGGCTAAAATCTCTTCAAAAAAAAGAACAACCAATAGCTATTTGCTATCATTCACATTCTTACAAGAAAATAAAGTGCAAGGAAAAGTAACACATGGTGAACAATGCCTTCTCATCCCTGATTGGAACCTCCCCCTATCCACCAACCAACCACCATTGTTGAACGGTGACTTTCCATTCTTTGGCTATGTCTTAAAAAGGGGAGTTGTACTATCTATTACCTTCACTCATCTTTGACCGCAAAGTTAAGATCTTCAAGAAAATGAACATTATATATGTTTAATTTTCAATCAATAAAACTTAACTGAGGACTTTCAAAAGTTTGAACATTCAGCTATCCATCAACATTTCTCAAAACAAATGTCAGTCATGTCACCTTAGTAAATTAAAACCATTGCCAAAACTCACAGTTTTCAAGGGTAAAAAATGGTCTTTCTTCTTAAATCTGCATTCAGGCTCCAAGTCTCTGCACCATACAACACAGTCGGCACAATCACACTCTCATACAGTCCCCTCTTAACATCCATACTCGAACTCTTGTTACTCATCACTGTCCTCAAAGCACCCAAAACCTTGCTTCCTTGATTCACTCTGTGAATCTTTCCACAAATGCTATTTACTAAACTGTAGAATATACAGCTACAGGGGGTGGTTTGGAATTGCGCTTTGACGACGTCTAGGGAACATTTTTAAAACTGCATGTCGTTGTTCGACGAGAAGCGGCTCATTTTTTTCTTTTGCTTCTCGCAGCAACATCTTGCAGGGTGAATCAAATCTGTCGGCGGGCCTGATATGGACCGTGGGCTTGGTGTCTTCTGATTTCAATAATTTAGTCAACTTGTTGTGTTTTGATTTGATCGTAACCTTGTTTCTGAAACGAAGGGAAGGAAAAAAAACGGTAAGATTGGGCCTAAAAAAAATCAAGCCTGACCCAACCCAGGCCTGTTGGCAATTAAAGAGCGCTCTAGCCTGAGCCCAACCACTTGATTTGTTGAATTGAGGTCGAAGAAAGAACAGAAATTTCGTATTTAATTTGTGCCGGTTAGGTGGGCTTCCCTTTACACAGACTTTTTAAGTAAAATATCCACCCGATATTGCTCTTTGTTTCTTTTTATTTGTGTTGTACGATGCAGCGCGGGGGCGCGGGTTATATAGTGCGAGAGGGTGACTGAATCTACGTTTCCTCCACCGCACGACACTAAGAAAAAGAAACAAGGAGCAATGGCGGGTGGATAATTTTAAATGTCAATTCCACTCTGGTCAACCTGGAAGGGGGGATTATCACTTGTAAGGCCCCTTCTCAAGTTTTCTTTTTCCCTCACGCTAAAGTTTTGAGTTTTTCCTTGCCCGCATGTTGTTTTAAAATCAGGTAATGGTGTAATTTTAATCCTGTGCAGTCCCTTGAGACATTTTTGTGATTAAGGGCTGTATAAATGAATGTGACTTGACTTGAAATAAAAGGTCTGCGAGGGGAAGCTCGAAGCCGAATGTAAAGATTGACGTTTTAGGCCCGATTTAAGATCACCAACTACTTTAACAATCTGGTGAGGAAGTGACTGGCAATGATTCCAGCCACACAGATAAGAACCATGCCAAGTAAAATCAAGCCACGGCGTAAAAGCAGCTGTGGCAAAGTCAGAACACGGCTGACTACGATGTTTGAAGTTTCAGGCTCATCTGGGATCGGTTGGTCCACAGTAGCGCTCTCACTTGTTGGCCCAGAGGACAAAACCAGGACCTCATTTGGATCTAGGAAATTGATGATAAAAACTTCATTTATGTGAGCCAGGGTTCTCAAACTCAAATTGAGCTAGGGTCTGAGCGAAGCTGGGGAAAATCGAGTTTTCCACAAGAAAATCTCAGATGAAAACATTCCATTGATTTCAAATTTCCTTTTACAAATTTGCAAAATGAGATCTCAAAATAAAAGATATTAAGAATTAATGTGAATATATACAAATCAATCAGCAATAAATGAATCCATAAACTGTGTATAATAAAGGGACAGTGCGTAATATTTGACCACTACGTGTCAATATATTATGTAGTGTAATCAAAAAAAGTACTCAAAGTGACAGAACCGCAACATTTTCCTTATCTTATTTTTTTGGCCTTTCACAAGGTTTTTGTTTTACAGCAGGGGTGTCGAACTCATTTTAGCTCGGGGCCCACACGGTAGGAAAAAAAACTCCCTGGGCGGAGAAATAGAGAAAGATTGAAAGAGAGAAGGGGAGAAAAAGAGAGAGAGAGAGCAAAAGAAAGCGAGAGAGAATTAGAAATAGAAAGGGAGAGAGAGAGAAAAAGAAAGAGAAAGAAAGAAAGATAGTGAGAGAGACATCAATAGAGAAATAGAGTAAGTGAGAGGGAGAAAGTGAGAGACATCATTTGAGAGGGAGAACAGTAGAGAGAAATCTAGAGAGAAGAGTAAATACAGACATAGAAAGGGAGAAAAAGAGGATGAGAACAAGGGAGAATAAGAGTGACAAAAACCTGAGAATGTTTTCATTAGTAGCATTTCATTTACTATTATATATACCGTCATATTTTTAACGTTTTTGTTTGGTGGGCCGGAATAAAAAGCCCAATGGGCCGCATGTGGCCCGCAGGCCGCTGTTGTCCTACCCCTGCGCTGAATAATACACATTGTCCCTGTAATAGCTTCTGTTGCGATTTGGACGACCATGTCTGAAAACAAAACCTATTTATTTGGGTCATGGATTGGATTAGGTTATTATGTACCGGTAGTTGACACATCATGAAATCATCATTATGAAAAAGCTTGTCTTGCCTGGCTGGTGGACTTTGACTCCAGCTCTCTTTTGAGCCTGAACAGAGATAAACAAAAACAGTATTTTGGAACGGATAGCATTTGAATGACATTTTATTTGGTCGGGACTCTGAAGTACACACTTTTATGGTTGCTTTTTCCCAATCGACAAAGCACAGATACGTGATGAAGAAAAAAGCTTGCAGTACCACGCAGACGGTAAGTCCGATCCAAAGTCCTGGACAGGAGCAAAAAGACCTCACGAGTTAACTTTGTGATGATCGAAGAACATTCAAGTCCTTTGCAGCATTTTCTCTTTACCTACGACGCCCATAGATGTGGCATACAATAATGTCACACCGATGGGAAAGCCAATGATGTAGTGCCCAATCAAGTTGGACACAGCCCCGACCTTTTGTTTCCCAACACCTCGAAAGACACCTCCACACACGCCCTGCAGTCAACGTAGGGAAAATCAAGGGTTATTCATTTTTGGGGCCGCCAAAAAGTCAATTGGATTATGTACTTACCGCAATAGCATCAGCAACATGCATTAAGAAAAAGAGAACCATGACATCCGCAGTCCTCTTCAAAATGTCACTGAAGAAAAGATAAAGAAAAGTAAGAAGGAAGCAAGCATACAATTGTCAATGTCACCAGAATTGTTATTTGGGTTGGGCTAATGAATGCTCAACCAGGAGAAAACAAAGGTCTTGTACTTATAGAGAGAATTTCTTTAAATTACATTTATTTTGTTTAGAATCTAATTCAGTGGTTGCCGAGTCGACCAGCAGATGGTGCTGACGAGTCCCCTTCAGAGTGAGTTCCCAAATTAGCCTCTTTTTGTCTCTAGTATCATGAAGGAAACGATCCTATAAACGTATTGTATCTTACCTTAAATCCTAAAAGGCGCCAAATAACACATACTGTCCCTTTAAAGACAACGTTCATGTAAACATGTGTTAACTTGTATTCCTTTTTAAAAGAACCATATAAAGATTTCCATTGCAAAACAAAATGACATTCATACCGCGGAGCTAAATTCATTTCACTTGTGAATGTACCTCATGAAAAAGAGATATACAATAAAACTTTCTGTTATTTTGGGAGTTCAAATCAGTTTGTTCCAGTATATTCCGATATAAACCAACATACTTAACAGTGTTTAAAATACATGTATTTACAGGGTTGGGTAGGGTTACTTCAACTGGATTACTTTCAATTACTTTTGGATTACTCCAATACCAAATATGCTAATAAAAGACAAGAAACTAAATATGAATACAATTACTACATTTTGTGGAGGCTTGGAATACATGGAAAGGCAAAAATGATGTTGGCAAACTGTTTGGATTTATTTTCATTTTGTTTTTGTTGCATTTTATGTTAGTTTTGCCGGAGAAAGCTTACCACGTGTTGAGAGTCATAATTTAATTCATATTCAGTTTTTTTTGTCTTTTATTAGCATATTTGGTATTGGAGTAATCCAGTTAAAGTAAACCTACCCAACCCTGTTTATTTATATTCAAATGTTTATTTCAGATTTTTTTTTAATATCATTATTAATTGGAAATTGAGTAACGGGACCCAGGTGGATGGGCTATCTCCAGCTGGTGTTACACATTTGTTTTATATATTTCCTATTTTATGTTGTTGTTGTTTTACCTCGTCTGCAAAATAGATCATAAATGTCATTCTCACACGACAACATTTAATTGTTGGCATGAAGGTTCATTTATTGAGCAAATCTCACTAAATCACGTGAGGTCTCTTGAGACTTGGCCTAAGCACCCTTCTCTGACCTGTGAGAATTTGCTATCTAGTGGTGATATACCGGTACTTCTCTTACCCTTTCTGCTATACAAAACTCAATTCCCTAAAAAATAATAATAAACTACCCCCAACAGTCAAATACGGATTACACAACATGAATCCCAAAATATAACATTTCAACTAGTCAGCAACCGTTGTTGTGTCACAAATGCACGTTGTTACCTGTACTCTGTATACATCATTGAGGGGAAACAAGGAATTAGTTGTCGGTATTTGTTTCCAGAGACAGGATTTGATCAGTTATTGGTAACCAGTGATGGTCCATCAGGGCCTGCAAGGCCCTCTCTATTGGCCTAACAAATATCTAAACGATGTAATGTCAATTAGATGTTGTCAGTGAATACTGTCTGTCTCCTTCCTTTCATTACTTCTCCCCTGGTTAAGCTGCTTCAATATTTGTGATTTGATATTGAACCAGTTGTATTTCAGCCATTACTTGTTGCTAGGGTCGGATATCTACCCGGTGCGATTCACAATTATTTCTGCAGGGCCTGAGGCATACACTAAGTGTTGATAATGCCGTAGGGTTAGACAATCAGATTTTGTGTTGGCGACACCATGGCCTTCTAGAAGGCATCACAAAACTCTAGCAGTTTCACACACGGGCTAAGGGGCGTAACAGAGGTGAAGATAAATATTCCTGCGTCCACTGTTTGTATTGAGCTGACTTTTTCAGCCCTTAATGGAATGAAATCATATGCCAGAAATACGACAGGACAGGCTGGACTTTCAGCGATGGAAAATAACTTCTTGATGGAACTGAAAGGACGGATAATCTGTGCGGCAGAGTAATTGAAATCTCCAAGAGGACGGAAAGGAGGATTGATTTTGTGCAGAGATGTATAGGAATATCGGTGAATAAAATATTCCTAAATAATCGTGCAATTTTATGAGGTTATTATTTTAAGTTTTATTTTATGTGTCACGTATTTTGTGTGCTGTAAATGTTTTATAGACATGAAATAATAGTGAGGTTGGTTGTATTCAGACGTAGCACTCCAGAAGGCCTTGGTGTGGAATTCACAGTCTCCCACTTTTGGAATTGGTAGGAAAAAAACAGTTTTTGTGCATCCCCCTTACAAATCCTACCAAAATACTGACTTCTCCTCATTTTTCCCGCAAGACTTTTTGCAACATCGTTACTCACGGGTCCTGGGTGAAAATATAGCCAACTGTGTCCCTGGCAAGTGTGAGGCTAGCTCCAACACAACAGGCAACCACGACTGTAAGGAATAAAAGAGAAAACAATAACCGCATGTAACGAGTTTAATGGAATGTGCGCCCTCAAGCTGGATCCGTCTCTTGGCAAGCTCTTTACAATTATCACATTTTTGTGGTTGCTCACAGCTCTTTACCACTGAACATGTCACTGTTATCCACTATACAATATCGAAGTCGACTCATTATCGGGTGGGCCGTTTTTTGGCACTGATGTTTCGGAATTTGACAGATATTGGTACCGGCGTTCTTATATATCAGACAAGCTGATTCTCTCCCTGGCGCCTACTCCTCCCCTTCCCTCTCCCTACGTCCTTTGAACCCACCAGGCGCCTTTAATGCGGAAACAATAATAGAGCGGCAGCTCAGCAAACATGTCCCGAAATGCAAAGCTTGTTTGAGATTAAGAATAAAAAGTGTAGTTAGCTGGTTTCAGAGATGGGGACTGATTTATTAGCTCACATCATAATATTAGTTCGGCAATCAAGCGTGTGTCTTTGCGAATGAGTAAGAGAATAAAATTAACTCTAGTGGAAGGCTAGGTAATTAGCTAGTACCATAACATTTGGATGTCAATCTGGATCTAAAACACGAGTGCCCACACATTTTTGCCAGCTTTGTTGAAATTTCGAAGCACTTTTTTTAAAGTTAATATAAGTCACGTCTTTATTTTTTGTATTAAAAACATAATCAGGGAGCTGTTTCATTTTCTCGGGAGGGACAAAATCATGACCAACTTATGCACCGAGGTGCTTAACTTGTTTGAGTGTTTGGGCATTTGCGTTGGCCATGGTCCAAGAATTTTTGTGTGTATTTTTTGCTAGTTTTTCCCTTTTTTAATTTTTGAAATATTCTTTATTTTCGTTTGTATTTGTCTTGCTGTCAGTCACCCCTCTCGAGGGATATGACCAGGGTAGATAGATAGATGTATATGAGTTGCTGCTAGGCTTAATTTGGTTTCCTACACTGTTAGTTTTTGGTTTTAGGGATTTTGTTTTAGTTGTGTTTAAAATTTTATTTATTTTCTGCAAATGGTTTCCGACAGCTTGTCATGATTACTCATTGCACTCACCTGTGCCTGATCGTTTGGCCCCAGCTGCTGCTACTTGCCTGATTGATTCCCCTTCTATTTAAACTCAGCACCCCTGTAATTCCGTGTCAGTCCGTCAGAGTCAATCTTTGTTTCTTTTTGCATTATCAAAAATTTCTCTCGTCAATTTTGAAGATTTTACAACAAACGAATATTAGCTCCAAATATCGCTTTCTGGCCTCCCCTTAAGACTACTATTCAATATCGGCCCTGAAAAACCCAGATTGGTCGATCCCTAGTACAATCTCTTACTTGTGAAGATGATGGACACTTTGGTAGACAGCTTAGCCTGCTCAGTGTTTCCTGCACCAAGTGCATTCCCGACACGAATACTAGCTCCAGCAGCCATGCCCATGGGAACCTGGAAAAGGGAAATACTGAGTGATTCAGAATTCAAATAGTAAATAAAAATAAGATACACTAACAAACAAAATGATATGAACAAAATGAAATGTCAGTTTATTATGAGGGTCTAAACGAATGTGTGGGCTTGGTGCAGAAGAAGAGGGTGGATGTAAGAACGAGTCACGGAGCTCGCATACTTTTCAAACATTTTCTTCATATTCGATAAGCTTTGGGGGTTTTTTCATTTCAAATCTTTTAGTCAAATTGATTCCTAGCACCGCTTTCGATACTTAGTTTTGTACAATTACGGTAACTTTATTTTTATTAGAATTTTTACAGTCAAATTTTAGTAACATTTCTGTATTTTTGTTGTATTTCTCTTGTAAAAATATTTTTGTAGTATTTCCGTTGTAATATTTATGTTGCAGTATTTTTGTATTAAGTATTACTGTAGTGTTTTTTTTATAGAATTTCTGTAGAAGTATTTTTGAACTATTCCCATACAAGTGTCTTTGCAGTATTTCTTTAGTATTTTTAACATAACTTTAGTTGTATTTTCTTAGTATTTCTGTTGTGATATTTTGTAGAAGTATTTTTTTTTATAGTATTACTCTGGTGTTTTTTGTAGTATTTCTCAAGAAGTATTTTCTAAGTACTTCTGTACTTTACAGTCTTCCTTTAGTATTTTCAAATTTTACTTTATTCTCATTTTTTATGGTATTTTTGTTGGAATATTTTTCTAGCAGTATTCTTGTATAGTGTCTCCAGCCATAGTAGAATCTTTGCAGTGATTTGGTAGTATTTTTGTTGTATTTCTGTCATAGTGTTTTTGTTGCAGACACACAAAGGTACATTGGGTACAAATTTGGCACCAAAAAACATGTTTTTTATTTTTTAGTAGAACTGTATTTACTACTACAGCCACAGAATATGGTGCCCCTACGATCCAACCAACCAACCATATCGTCAATACATTTTGACCATAAAGGGTTGGATAAAATAGTCTGACATACCAAAAAAAAGGGTCTTAGTTTGTGCATCCCAAAGCTCTGAACCTAAAACTGGCCCTTTGATAAGCACTAACTGTACACCTAAAATTAAAGTTATTGTAACTTTAAGTCTACGTACAAACAAACAGAAAAAAAATACAGCACAATTCTTTCGTATGATAATATATTCATCTCTCATCTCTCATTAGCCGTACCACTTATCCTCATTAGGGCCGCGGGGGGTGGGGGTGGGGGCGGGGGTGTCTGGAGCCCATTCCAGCCATCTCCGGGGAGTGGGCAGGGGACACCCTGAACTGTTTGCCAGCCTAGGCAGGGCACACAGGGACAGACAACTCATTCGCTCATTCACACCTAGGGACAATTTGAAATGCATGTTTTTGGAACGTGGGAGGAAACCGGAGTGCCCGGAGGAAACCCACGCAAGCACGGAGAGAACATACAAACTCCGCACAGGAAGTCTGGAGCTAGATTTGAACCCACGACAGGTTCCCATGACATGAACTGTGCCGCACAAGCGTTAATTACTGCGCCGCCATGCTGCCCTGATAATATATGATAATATATTGTCAGACTGTGTGTCATGTTTTGATAAATGTATCCAACAATACCTTCAATAAACATTTCATTTCATATTCACAAAAAATACAATAATAGCAATAAAACAAGGCAAATTGTGTTTTTCTTTCTGGTGGTGACCGACCACTGTAATATAGTATTTAATAAATCAATAGATAAAGGTATCCATTTTGCGGGTTTTGACTATCGCGAGACATTTTTGGAAAGCCACCCCCACAAAATAAGTGGGAATACTGTAAATCAATAGGATTTGAGTTACCATGAAAGACACAACGGTCAGCTGATATATGACAGATTGGGCTCCCAGTTCAACTTCATTAATGGTGCCAGCGAGGCATCCTCCCACTTCAAAAGCCCACCACTCAAGACAAAACATGACCATTGTCGGCAAGGCCAGCTTGATAAAAGGGCCCCATTCTTTAAGACAGTCCCTTGACCAGCCTGTGGATAAAAACATGATTAAGCACAGTTTCACATGTATACTAATTGATCAAAATTCAGTTTTGCGCGATATTAAAGCAGTTCAATCAATTGAATAAAAAGAAACGAGAACTGCGTACAGTGGTTCCTCTTATACGAGCAACTCTAACGTGAGGATTTTTGTATACGAGTTTTATTTGGACCAAAAAGACAGTTCACGAGCTGTCCCAGAGGCTACCACCAGAGAGGCTTAAGAGTGCTCATTGCTTGTGACTGGTTACCGCCAGCGTCAGCTCATCTATTTTGTACATGCAAAATACCACAAGCAGAAAAAATAAAAAATGTGCTTTATTTGTGGGGGGTTTGTACAACATTTAGAGTTACAGTGACTTTAATTTAAGTGTACAGTGAGTGCTTATGTATGAATAGTCTCTCGATCTCAGACCTGTCAACATCCGCCAATTGCCCCCTTTTATAGTGATTGCAAATCTTCCTTATCAAGCGATAATAAACGTTACTAACACAACGCGGTACCTTTTCCCTCAGAGCAAAACAGATTATCTAGATACCGCAACATTATTAGCAATCTTCGAAGACGTCGTCTGCCACCAATGACCGAGGCTGTTCGGATTACAGACAATATTCCAGTATAGAAGTTGTTATATGTCATACACAATTTGAAATGATCAATAAAACAAGAGAATACAGGAAAAATGTATAAATTGACTTGCATGCAATCTCAGTCACTCTTCCTCTACACCACATGCAAACCTCTTTTAAGGTGACTGCTAAGTGCTCGTAATAAACTCAGATATTATTTCGTTACTATCATCTTATTTAACTTATTACTGTATTTTTTGTTTAATTACTATTCAAATATGATTTACTTATGAGGAAGATGAGTTTCATTGCTTTTAGTGTTGACTAAGATGCTTTTGGAAGGTCGGGAATGGGCCAATTAGTTTTGAAATATTTCATATAAGAAAAATTTGCTCACAACAGGAGCAATTTGAGCTACAAGCATGATCCTGTGATGAATTAAGCTCATATGATGAGGTACCACTGTATTTGTGTTTCCAAAATCTAATCTAATAAAAGAAGGGCCACTGACCTTCCCATGTGGCCTTGTGTAAACCCCTCCAGTAGACGTAGCCCAGTAAGACGAAGAAAAAAACATACTGGGAGATGGCGTTCGCCAAGGCAGACCCGCTTGAACAAATCAAAACAAAAATGATTAAACACAGTCACAACAACAACAAACATCCCAAAAAACAAACAACAACTTTCTGGTTATAATCGATAGATTTATACCGTAGAGTGCTACGCAATACTTTAAATCTTCTGCAGTTTACTACGCCATTTTCACGAAATTTTCAAAAAGGCTTTTTCTATAAAAACTACGAAAAAAATCCAAGCAATGTCTAATTTGTTGATTGTTCCTTGTTTTTTTATGGTGCTTTAGTGTCATCTTCTAAACCAGGGGTCAGCAACCTTTTCGGTGAGGATTGCCACTTCCTTCCTTGGAAATCAGTGTGCCATACCAAGATCAATGACTCGCACTACATTTTTTAATATCCAACAGATCTGTCATTTCATCTCATCTCATTAGCTACACCGCTTATCCTCAGTAGGGTCGCGGGGGTGCTGGAGCCCATCCCAGCAATCATCGGGCAGGGGACACCCTGAACTAGTTGCCAGCCAATCACAGGGCACACGGGAACAGACAACTCACTCGCTCATTCACACCTAGGGACAATTTGGACCGGCCAATTCATCTAAAATGCATGTTTTTGGAATGTGGGAGGAAAACGGGGTGCCCGGAGGAAAACCACGCAAGCACGAAGAGAACATACAAACTCCGCACAGGAAGTCTGGGGTTGGATTTGAACCCACGTAGGAGGTTCCCAATACATGAACTGTGCCGCACATGCGCTAACCACTGCGCAGCCGTGCTTCCCTGTCATTTCACACCAGTCCAAATGTACAACATGGATATACATTTAGATGGTATAACTCAGTGTTTTTCAACCCTTTTTGACAAAGGTACACCTTTATTTATAAAAAAGTTCACACTGTCTGTCGAAAATGTTTGAAAATGAAGTTATGTCAAATATTTCACTGTACTACCTCATAAGCAGATAATTAGTATTTAAAAAGAACAAAATAATACTTAAAATAAAAAGAATTATGTGCTTTAGGTTTTTTATACGGTGCAATCTTAGACCGCTTTTTCAAACAAATTAAGTTATTAAATGAACTGTGCTACCTCAAGAGCAGATAATTAGTACAAAAAAGTGCATAAAAATCTACTGCCACCAACTGGTATGGATGACTATTACAGTTCCTCGTTTGAAGATTGCAAAAATACTGAATAACGGCATGATTTTTAAAATTGGGCAAATTCCAGCGGCACACTGGTTGAAAAACACAGGTATAACTGACCAATTTATCTTCCGCTATTCTTGTTCATCAATTAACTAAAAAATGAATGTGAGCAACAGGTGGAAAGGGCTGTAGCTATCCATGACTTCAACTTTTTGCCACAAGAATGAATCAGAATCAACCATTCTTCATTAACAATGAACTACAATCAAAAAACAAGTGCTATGGACGGCTACCATACCATTCATCAATTATAACTTGTTGCATAAAATATCGAAAATTGAAATAAAAGCAGCAACAACAACACTTTTAACCTAAAACTGGCGCTCTTAAAGGCTACTTTGAAAATTTAGATAAAAAATATACACATTCCGAGATATGAATTTCAATGTAGCTGCTCTGTATATAAATTGTCTTGACTTCAGGAATTCTCCTAAAAGTGACAACTTGTTTACTCAAATTCCGTTTTTTTTTTAATCCGTGCAATGTCATCGTGTCTGACTAAATTAAGGACAGTTGAGCTATGGCCAAAACACAAACACTCTTTCTTTAAAAATATGCACACATACATTAAATAATTGCACCTACAGATTCAACAAGAAGGTAACACAGGTTATTCATTTTGTTTTATCATTTTGCTGTATTTTGGGATAGTATTTCATTTTTTTCACCTGTGTTTGAAATATTACTAAACTTTCATCTTTCCTAGGTTACAATTACACCCTCCCCCGATCTTAAAGACCATGAGCAGAACATTTGTAAACAAAAAGAAAAAAACTACTAACATTGGTACCCATTGCCTTCCTGCTTGGCGCTCCGAATTACAGGAATTGGGGGGTTTGTTCACCTAATACTGGTAAAAATGAGGATAAATCTATGACCCAAAAAAATAGTGGTCTGTCTGCGCAGAAGAGGACACGTGACGCCACACACAATGCGCTCATGTTTGTGGAAGTACATATGGATGTTAACAGCGGAGCATTGTATCCCCAAATATTACTTCAATCTAAACCTTCCCTTCCCCCATTTAAAAAAAAAAAAAAAAAAACGTGGATTTTTTGTTTTAGGGGAGAAAAGCTGTTGGTATGCGACACACTGAATAAGGTCACTAGCAAAACACTGTGCGGAGAGGACATACAGTACGCCGCTCCGGGAAACAAGAATGCTTTTTGCACGCCTACGTGATACTGGTTAGCTAAAAATCTTGATGATGATGTATAAATCTGTTACAAATAAATGTTTACCCGAAGATATTGTGTACAATGTTTCAAATGTGTCGATTTTTAAAAGTGTCCATGTTGTCAAGGGGAAGAGACCAAGATAAACCCAGTCTTTTTCCCATTTTTGTTTTGTTTTTTTATTTTCCGATTGTTTCATTACTTTGTAGCGTCTTCACTTGATCATTACTTTAATATTGAGAAAAGGAGGATGACAAATTATCAGGTTATCCTTGGCAGAGGTAGAATCCACCTTCGAGCAAGGTAAATTTTATACAACAAGGGAAAGTAAAAATAAAAAAAACTGGAAAAATGAACACTTTAGCTTCATATAATTGTTAATTTGAACTTTTCATTATTCACACTAACCACTAGAACCAATTGGTATACATATGGGTTGTTGATAGCCATATAGCCATTAGACAGATAAAGAGTCCATTTATTTCTTGATGTTAACAAGCCGACAGCAAGGAATAAAATCTGCAACCTAACATGATTTATTGAATCCAAGCAAACACATTCAATGTTTGTCTTTACAGTCTTGGCAATAGAAGATATTGGTTCAACCCTCCTCTCCCTAAAAAAGTTCTGTTAAAAGGGCTTTGGAAAACTTACACAACTCCCAAATGCAGAACATAGAGTAAGAGATAATTGGTCACGGCATTTGCGATGTTTCCAACTGCACCGGTGATCACTTGAGGCCAAATAATTCCCTGCAAAAATACATGCACATGTTATTATTCTCACTATTTATGGTTTAAAAAATATTTATCAATTGATGCGATTGCGACAGAGCACCTGGTTGTGCAGATATCTTCCTAGCAGCAGGTACATGAATGCTCCCTAAAGTAGGAAACAGAAATCTGAGGTGTAGTTGCTGTACCGAAAATAATAATGGACACTATGTGAACTCACCGGAAGAGCAGGCATGAAGATCTTCACATATACCTGTGCCAGACTATGTAAAATACAAACATACCTGTCAACTAATACAGCTATGTCATACACTAGAGGTCAAAATTAGACAATTCTTTTTTTTTTTAAATCTAAAAGAAATGCCATCTTTACTTCTCAACAGTTAAAGGACATTTCGTTGTATCTATACCACACTAAATTCCTTGATTATCTACCAACCCTTATTTAACTGGCAGTCTTACTGCCAGTCTCACTGTCTTTGAAAGATGATGGGCCATTCATTCTAAATCGACAAGAAGCCTGCGACAGCAGGTTTTCAAGATGAAAACAAAAGGGATGACCCTATCACTCATAGCAAGACAAGTTGATCGTTCCAAATCTGTAATTTTAATGATATTGAATCTCAAACTACCCCAACTATGCTGCTCTTCCCTGGAAGACAAATGCAAAAGAGGACAGGTCACTGTGGAGGATGCCAATGGGTAATCCTTTACACACTGCAGCTGGAATTACTCGTCAGCTCAGTAAAGAACATGGTAAAGATCTATATCACCATAAAATGTCTTGCCGTTTAAGAGCATTTGGATGGAAGTCCCACACTGCTGGGACCAAAACTCTCATTTGCAAAAACATCAAAAAGCAAGGCTGAGCTATGCTTAGGAGCATGTTGTGTGTACAAAGGAGAAGTGGTCCAGGGTTCACTTCAGTGATGAAAGCAAATTTAAATTATCTGGATCTGATGGGAAGCATTATGTTCGGCGACACATCGGAGAAAGACTAAACCCAAAGTGTGTAAAATAAAAGGCGAAGGAGGAAGTGTCATGGTTTGGCGCATGTTTTCCTCCACTTGGAGTGTGGCCTCTTTTACTGCTACATTGGCCGAGAGTACAAATGTGTGTCAGAACCTTCTTCAACAACACATGGTTTCTTACTTGCGTTAATCGCCCAATCAGCCTGCAGTAATCATGCAGGAAAATGCCCTTTGTCACAAAGCAAAACAGGTAAAGAATTTCCTTCAGGGTGAAAACATTGCATTAATGCAATGACCTGCTCAGAGTCCTGATCTCAACCCAATAGAGAACCTCAGGAAAATCCTTGATGACAAAGTTATGGTCAAGAAACCTACTAAAATCACAAAAGTGTGGAGGAGGCTGGAAGAAGAATTGGACCAAAATCAGACCAGAGCAGTATGAGAGACTAGTGCTATCCGTTGCCCGCAGATGTGCTTTAGTCATTTACAGCAGAGGCCAGTACACTTCTTACTAATTGTTGACTGTTCTAACTTTCAGGTTTGTTTCCCGTGCCAAAGTCATTGATGTTCTCTTATTTTGATCAGACTGTTTTCTGAATTTTTTTTTCCCTTTGATGTGAAATGCCTCTAGTCATTTTGTGAAAAAAAGTCTTAAAGTGCCATTACATAAATACAATAAAATGTAATTTAACTGTGGAGCAGTGAAGATGGTATTTTTTCAAAATTATTCAATGTTTTATAAGTTGTCCTATCGTTTTGATCTCCAGTGTATTTCACAAGCTTTTTTACTGTCAAAACCAGAGTCATTAGATGCCATCAATCACAAAATGCATTGAATGAATCACAATAAGTAATAAATTATCAAATAAACACAGTGCTCAAACAATTTTGACAAAGTCTAATTTGAGTCGGGGAGCCTCCTTACATGATTTCTTGGGCAAATCATTTGTTTGAAGACGAGTAATGAGTAATAGGAAGTGACTTTCTGGACTTGGATTTGCGACTTTTCCGAACATAACTGTCAACTTATACCATACCTGTCAACCTGTACGGTTTTGCCGAACAAAGTACGTTTATTATGCATTTTAAGACGTGTACGACGTACGAGAAAATATGTACGGAAAAACACTATCACGAAATGGTAAATCAATGAAGTCAAACGAGTTCGCCGCGGAAGCCTCTATCTCTGTATCGTTTTTGATGCTGTTTGATGTCGTGAAAGGAAGTCCGTCTATTTTTAGAGAAATGGCTCTTTTGGCTCAACTCATTAAAGAGAGCCGGCTCTCAAACGGCTTACTTGCTTTGATGCATTATATTACGAATTATTACTTTGCATAAAGAAGTTAAGAAAAACAGGAAGTATAAAATGAGAAAATGAAAAAAGACAGGTTTTTGGTTGTCCCTTTAATCAGTATACTACAAACAATAACTCAATGCAGAAAAGGAATTCATTATTTGAATAAGAAAATGTATTATTCTACTTACTTATATTTGGATGTATTTTTTCCTGCTACAGTTGAACGTCGAAGCTACTTAATTTTTGAACTTTTTTTTATAATAAACCTCATTCATGTCGAGCAACTCAGGATCTCACAACAAAATGTTAATCAATACATATGATATAACGAAACACATGTACAATATAACATGTTAAACTACATAAATAAAAACATTTGAAAAAAATGGTGTAAGATTATTTTGTATTTTGTAAGGGAAAATATGACAGTTAGTAAGGGCATGGAGCCCTGGAGCTTGACAGGTAGTTATACATTTTCCTTGTATTTTATACGTTTTTTTGATCCTTTCAAATTGTGTATGCTTTACAATTTTTGCAGGATTCATTTTTTTATAGAAATCATTTTTATTTTAAAGTTGTATTTTCTATTATACTAATCTAGTCTTCCCCTTTTTGCTTTATTCCGGATCATTTTGGTCACCGGATGACAACAATTGCTAAAATTGTTGCGGTATATCGGCAAATCTTATGATCAATCAAGCATTTATTTGGTAAACAAAATAAACTTGCTGACACAAATTATCTTTCTTTTCATTCTACATAGTCTGTCTTGCTATGAGTAAATAGATGCTGTGTTGTGTTTGTAAGTTCACTTAATAAGGAGAGTAAATGGCTGAGGTTGACAGCTATGCGATTACATCCATGTACGCTAAAGAGGATTTGTATAGTAAATAGTGATTTACCTGGCAACCTCCGGATTGAGTTTGATGGCCAGTAGAAAGGGTTCAGTATTGATGAAGACAGCCCAGCAAGGAAAACAAGCCAACAGGAGGATTAGGATACACCTCTGAAGGATTACACCAATTTGCTTTAGGTTTCCGCTTCCAAATGTCTGCACAGAGTGAGAGACAAAAAAGCAGTGTCAGTGACAATGCAGTCACTTAAGAACCCATTCAAAAGGTTTTGTTTTAGAAAACATACACTGTATACACTCCCATCAAAAAGCATGGGGTCATTAGAAATGTCCTTTTTAAGGAGATGCACTGTTTTATTTTTCAATGAAAGTATCAGGAAACTCATCAGATATGTACCCTGTACATTGTTGACATGGCAATTTTAGCGCAAAATTTACATACGTGTCTCGAAGCCTATTTTTAGCACTTCAGTATTCTAATAGTACTTTGTATATTTTTGCTGATTGGGCTGAAACTTGAAAGACTAATGCATGAATAGAAAACACTTGTGTTAGCACAGCTAAATCAGTCAATCTGGTTCGAAAAGCTGTAAAAATGACCTTCTTTCTAGCTAGTCAAGTACCTGGAGCATCAAATTGCTGCTCTAAATAAACTTTTGGAATGGGCAGGAAAAAAAACTTTGCCGTGAAACGAAACGGTCTACTCTCGTTCAAAGAAATGAAGGCTATTCCATGCCAGAAATAGCCAAGAATCTGAACATCTCAATGGTGTGTACTACTCCCTTCAGAGAACTGCACAAACAGGCTTTAACCAGAGTAGAAAGAGAAGCTGGGGGCACAACCAAGAAAGGGGGCAAGTGCATTAAAGTCAGTAGTTTGACAAATAGACACCTTACAGGTCCACAACTAGCATTTTTTAAAGAACACCTGTAAAACACCAGTGTCAGAATGGCCTACAAATGGAAAAGCTTAATATGGACTAAAGAACACAGAAGTTGGACAACTTAATTGATGAATAATAGTGTAAACTTTTAATGGAAACCACTAAACTGTTTGCGTGACCCGAAACTTTTGAACGGTAGTGTATGTATACATAAAGTGCAACCTTTATTCGGAACACTACCTGAGATATGAGGGTATCACAAGTCATTGACAAGCCAGTCCCAATGGCAATACCAGTCACGTTAACCACCTGCAATTAAGAAAAACTGTGAGTAGAAAAACAGTGAAATGAGAACTATTCTGTCATGATGTGACTATATTTTATAATTGTCTTGACAATGGAAAAGCTAATTTAGTGTCCTCATTGGTAGCTTTATGTCAAGTTGAGTCACATTTATTAGTATAGCTCTGATTCACAAAAAGTCTTAAAGGGCTGCACAAACCACCACGAAAACATCCTCTGATCTGAAAAGCGACATGATGGAAAGGAAAAATAAATAACAAAAACTCAGCCTGAGGAAAATAAAGAAACTTTGAGAGAGGGCTGCACTTGAGGTAGCCCAACCCTTTTTCAGGATTGCCTTCCAGGTTGCAATGGATGTCGCAAGGGCATCAACAAACAATACAGTGTCATAAAAAAAAGACAAATGTTACACTTGTCTAATGTAAGTTCTTCTCTATGCATTTTTTATATTCATTTCTATTTCTTATAGCTAACAGAGAGACGAATGTTGTTAATGTGTGCGATTGTGTTCACAGACCAAACAAATGTCCTTACTGCAATTGCCAGTGATACAGCAGCAAATTCAGATTTGCCAAGATGGCCACAAAACACCATGCTAATGACACCAATCATATAGATCATCATCTGGGAAAGGACCTGGAGTTGGGTAATTAAAAACAAAGTGCAATTAGGGAAAACACAGCACTAAAGTATGACTAACAAGATGAAAAAACAAAAGTAACATACGAGCAAGTTAGGTAACTGGCCTCTTTAAAATACATTATTTGGTCACCAAGCAACTCCAAAGATGTAACAAGGAGAATAAAAATAGACTGATTAAATCCTTATATACAGGCTATTCAAAAAGTCTGGGACATTTGAAGTCTCCATATCTCCTTATCTAGAAATTATAGTACAACAAAAGTTGTTTAATTTTAAAGCTAGTTTACATGAAGTTTTTTTATTTTTGAGATTTACAAAAAAATATTTTTAGATGCATTAATGACATTCACAAGAAACTGAAGAGGTGTTTTTTGATCTTAAATGTTTAGAAACTGAATCATGGATTGTTGTTAAACGTACATTTTGCAGAAAATTTGAAAATAAGTCACCAGAGAAAAAGTTCATAGTGGGATGGTATGGTGAATTCCTAATGGATGGGTGCTTATGCCCAGCTAAAAGAAGGGCACACCCCTCAACTTTAGAAAATGCGGGAGAGTTCAAACTGCTTTCCAGCGGTGCACCAATGTATTGAGTAGAAGAGCCAATTGGGAACTTCATCGTCCTACAACATCAAATTTATTTGTGAAGAGCTTTTAGGCAATAAATTGCCACTCAGAGTGCTGTAGAAAAATATTCAGTGAAAAATAAGACAATTAAATCCCCTCCTTTATACCGCCCCCTACAAAATGAAACACCTAATACATAGACACACACAATGGTTTTAATACAATAAAAACAACATAAATAGTAATAGACATAAAATATGATAAATGGCAAGGCACAGGCTAACCATGTGAGGAAGGGTTTCCATTATGAAAAGAAAATACAAATTTCTCCATCTAGGATTTTTTTTAATATAAAAATGAGCAGTGGTAGTTTAGACTTTCTTTACAAGTATTCAAATCAAGGTTGTTTTTTTTTTACTGAATGAAAGTTTTTTTATGCCACTAAATAGGCCCCAAATATTACACAATGTCCCTTTAAGTGAAATAAATAAATACATAAACATAATCAGCTAGACACTGTGGGTGCTCAGCACCCCCAAAAATCTGACTAGATCGCCCCTGAACCAGATTATTATGACACATGCAATATAAATCACGTCTCATTCTCACACAAGAATACCAGAAGCAAACATATCACATTTATCCATTGTCATGCATTATTCATTTTACCACAGGTCCTGCGAGCTTTAACATCTGAATCAGTTCAGCGCAGAAGCCCCTTGGGATGATTTGTCTCACGCCTCCTGACCACAGGCCCGGAGGAGAGTCGTGGTTCGTCTCATCTTGCCTCACAAATTGGATAGGTTCAGGTGGGTTTTCAGTCAGGTCCATTGTGGCTCAGAGTAGAATACTTGTCTAAGATAATCTTCTGTGCAATCCTTTTCGCTTGTGAATGAAGTGAGCAGGAAGACAAGGGAGAGGGATTTCACTTGCAGGGTGGCACACTCCCTCCCACCTTTGCTTAGATAAAAACTAACAGGAAGCAGTCAGGCCTTCTCTGATGAGAACCAAACAACAACAGAAACATGCACTTATATTTGCAACATCTTTTCTTTTCTTTTCATGTATTCCCAGAAACTGATTGCATTCCTTTCATGATCATTGAATAAATGGGCCTCCTCCCAATTGAGTTACTTTATAATTATAAAAGCAGCCTAAAAATTGTCCATTTTTTAAATAACTTAATATTTAAGTCTTTTTAAAAAGTTTTTTTTTAATATTTCGCTAATCTGGGGTCCGGTCGCAGTGGCAGCAGCCTCAGCAGGGAAGCCCAGGGCTCCTTATCCTTAGCCAATTCATCTAGCTCACCTGAGGCATTCCCAGGCCAACCTAGTAACATAGTCTCTTCAGCGGTCTAAGGCCTCCTTCCCGGAACACCTCCTGAGGGAGGTATCTAGGAGGCATCCTTATATGATTCCCGAGCCACCTCAGCAACATTGCCTCAAAGTCGAGGAGCAGCTTTATACTGAGTCCCTCACAGATGATTGAACTTTTCACCCCATGTCTAAGGGAGAGCCCAGCCACACTACGGAGGAAACCCATTTCAGCTGCTTGTACCCAGGATATTGTTCTTTTGGTCTTGACCCACAGTTCATGACCATCGGTCAAGTCAAGTCAAGTCATGGTTATTATAGCCCTTAATCACAAAAAAGTCTCAAAGGGCTGCACATATCACAGATTATTTCAAACCAGACTATTATGACACAATCTCCTGATCTAAAACCTACATGAGGGCAAATAATACACAGATACACAGATATTGTCGACATACAATATAGGTTATTCATATGCTATATAATAGAAGAGTGTTTTAAGCTTAGAATTAAACATTTCCACGGAGGTTGCAGATCGAATCTCAGGGGGGAGAACATTCTACAGCACCCGAGCCCGAATGGAGAATTCTCTCGAACCTGCGGATCTCTTCTTGGCTCTTTGGATCACTGTTAGACCAGGATTTTCAAAGCAAAGGCTCCGGAACGGAGCATAGGGGGAAATCAAATATGAAAGATATGAGGGAACAAGTCCATGCATGATTTCGTATACTGCAAACAGAACCTTAAAATCATATCTTAATTTAAGAGGGAGCCTATGCAGGTTGGCTAAAATGTGATCAAACTTTCTTGTCTTATTTAAAGGCCTCGCAGCATTTTGTACCAGCTGAGGGCTCTTGATTTTGGACTCCGGGAGACCGGATAGTAGTGCATTACAGTAGTCGAGATAAGAGGTAACAAACGCATGAATTATAATCTCCGCATCCGACTGAGACAGCACAGGGCAAAATTTAGAAAACTTTAAAATTTAATTTAGAAAGAAAGCTGTTCCAGTAATATTCTTCATGTGTGTTTGAAAGGACAGATCAGGGTTAAATATGACACCTACATTTTTGACTGAGTCACTCTGGGTGATATTACATTTGTCAATGTTCAGAGCCGTTTTTGAGAACAAGTCACTGCATTTAGATGGACCAATAACTAGCATTTCAATCTTTTCAGAGTTAAGGCGCAAGACATTGAGTGACATCCATTCTCTTATCTCAGTGAGGCGTGCCTCCAAATTTCCGCAGTTTAGTATGGCAGATCACCACCAAACTGCAGTGGCAGTGGGTCACAAAGCTACAATATGCAGATGACTGTCGTCCCTCGTATCTCACAGACCTCAAGACCTCCAATCTGTTTTTGATGCAGCAGTAAAAGCAACAACAGGACGGGACTGACTGTAAACACCAACAAAACACAGGTAGTGTGCCAATGGAATACCAACACCCCATCTACACAACCTAGCTCCCCTGTTGCTGGTGAATTACTAACTGTCTTGTCATCTTACAAGTACCGTACCTGGGAAGCATCCTGTCTTAAGACATTAGTACTGACAGGGAAATCCAGAACAGTTATACAAGAATCAGCTCTGTAAACGAGGCGGCGACATTGGGTCTTTCAGAACAAGTCTCTGCGTCTGTAGATAAATTTCTCTGTGCACAAAGCTGCCTGCATTACTACCCCTCTCTACAGCTATAAATCCCAGATAACTTACAGTTGCCGCATCAGGGTTTTAGAGCAGTTCCACATACGCTGCCTTCAACGCATCTTGGGGATCACCTGGCAAAACCGTGTGCCTCATCCTAAAATACCAGCTAAGACCAAATGTGGCAGTATCGAGGCAACCGTTACGTAGCACCAGCTATAATGGCTGGGCCGTGTAGTGAGGATGCAAACTAACCGGCTGCCTCGAAAGGTGCTCTATGGGAAACTACTTCATGATCAGCACTCTGCTGTGGGGAAGAAGAACCGCTATAAAGACCAGCTAAAGACAGCGTTGGAGAAAAGTAGTATTAGACTTGAGGCCCTGGATGATTCTACTGCCGACCGTGGCTCATGGCGTTGGCAGTGCTGAGAGGGAACGTTTCTGATGGAGGAGGTCAAGACAGCCAGTAGACAGGATATGAGACTTAGGAGGAACACACACGCACCTCCTACCTCCACAACCGCAACCTTCACGTGTTTTCCTGCAATGGTAAAGGTAGGTCAGAGATGGGACTAACAAATTAGCTGATAGAAGTGGGAGTCATCATCGGTGGACAACTGCAAGCGAACAATCACTTTTGTCTACAGTTTCCCTTATTGCACGGGTCACCAACCTTTTCTAATTTAGAAGCAATTTCTTGTTGCAGATTGGCGCGAATCTATAACATTTAGATATACATTAAAGAATGATTTGTTAGAATTATTTTGTTACAAATTTTTATTACGATGTTGTAATTAATAGAAGTTAAGTCAACCACTTAAACATTATGTCAGTTATAAATAAAATTTACTAGAAAAGGGCAATGACCCATCATTGGTGAGCTATTTTCAAAGCCTGTCTGCGCGATACACATGTGTTTTATGGGCTTACCTGGTACCCGCAAGCACCACGTTGGAGACCTCAGCCTTGGTGGGTCTTCCCCTCATAAAACAAATATGTATACATATATAATCATAAAAAATGTACTACTAATGTTTGGGTTCTAGTCTCCCTTTCAGTGTACTTCATTCAAGGCCAACGAGCAAATAACTGGCTACAGTTGTTTTTGTTTTAAATACCATATTTATTATTATCTTTTAAATATTTATCACATTCCACTCAAAAAAATGTATTTTCAAAATTAAAGTAATATTAGGTTTTAGGTCTTTGTTTTAAACACATAAATTGATATTGTTTTGGAATGATTTTATATTATTTCTGTAGTATTACTGTAGTTGTATGTATGTAGTATTTCTGTCATAAAATAATTGTAGTATTTCCATAGTAGTATTTTGTGGCATAACCTTCAATCTATTTTTGTATTATTTCTAAAGTAGTATTTCTATAGTAGTAGTTTTTATAGTATTACTAGTTGCATTTTTGTAGTAATTCTGGGGTAATACATTTTTAAAATACTGTATTGGGTCCTTGTTTGAAGGACTATATTTGATATTTATTTTTGTATTATTTCTGTAGTAGTATTCTTGTGGTAGACACACCAACTGACAATGGGAACAAAACTGTATTTCCATAGTAGTGCTTATGTAGTATTACATTCATTGTATTTTTGTATTATTTCTCTAGTACAATTTTGTAGAATTTTTTCAGTAGTATTTTTGTAGTATTACTGTAGTAGAAGTTCTGTATTTTTCCATCTGTAGTACTTATGTGGTAGTAGATTTATATAATACTATTACTGCAGTTGTATTTTTGTGACATTCTTTTCTTTTTAAAATTGAAGCAAAATAACACATTGGGTTTTTGCTTTTAGGCCAAAACGTGATATTTATGTTGTAGGAATTTTATAGTATTTTGTATTATTTCTGTAGTATTTTCATAGTAGACACACGAAGAAAATGGGGCACGTAATATATATATATATATATATATATATATATATATATATATATATATATATATATATATATATATATATATATATATATATATATATATATATATATATATATATATATATATATATACTGGACTGTCTCAGAAAATTAGAATATTGTGATAAAGTTCTTTATTTTCTGTAATGCAATTAAAAAAACAAAAATGTCACACATTCTGGATTCATTACACATCAACTGAACTATTTCAAGCCTTTTATTATTTTAATATTGCTGAATTTGGCTTACAGCTTAAGAAAACTAAAAAATCCTATCTCAAAATATTAGAATATCATGAAAAAGTATACAAGTAGGCTATTAAACTCATCACCTTAATTAACTCGAAACACCTTGCGAGGGTTTCCTGAGCCTTAAAAACACTCAGCTTGGTTCAGTAAACTAAATCACTGCTGATCTGACTGCTGTCCAGAGGACCATCATTGATACCCTCCATCAGGAGGGTAAGACACAAAAAGAAATTTCTCAAAGAGCAGGCTGTTCACAGAGTGCAGTTTCAAAGCATATCCACAAAAAGTCTGTTGGAAGGGAAAAATGTGGCCGGAAACGCTGCACAACCAAGAGAGATGACCGCAGCCTTAACAAAATTGTGAAGAAGAGCCGCTTCCAGAATTTGAGGGCGCTTCAAAGACAGTGGGCTAAAGCTGGAGTCCAGGTATCAAAAGCCACAGTTCACAGACGTGTCCGGGAAATGGGCTACAATAGCCGTATTCCCATGGTCAAGCCACTTCTGAACTCAAGACAACGGAAGAAGCGTCTGACTTGGGCTATGGAGAAGAAGCACTGGACAGTTGCAGAGTGGTCCAAAGTCCTCTTTTCAGACGAAAGCAAGTTTTGCATTTCATTTGGAAGTCAAGGCGCCAGAGTCTGGAAAAAGGCTGGAGAGGAGCAAAATCCAAGTTGCTTGAAATCCAGTGTGAAGTTCCCACAGTCAGCAATGGTTTGGGGAGCCATGTCAGCTGCTGATGTTGGTCCACTGTGTTTCATCAAGTCCAGAGTAAATGCAACTGTGTACCAAGAGATTTTAGAGCACTACATGCTTCCATCTGCTGAAAAGCTCTATGGAGATGAGGATTTCATTTTCCAGCATGATCTGGCACCTGCCCACAGTGCCAAAACCACCAGTAACTGGTGCACTGACCCTGGCATCACTGTCCTTGATTGGCCTGCTAATTCCCCTGACCTGAACCCCATCGAGAATTTGTGGGGTATAGTTAAGAAGAAGATGAAAGACACCAGACCTACAAATGCAAATGAGCTGAAGGCCGCTATCGAAGCATCCTGGGCATCAATAACACCTCAGCAATGCCACAGGCTGATTGCCTCCATGCCACGCCGGATTGATGCAGTAATCCGTGCAAAAGGATTCCCAACCAAGTACTGAGTGCATCAATGGACATTTTCAAATGTTTGATTTAGTTTTGCTGTTATAAAATTATTTTTTTTACTTGGTCTGAGGAAGTATTCTAATATTTTGAGATAGGATTTTTGAGTTTTTTTCAGCTGTAAGCCAAAATCAGCAATATTCAAATAATAAAAGGCTTGAAATAGTTCAGTTGATGTGTAATGAATCCAGAATGTATGACATTTTTGTTTTTTTAATTGCATTACAGAAAATAAAGAACTTTATCACAATATTCTAATTTTCTGAGACAGTCCAGTATATATATATAATTAGTAATAATTTATGTAATATAATATCAATATTATCATGATACTTCTACCATTTTCATTCGGCGAACTTAATTAAGAAACCTGACATGTATTACTGTATTTCGCATGTTTCAGGGGGCCTTAGTTCGCCATCCCCTGGTCAAATCTGTCTAAAGGAAAATTTGGTAGCTTGTCTTTGGTCAATATTAGGGTCCCAAAAAAGACCAAATGAAAAAACATCAATGATCATGATTAAGGCAGAACTGCAATGATCTTGACTATATCAAACAAAATAATCATTTATGACAGTAATATTTATTTTAAAAATCATGCGAAATGAACACTACATTGCAAATGATTACAAAACAGTCATATATGTAAAACAAAGTGACCATCAAAAGAAGGTACAATAGTTGTATGTATTGAAAAAAAAAAATACATTTTCTCGCTTTAAAAATGTGCCTCTAGTCCAGGTGTGGGGAACCTCTTTTCGTAGGTGCATATGGCTCGGTGAAGAAATGCTCTTTATGCAAATTTCTTTGTAGCGTTCAATTTTTGGTTAGCTCAGCATTGGGTTTGGTGCATGCGTAGTCGAAGCTCCTCTTAAAAGACCTACTGTTCAGTCCAGTATATAAAGGGCACCGTTTTACCTATGGTTTACAGTCAAGTGTCACACCAACAGACCCCGTTTTGGCTGTACATCACTAAAGAATCCTTAATATTTTCACTGTGGAGACACATTATGATCAAAACAAACACAACAAACTGAAATCATCCAAAAACACAACCCAAGCACACGGAACAATTTGAGTGGCATATCTACAAAAGAACTCTGCAAACACCTTTTTTGAAACCATCATTCACAAAAAAACGAAGGTCAAAATGAGCCTCAATTATCTTAAGTCACAGTAGGAGGGAGACAAGTTTAAGGTGTTTTGTTTGATATAGGACACAGGGTCTGGCATTATTATTATTTTATATAGTTAATTCAGTAAACATTTAATATAACGTCACACAGAGAAAGTAAAATGCTTTAAAAACAAAAGTTTTTGTCTCGAGAGTGAGGTTGGCGTTTTTGCTGAATTTTGTCTTAAAATATACGGTATGGCTCTCTCTACCCCCCAAAAAAATCAAAACATTTTGCTAGCTTGGCTCTTTTGGTTAATAGGTTCCCGACCCCTGCTCTAGGCACCTCCAAAATAAAATACTAATGTGCAAAATGACCGACTTAGATTAACAAAACATTGTGAGTGTGGTTCTGATCATGATGATTTTCTCAGGAAAACAAAAGATAACTGAATATTGAAGTACTTTCACTAGAATGAAACCACTACATTGGTTTCATTGGATGACTGTCAGGTAGAAAGGTCACTTGAGCAGTTTAACAAGGTAGTGACTTGCAAATATTCCAGCGACAAGAAGGAGAACAAAGATGAGGAGAATGAATCCCCGCTTTATAAGCAGTTGTGAGAGGCTAAGGTCTGCAGCAGGCCCGCTTTCATGCTGGTTTGGAACCCGGTGGTCTTCAGCAGCAGTCTCTTGTGCTCGCACGGGGTCCCCATTGCTGTTTAAGTCTGAAGATTTGACAAAATAAAAAGTCAATTGCCGACTACAGAGCGCCCATGATTAAAAGCTGCATGCTCCAATTTAAAGCCCCAACGTGGAAAATTTTTCTTTGGATGGCACTATTTTGTCTGGTACAAGACAGGGCCAGTGACACACTGTACAGCGTGGCGGCAGGATGCCGGGCTAACATGACGCAGATCTAAGTGGGGGATGAAAAGAAATACAAAATTTTTCAACCTATGATATTTATAAAAATTCATATTGATATGATAGTTCAAACAGCGTGGGTGGGCGTGCGCTCCACTGGCCACCAAAACAAACAACAGAGAAATGCAACAGCTAGTAGCTTTTAGCTTCTTGTTGCATTGAAAATAAGTTAAACAATTAAATCAGAACTCTAAGGAAAGTCAGGCGAGCGCAAAGAAATGCTGTTTACCACCGGGTGCTCTGTGGATTGTTATCACGTCTGGTAATCGACTGAGGCGTCAGGAGAAAAGCAAAAGCGAGGCTGCTGGTCTGGCCTACTGATGCGGCTTGGTAACAAGCCTCACAAGCTACACCTGCCGAGTCGGTATCTCACCAACCCCAGATCCATTACCCAAGACACAAATGACTTGAAGCTACAACTTGTGAAAAACTGCTACACTTGTACATTAATCATCGCAAAGACTTTGCTAAAGTCATGGTTCCCCGATGCTAGCTACTGTTTAAATTGCTTTCTTACTCTGAAAGGTGAAACCTATCTATTTTGTTGTGCTTTGTATAGTGACAATAAAGATCCCTTTTTCAACTGCAGTTTTGTGTTATCATTTGTAGTACATTAGTTGTTTTTTGTTAGAGTTGTATACGTTCAGTCGGTAATGAACCTTGTACCTACTAGGTACCCGAATTGAATTAGGAATCAAAACGTTAATACAGTAATCCCTCGGGTATCGCGGTTAATGGGGACCAAAACCACCCGCGAAAAGTGAAAATCTGCGAAGTAGCGAAGCCCCTTCAAAAATGCTTAAAAAAAAAAAATATATATATATATATATATATATATATATATATATATATATATATATATATATATATATATATATATATATATATATATATATATATATATATGTATATATATATATATACAGTATATATATATATATATATATATATATATATATATACAAATATATATATTTTATTTTATTATTATTTCTTGGACCTGCGAAGCTCTGAACCTGCGAACATGGAACCACGAAATAGCGACGCACCTTCAAAAATGCTTTAAAAAAAACAAACAAACAAACAAAACAAAAAAAACTTTTTTTAAAAATTATTTTATTTTATTATTATTATTTTTTAGACCCGCGAAGCTCTGAATCGAACGTGGAACCGCGAAATAGCGAGGTCCCACTGTGATGGTCAGCAGATAGCAACCCTAAAAAAATCTCCCCAGAAGAGGGCACTGTTTTAAATCATGTCACTATTATTATCTACTTGCAAAAGAAAAGAGCTAGCGCACAAAATGAAGTTTTCTTTTAAAATTAAAATTTTAATACAGGTCTAAAAAAAACAAATAAGGTTTTTTTTTTATAAAATCGACTAAAATTGAATGCTGCGCAAGTTATTTAAGATTTACTGGTGTGATGACGAGGGTTTTAATCAAGACACAATATGTTACTATTTTGTTCTAGACATTTCCCCACTGATTCTGCCAGATGAAGTTTTCTACTTTGAGGGTTTGACTATCGCAGGTTTTTGGAAAACAACCCCCGCAAAAAACAGGGGATTACTGTATTACTATGACAAGCTTTCGGCATGAAATTTTGGCATTTTTAGAAAACATGGACTTGCCTGATTTGTAATCTTCCATATTGATGGAGTTTTCTAAGATGATTGGGACACCAGCTCTTATTTGAGCCTGCACAAAGACATTTTAACATGTTTCAAAACATTTCATGTGACATACATTTCAAACTTGTCTTTCCGGGACTGACATTTGGGCACTCACCTCCGTGGCAGCCTTTTCCCAATTCAATCTGTACAAATAGATGAGGAAAAAAAACGCCTGCATGAACACGCAGATGGTAAGTCCTGTCCATAGTCCTGTTAGAAAAAATAAAGTCAGCGTTCATGCATTTCATTCGATGCATTTTGCTTGCAGCGTACATTCAGTTTCGTTTTATTACCTACGATGCCCATGCCTGCAGCGAAGGTTAAGGCCACGCCGATGGGGAAGCCAATGAAATAGTGACCAATCAGGTTACAAAGTGCGCCCACTTTCTGTTTTCCAGCCCCTCGGATGACCCCTCCGCTTACACCCTGCGGCCATTGTTTGATATTTATACAGCATGTCACAAAAGAGAGTACACCCCTCACATTTCTGAAGCTATTTGATCAAAATGTTGACTTGAACAAAACTGAAGAAACATTGCCTTGGCACAATGAAAGGTAGTCTGCGTAGAGATAATATAGCTGTGTCAATTTCTTGTTCCCCCCCAAAAACTCTAAATAAAGCCTTTAGTAGCTAAGCCACTAGTAACAAAAGTGAGTACACCCTAAAGTAAAAGTTCCTGAAGTTCAATATTGTGTGTGGCCACCATTATTTTGCAAAACCACTTTAATCCTCCTGGCCATGGATTTCACCAGAGCCTCACAAATTGCCACTGGAATGCTCTTTCACTCCTCCATGACAACATGACTCAGCTGGAATATATTCAAGATCGAGTTTTTCTCCACCTTCCGCTTGAGGATGCTCCAAAGATGTTCTATTGGATTTAGATCTGGATACACACTCAGCCAGTCCAGTCCCTTTACCCTTTAGAAAAGCCTTGGTCGTCTCAGAAGTATCTTTGAGATCATTGTCAGGCTGGAACTGACAATGACCTAGTTTTCGGAGTAAGGGGATCTTTCTCCGCTTCAGTTTTCACAGTAAATCCTTTGTGTTTGTGTTTTCATTAATGAAATGCAACTACTCTACAATTCCAGTTGCACTCATGAAGCCCCAAACCATGACATTCCCAACACCTTGACTTTAGGCACGACATGTTTGCACTCTTCACTTGCTTGCCACCACACATGCTTCACACCATTTGAGCCAAATAAAATTATATTTGTCTTATCAGACTAGAGGATATCTTTCTAGAAGCCATGGCCTTTGTTTACATTCTTCTTTCACTGTGTCAAAGCGATGTTTCTTCAGTGATGCCCCATTAAACATTATAATGAAATCCCTGCAGAAATGTGAGGGGTGTACTCACTTCTGTGACATACTGTACACTTAAATTCATATATAAAATTATCGTAAGATGTCTGATTTGGTTTTATTTTTCCCCTCACCGCAACAGCATCAGAAAGGTGCATGAAGACGAAAACAATCAGAACATCATAGGCCCTCTTCAAAATTGCTCTAGAAGAAAAGTAACAAAACACGGGAAGATGAGATACAATGTTTCGCATTGACATGCAGTCAGTGGAAGCAAGTGAGGCAATGGAAATACTGTATCATAATGTCAGAAGATTGTGCTCATTTTAAAGGTAAAGTGTGTCATATTTGACCACTGTATGTGTATGGTGTTGTGCCGACAAAAACGAGGCACAAGAAAGAACTATGTCAACTTAAAGTGACCAAAAAACAATAGTATTTTCCCTCACTTTAGTGCCTCATGTTTTGCAAAGAAGGAAAAATTAAGAGGAAATAAAAGGATAGGAACCAAGGTAAATGGAGAGAAAAATAATAAAAACACTAAAAGAAAAAAGGGGAAAAGAAAATAGGAAAGAACAAAAATAGGAAAAAATGAAAAATAAAAGACAACAAAATCAACAAAAGGGAAAAAGAATAGAGGTACGATATAAAACAAACCAAAAGAATCAAAATATGAAAAAGAACTTGAAAAAAGTGTGTGAAAAAGGTATTAAGTAAAATTATGTGCAAAAGAAAAAAATAAAAACTTTTTTAGGGTAGCCTTAGCAGCAAGATGAAAGCCAAACATGTCAGCTCTCTCAATGTGAGGATCATTTTATGTCAAATAAATGCTTATTTTTGACCACCAAGTATTTAAAAGAAAATGCATGTTTACATGACAGTTTCTATATTTTTGCTCATAACTAAAATTAAAATTGTTTTTGTTCTTTGAAATATGTTTACCACCAGGAGGTGCTAAATAATACACACTATCACTTTAGGTATAATTTTTCTTACTTTTACATTTTTTTCTGGCGATACCAGATATCGATATCATTCTAAAGTATCGGTATTCAACACCAAGCGATTTTGTGGTGTCAATTTTAACATCAGGAAATATTGATTAAAATCATTTAATCTGATTTATTTTCCATGAAAGGCAATAATAAAGCACTGTGAATTGCCTTGTCTATGAATTGTGCTATACAAATAAACTTGCCTTGCCTTAAATGTCAGTATCAATTTTCTAAAATATTCTACAACAAGTGATACCGGAGTCCGGTTTTAAAGGTAGGTAATATCAAATAAAATGAGTGAATCTGATTTATTTTTACAAGCTCGGCGATAACAGATTTCAGCATCGGTAAATCACTTAAAACGATAACAGTGGACGCTTTACACGGACAATAACGGGGACCAGATAATGAAAGTACTGTATCTGAGTAAGATCAGGACCATCCTTAAAATAAGCAAATATAACCAATATATAGCTGATCGTTTCGTGGATCTTAAAGGGACAGTGTTAATTATTTAGCGCCTCCTAGTGGTAAGGAAAAAAATCATCAAAATCAACAATATTGATTCAAATAATACACAAAACGACATGAACTATCATATTAACATGGATCTATTGAAATACTTGCAGATCCAGAAATTCACCTTTATTTTACATAAAATGAGCCTCACTTAAAGAAAGCTGACATAATTGTCCGCCGTCTGCTACGGGTACCCCAAAACTTCAAAAAGAATGGGCAAAATATGGGAGTAAAAATGGCGAGGTTTGGTCTCTTTGAATCTCGATAGATTATTTTTTGTCAGAATCTGAATCTTTCATATCCTAGTAATACTACAACAATACTACGGTTGTACGCCAGTTGGCAAAATGATTCAGTATAAAGATTAATAAATTGAAATATTTACCTTTAATATTCAGTGTTCGCCTCTAAACGGGAAGTATAAACAACCGGGATATTGCACTTAAAAACTGTAACTAAGTCAACATGACGATTGAATGTTAATTGTGTTAAAATAAAACCAAAGTGTAAATCAAGTAAACAGTACGATATAAAAACATTTAAAAGTACAAAATGAAGATAAAATAAAACGACTAAAAACACTTCCTCTGCAACAAATATTTAGAACCAAAATTAAAGAACATCTAAAATAAAACCTGAACACGTGTCTCATCATATTATATTTGTTACACACAAACACGATGTCCAGGCATTACAAAGGGCAAAGTTTACCTCTCTGAAGTGAAAATGTAGCCAATGACTCTCCTGGAAATTGTGATGGCGGTTCCAACAAAACAGGCCACGATGACTGCAACGGGAAGCAGCGCCCGTAACACATCTTGGTCATATTTATGGGTTGAAAACTGAAACTATGTATTTTCAAGACAATAAGGCGCACACAAAACCCCCAAATTGGCCAAAAATTTGAAAGAGAGCCCTTAAACGCAATGGAAATGATTGGAAATGCGTACAGAATTTCCAGGTGTGCGTTATCAGCTGAGGTTTTATGGAATACTTCTTTTTGGAACAATGATTGTTCAATCACGAATCATCTTTGACCCTAACTGCAATACATTGTATGCAACGGGATTTAAACCCGGGTGGTGCTGGTGAGGGCGCCAACACTTTGCATCACTCCTTATCACACTATTCTTACGGTGCCAGAAACACTGATTTGCATCGTGCATTCTGAGAGGTTAAACAGTCTCTCCACTTCTGCAACTGTACGTCAATATCGGTGTGAAGGAAACAGAAGTCATTAACAAGAACATTACAATTACAATTTCATCTATGAAGTACGTGTTTACGAGGCCCAACTGAGTTCAAAGGGTCAAGTCAAGTTTATTTGTATAGCCCTTAATCACAAAGAGTCTCAAAGGGCTGCACAGACCACAGACTGTTATTACACCATCCCTTGATCTAAAACCTACATGAAGGCAAAGAAAAATATCACTTCATCTCCCTCCCGCAGTTACTTAAGAGTGTTGAGTCTCGTTTTGACTGCCATATTTGTCCTAAATAATGCTTCCAAAATAAGGTGTAAGCAAAGTTATTTTGTAAAAATGTCAGAAAATACTGCAAACGAGGATGCCAAAGTATTTACCCTCCGTGCAGAAGGCACTGGGTGAGGAGAAGAAGTCATATCACGTGCGTTGTTGTGGTTTTCTTTAGTTCTAGGAAGAAAATGGTGAAAGTATGTCACAGTTGCCATGTTGCCCAAATAGTCCCAGCCGTGTGGCGCCAGGTTCTGTCACGGTTGCCATGGCGCCCACTTGGCCCCGCCCCTGGACACCGGCTGAACCGCGTTGACAGATTGCTCACTGGGAGTACTTAAACGCGGTCCTTTTGAGCCGTTAGTTGTCAGAGCGTCTGCAAGACTCCTGTTAAACTCTTTGTGAAATGCCTAGTTCCGTGAATTTGCCTGTGTTTGATGCTGTTTTATTTTGGGCCTGATCTGTTTGATTTTGACAACTCTTTTATTCGGATTTCAATCCACTTCCGCCACCATCGATCCCCGGATCGAGTGTGTGCGCATTGCTCCTCTCCCTAATAAACTGTGAGTACGTTACGCGATTGGGTTCTCCTTTCCTGTTTCCTGTCCTGGTTCGAGACAAAGTAAGAAAAGCACCGTTTCAAATGCCAACCCAAACCTCCCCAAAAGTAAAAAAGGAGCGTTTATTCGAGTACACTAAGAATTTCACATACTTGCACACGCAACAAAAGAAGCTGCAATGATTTCAGCCAGGGGATGGCGTCAGCAAGCAGGATAATTTTGAAGTTACACACGCCACCTTTAAAGATCCCAACGGTTATCCACAGATAAACTCCGTTATCTCCTACTGCAGCCTCAATTTCATGGGCCTTATGAAGACAAAAATATATGATAAAGGACCATTTTTGGGGGGGTGCGCCTTATAATCCGGTTCACCTTATAGTGTGGACAATACAGTAACTTCTTAAAGGTTTCTTTATATAGGAAGCAAATCCTAAAAGTCAATCAAACTTCTTCACTCTTCTGATTTGTTTACAACGCAAGCTGGCTTGATCTGATTTAACTTTAGCCTGACAGGTAAACTGCAAGCAACAAACGTTAAACAGATAACTAGGGGGTCCCATTTTCGAAGGTTAAGGCCGCTTACATGCACAGATGATGGAAACCTTGCTGGAAAGCTTGGCTTGCGCAACGTTTCCTGCACCAAGAGCGTTGCCAACTCGAACACTAGCGGCGGCAGAAATTCCAAGTGGAAACTGTGGGAGGTAGAATGGGTATGAGATGTTCAAAACTACACAGAAATAAAATGAGCTAGGGTGTGGCCAACCCTAGTTTTTTTTTTTTTTTTTTTTTTTTTTTTATGTAACAACCTTTTTTTAAAACTTGGTTCTGCTCAAAGCATCATACTTATCAAGCTAGAATACTCAGATTGATTTTAAAGGTGCAAAGATTTATGGTGTAATCTACAGCTGCCACACCTCATCAAAAGAACAACAACAATAGCTATCGATTATTAAAAGCGTTAGCGACTGATTAGACCATTGCTTTATTGAGTCACATGATTTATGAGATAATAAGTACGTTAAATCAATGCAAATAAGAGTGTCAACATGACCGTTGTGACGCTGATACTTGTAGTACCAATTTAGTCCAACGGATAGCGCCAAGATCGTTTTTATAAAAAAGTGATTTTCCATATATTCTAATAAACATTGCATCATTACAAACAAAATTGTCATGAAAATTAAACTTCGGTAGTGTTTGACTGTTTGATTATAAAACAAAGATTTTTTAAGGGAAATAGAAAGCGCTGCAGAAGTAGAGAGAAAGAAAACAAGAAAATAAGTAAATAAAATAGAGTAAAAGGAAAAAAATAATACAGACAAGTTTAAATCTACACAAAGCACAGATTCTTACGAATATTATATATCATTGTCATATTGGGAATGATTATCATATTAAAAAAACAATTTGTTGATAACATTTTACATTTCTGATGTCTTTTTGTGGCTAAAAAGGAAATTAAATCGTGTCAATGCCATTCCTTTTTGTTTTGTATGAAGTCCAAATATAATACGATCTTCCATATTTGTAGGTTAATAGGATATATTTGTATCTATGCTTTTGTTTTTGTTTACGGTCAAGTTAATTGACAAAAATTTGGAATTGATTTTAAGTTGTTTTGTATTATAGAACATTCTGATGTTTTGTGCACTATTTTGGTCTCTATTCAAAATTTCAATTTTTGAATAAATAGGAAGACATTAAAAATGTCTAAGAAATCGGACTCATCGATAAATCGGCCAATTTATCAATTATGAAAATAATTGTTAGTTGCAGTCCTAGTATAATCATATCCTAATCAATAAGGGGCTGTATTGCTAACTACTTTCAATTGATTAGATATGTTTGAAATGAAACATGTTTGTTGTGTCGTCTATGATAGGAAACCTATTATCTTTGTGTTGACTCAAAATACTGTAGTCAATTAGTTGAAATGAAATTGAGTTGAATTTTCCCCCCTGTCTTTATTCTGTATTCCTTTCTTTCTCTCTCTCTCTGTCTGTCTCTATTTCTCTCTTTCTGGATCTTTTTCTGTCTTTTTCCCTTTGTCTCTATCTTTCTCTTTTTCTCAGTCTTTTTTCTCTAGTTCTCTCTCCCCTTTCTCTCACTATTTTGCTCTTAACATTTCTTTCCATTCCTCTCCCCCTCTCTTTTGTACTCCATCTTATGTATCTTGTTTTCTCTCTTTTTCTGCTCTCTTTCTCCTACTATGTCTTTCTCTCCCCATCTGTCTTTTTCTTTTGCTCCTTCTTCCTCCCCTCCTCTGTCTCTTTCTTTTCCCTCTCATCCCTTCGTTCTCTCTTTCTCATGTTTCTTGATTTTTCTTTCTCCTTGTCTCTTTGTATTTTTTTATCTTTTTCTTTTGTTGCTTTTTTCCTTCTCTCATTTCCCTTCTCTTTTCGTCCTTCTTCTCTCTTTCCTTCTCACTTTCTTCCTCTGTCTTTCTTTTTCTCCCCTTTGCTCCCCTTTTCTCTCTCTTTATCTAGTTCTCTTTCTTTCTTTGTATGATTCTTTTTCTCCCTCTTTATTTCTCTCCATCTTTCTCTTTCTTTCTTTGCCCATGTGAGAGTCCTCTTTTTATTTTACGATGTGGCCCTGGAGCTAAAATGAGTTGGTCACCCCTGCTATGGAGACAAGCGTTTACCATATAAGCAACAACGGTGAGCTGATATGCGATGGACTGCGCTCCTAGCTCGACTTCACTAATGATTCCTGCGATGAATCCTCCCACTTCAAACAGCCACCACTCCAGACAAAGCATCAGCATGCTGGGAATGGCCAGTTTGACGAAAGGTCCCCATTCTTGTAAAGATTCCCGCGTCCATCCTGCGAGACAAACATGTGTCCGTCAAACAAGAGTAACATTTTCTCAATTTGTGAATCTCTCTCTCTCTTGAACCTCTCAAAAGAATAAATCCAGAATCTATTAAGTATGTGTATAATCCAGTTGAAGCATTCTTATGCCAAAGACATAAAGACAGTAGATGCCACTAGAGCTCTTGACTCTCTGCCCTCTCCTAAACAAAGTGCTCTTTTGGTAAGTCATTTTTCCAGTTTTTGGAGTTAAAAAATAAAATAAATTAAATAATAATAATACATTCTACTTCAAAGCCCCTCTCAGGACACCCAAGGTCGCTGTAGATCAAGTACCAAACAACAATAAGAACAATAAGAATAAAACAAGCAAATAATAGCAAATAAAAAATAGTAGGGTTCAAAGGGGGCAGTGTGTGAGGCAGATGACCTTGAAAAGGCAAGTCTGAAGAGGTGGGATTTGAGTCAGGATTTGAAAGTGGACAGGGTGGAGGAATTCCGGAGGTCAGGCAGCAATGAGTTCCAGAGCTGGGGTGCTTGGGGTTTTTATATGTGAGACCCATTTAAATGAGTGCATGAGGTGAATGAATGGATGTAAAATGGATGCCTGGAAAAGGAAAAAAACAAGCATTTAATTGCATTATTCATTTAATTTCATGTTATTTCGTCTATCCATCCATCCATTTTCTTTTGCTTATCCAGGGTTAGGCCGCCGGGGCAGAAGACTAAGCAGGTAGGCCCAGACCTCACTATTCCCAGCCACTTCATCGAGCCCAGCCGAGGCATTCCCAGGCAGGCCTCGAGACGTAGTCCCTCCAGCGTGTCCTGGGTCGTCCTGACGAGGAAGGCATTCAGGAGGCATCCTTATCAGATGCCTGAGTTGCCTTAACTAGCTCCTCTCAATGATAACTGAGCTTCTCACCTTATTTCTAAGGCAGGAAGCCACTTGCATCATGTTCAGTTCATGACCATAGGTGAGGGTAGGAACCTAGATTGACCTGTAAATCAAGGGCTTTGCCTTTCGCCACTGCTCCTTCTTCACCATGGAGGAAGACGCTGCCACCGATCCATCTGTCCATCTCCTGTTCCATCCTACCCTCACTCGTGAACAATACCTAGAGATACTTGCCCTTCTCCACTTGGGAGGTTATTTCATTCACATGTTCATACATGTTTGCTTATCTTGTCTCCTTTGTTGCACTTCAATTATTTAGCACTTTTCTGTTGGTTTTGCGAAGTTTATGGACATTCCGTCGTGTTTTTGTGATAGGTACCGGATGCAGCTGCAGGGTCTTAAAACTGAGAGCGCGGGTCCGTGTGAGTTTTAGATGAAATGGGATGCGAATGGGAGAGCGCACAGAGACAAATGTACAAAAAAATCAAATGCGAATAAAAGTATTCAAAAGAGTTACAATCAACACCCACCGGACTCTTAATTGTCCCCCTGAAGTGTGAAACACATACAGTACTTTGTCATTGAAACATTTGTTCTTCATGTTTTTACAGCTTTAGAAAGCGTGGAAGGAAATTAGTGTACTATTTTCTTTTCTGGAAACCACCAAATTTAAAAAAAAAAAAAAAAAAAATAAATATATATATATATATATATAAATATATATATATAAATATATATATAAATATATATATATAAATATATATATATAAATATATATTTAAATATATATATATATATATATATATATATATATATATATATATATATATATATATATATATATATATATATATATATATATATATATATATAGAATCCTCTCCGTCTCTTTCAGATTCAGATTCAGATTCAGATCTACTTTATTGTCATTCTAGTACACGTGTATACAGAACGAAATGTCGATGCATCTGACCCCCACAGTTTCCTTGAATGTACAGATATAAATAATGTTGTATTGTATTTTGGCTACGTATAGTATTTTACCATAGTGCCGATAGTGCAAGAAGAGTAGCTAACCAGATGCGCAAAATGGGCAGTCAGGTTAACAAGTCAGGTACACAGTAACATTAACACTGTAACAATAACGCTGTAATTACAATAGTGCAGAGAGCAATGTGCAAGGAGTGGCAAGCTATAAAAAAAACTGCCAGTAGTGCAAAAGTCAGATTAGCAGCCGTTTAGATTTAAGTTAACTATATGTTAGATTGACCATTTAACAGTCTAATGGCCAGGGGGACTAGACTATTGCGGAGCCTGGTGGTCCTGCACCGCACACTGCAGTACCTCTTCCCAGAGGCTAGCAGAGTGAACAGTCCATGATGGGGGTGAGAGGGGTCCCCGGTAATGTTTTTAGCATGGGATAGGCAGTGCTTCTGGCCAATGTCCTGAATGGAGGGAAGTGTAGTCCCGATTATTTTCTCTGCTGTCCTCGTTACCCTCCTCACACTACCCCAGTCGGTAGCGCTGCAGCCTCCACACCACACAGAGATACAGCTGGTCAGGATACTCTCTATGGTGCCCCTGTAGAATGTAATGAGGGAGGGTGGGGGCAGGTGGGCTCTCCTCATCCTCCGCAGGAAGTACAGGCGCTGCTGTGCCCTCTTAACCAGTGATGCAGTGTTTACGGACCAGGTGAGTTTGTTTGTAATGTGCACCCCTAGGAACTTGATACTGCTGACAACCTCCACGGCCTTGTTGTTGATGCAAAGTGGGGCATGGTTGGACTGGTTTTTCCTAAAGTCGACAATGATCTCTTTAGTTTTGTCGACATTCAGGACCAGGCTGTTGTCCCTGCACCAGCCCACCAACTGCTCCACCTCCTCTCTGTAGGCCAGGTCATTGTCATCCCTGATGAGGCCCACCACTGTTGTGTCGTCAGCATACTTCACGATGTGGTTTGTGGCGGACCTAGGGACGCAGTCGTGTGTCATCAAGGTGAACAGCAAGGGGCTTAGGACGCAGCCTTGGGGGGAGCCCGTGCTGAGGTAGATGACATCTGAACTGTTCTGACCTATCCGCACTGATTGGGGTCTGTCACAGAGGAAGTCCAGCAGCCAGTTCCGCAGGGGGGTGTTGAAACCCAGGAGTCTCATTTTGTCCACCAGATGTTGTGGGATGATGGTGTTGAATGCTGAACTGAAGTCCAGGAACAGCATCCGCACATGGGTGTTCTTCTCCTCTAGATGTGTCAGGCTCAGGTGAAGCGCAGAGGAGATGGCATCCCTGGTGGAGCGGTTTGTCCTGTAGGCAAACTGAAAGGGGTCGAATGAGGAGGGGAGACTGGAGGTGATGTGCTCTTTAACCAGTCTCTCAAAGCACTTCATTATGATAGGAGTCAGTGCAACGGGCCGGTAATCGTTGAGTGATAAGATCTGGGGTTTCTTTGGCACTGGGATGATGTTGGCAAATTTGAAGCATGATGGTACTTTGGCTTGGTCTACCGAGGTGTTGAAAATGTCTGTTAGTACACAAGCCAGCTGATCGGCGCACTCCCTAAGTACCCGCCCCGGAATGTTGTCCGGGCCTGGAGCCTTCCTTGTGTTGACCCTTCTCAGGGTCTTCCTCACGTCAGATGAGTCCAGGTGGAGTGCTCTTTCGCCCTGATTTGGAACCGCTTTCGCTGCAGGGGTGCCGTTTTGTGCCTCGAACCTTCCAAAGAATTTGTTGAGGTCATTCAGAAAGTCCATGCTAGTGTTCTGCACTGGGGCGGTGGTTGGCTTGTAACTGGTGATGGCCTGAATGCCTTTCCACATATCCCTGGTGTTGGTTGTGCTGAGGAAACGTTCCTGGATTTTTTGACTGTGCGTTCGCTTTGCTAGTCTGATAGCCCGGTTCAGGTTAGCCCTCGCTGATAACAGCGCCTCCTTGTCACCAGATCTAAAGGCAAGGTTCCGTACTTTTAGTTGTTTTCGTATTTCAGCAGTCATCCAGGGCTTCTGATTGGCACGGGTGCATATAGTTTTGTTATTGCTGACGTCTTCTGCGCATTTACTGATGTAGGCTGACACAGAAATGGCGTACTCATCTATATTTATTTTGTTGTTGTAAGTGGCAGCCGATTTAAACATGTCCCAATCAGTGCAATCAAAGCAGTCCTGTAGTGCCTCCATTGCCCCCTCAGACCACACCCTCACCTGCTTCACTGTAGGTTTTTCTCTGGTCAGCAGGGGCTTGTATGCTGGAATTAGCATAATAGAAAGGTGATCTGATGAGCCAAGATGGGGGCGGGGGGCTGCTTTATATGCACCTTTGATGTTTGTGTAGGCCAGGTCTAATGTGTTCCTACCTCTTGTAGCAAAGTTTACATGCTGATGGAAATGCGGGAGAACTGTTTTCATATTGGCCTGGTTAAAGTCCCCCGCCGCAATAAAAATGCACTCGGAGTAAGCATGCTGCAGTTCACTCACAGTTCGGTAGAGAACGTCCATTGCCTCCTTCGTATTAGCGCTGGGGGGCACGTACACGGCAGTAATGATGGTCGCGCTAAACTCCCTCGGTAGGTAGAAAGGTCTGCAGATCACCGTCAAAAGCTCAATGTCTCGTGAGCAGTGTTTCGATATTATCTTCGCATTTTTACACCAGTTGTTGTTGGTATAAATGCATAGACCGCCCCCCTTGCTTTTGCCGGTGAGTTCGCCGCTTCTATCAGCGCGGAAAGCAGTTAGCCCCACAATGCTAACAGCGTCATTCGGGATAGATGAGTTTAGCCATGTCTCCGTCAGAATTAAAGCACAACAGTTCGTCAATTCGCGGTTCGATGTAAATTCCACTTGTAAATGGTCCAGTTTGTTGTCCAGGGAGCGGACGTTGGATAGGAAAATGGATGGTAGAGGCGTTTTGAAGGGTTTAGCCTTCATCCGAGCCGTTAGCCCGGCCCGACAACCTCGTTTCCTTCCCCGGTCACAGCGCTTCCGCTTGCCACTTTTACTCGCTGCTTTGTCGGCCGCTGCGTTCTGTTGACGTAGCACTCCGAGGCTAAGTAAACACTCCAGAGTGATCGTCGAAATTTGCGCTGGATTTCTGGATGTTCGCATATCCAGCAAAAAACTGCGATCGTATATTAATCTACAGTTAGAGTTGTCTTTGTTCGCCCTCATAAACTGAGTCGAAGATTGGGGTTTTTGACTAGAATGTGAGAAACTGTCGGGAGCAGATCCAGCCGCCGCCGTAGAGGGCGCCGCCATTTTGAATTTTGTCCATTGTCGACTTAAAAAAAAAAAAAAGTTCTAGGGAGCCAAAAGGGCAACAGGGAGAAATTAGATAAAAGAGAGCGAAATAGAAAGGGAGTAAGGTACAAAAAAAAGAGAAAGACGGAGGTAAAAATAAAGAGGCAAAGAGAGAGAGAGAGAAAAAGAGCAAAAAAGAGACAGAGAGAAGGAGGAAAAAAGACAGAGAGAAAGAGAACAAGAGAAAGAAACAGAAGAAATAAAGAGAGAGCGGGAGGGAAGGCATATGAGAGGGATAGAGAGGAAGAGAAAGAAAGAGGGAAGAAGAGTGAGAAAAAAGACAAGGAGAGAAAGAGAGAAAAGGTGATTGAAAAAGACGGAGAAAGAGCAAAAGAGACACAGATAGAAAGAGACAAGAAACAGAAACAGAGTGGGAGAGAAAGAGTCGGAGAAGAACTAGAGAAAGCGCGAGAGAGAGAGAGAGAGGGAATAGAGACAAAATTGGAAAGAAAAAAAACAGAGACAAAGAGAAAGGAACAAAGAGGGAAGAAGAGTGAGAAGGAAAGACAAGGAGAAAAAGAGAGAATGTCATGGTTTCCATGGCGCCCAATTGGTCCCCACCGTGTTGCACCAGGTTCTGTCACGGTTGCCATGGCGCCCAATTGCCCCGCCCATGGACACCAGCTGAAACGCGTTGACAGATTGCTCCCTGGGAGTACTTAAACGCTGTCCTTTGAGTCGTTTTTTGTTGAAGCGTCTGCAAAACTTCTGCCAAACTCTGTTGTGATATGTAAAGCCTGTTAATCCCTGTTTTGCCTGCGTTTTTTTGCTCTTGTTTAGCCAAGCCCAGTGAATCCCTGTTTTTCCTGTGTTTTGCTCCTGTTTGTTTTTGACCATTTCCTCGTACCAAGCAATCTACTTCCGCGACCATCGATCCCCGGATCGAGTGTGCGCTTATTTCTCTTCTCCCCAATAAACTGTGAATAACGTTACGCGATTGGGTTTTCCTCCCAGTTTCCTGAAAAGGGGATTGAAAATAACAGAGAGAGTAAGAGCACAAGAGACAGAGAAGGAGAGAGAGAAAGAGAGAAGAAATACACACACATTTTTCTTTTGTGCTGGAATAAATCCCTTCGTTAGCCTGATCCGGCCTGCAGCCCGCATCTTTACCACCTATGCTCTAAAGCCACAGGTAGCTGCCCCCACCTACTAGGGGATTCTGAAATTTCCCAGACCTGTACAAAGAAGGCAGCTGTTCAAAATGGCACCATGTTGTCCTTTTTTATGAATGCAAAATTTGTAGCAAGCAAAAAGGTCAAATAACTCTAATTTGCAGTGTTAAGCAAATGATAAAAGCCAGTGTCATCCCCTCTCTGATCTGTTGGATTGTTTAGTCAAAGTGTGTAACCAATTTTGTCAAAATTTTACAGATTTGGACTTTCACCACGACGCTAATGTTACATCCATGGTTCGTACACTTTTTTGCATTGCGCAATTCAAGCACATTCAAGGCCAATTTCTCCATTTTCCCAGTACTGTACTTTCAAAGGAAGAAATCCAGCACCGATCAAAATAACTTTTTGTTGTTGATTTTAATGTCACTCTTTTGCTGCTATCACATACTTTGTGTTATTTTGAGCTGTTCCTATTGAGGATCTGCGATAATTTTGTGTCAATGGGCTGCTCTAAGCTGACATGAATTCTGCTTCAACAGTACATGCGCAGCTTTGCTATGTCACACTTCTTTACAAACGCGGAAAGGGCTCTAGAAGTGTTGGCTAATGATTGAGTTCAAAGCAGAACACATCAAAAAGAAAGCACTTTATGTTTTAAAAACAAACAAAAAAAATGAATCATTTTAATGATAGTGACTGCAGAGAGCATTAAATCTTTCAATCTTATGCTTTCCATTTTAATCATTTTAATTTATATTCTATTGTTTGGTTTTCAGAGGATCTGTGTCTAAATTGGTTAAAATACAACTGTAAGTTATTCATTTATCATTTTATCCTTTATGAAAAGTTATATTTGTAATTTTATTTGATTGTTTTTCATTTTCTGGGATTTTGTCTTGTTGTTTGACTTGAAATCTGTTGTGTGTGTAAAAAGCTACAGATGTTTTGTATTTCACATTTTTTTGTGGACAGTGAATATCTTATTTATATAACATATGTTTTGGGGGCAAAACATATAAAATTACTAATTACTAAATGATTTTGTGCATAGCGTTTTATTATTGATAATATATCATTAAAAATACAAAAACATCCGAGGAGCAGTTTGAGAGCCAAAAGAGACAGCTATACTCAGTGAGCTGAACCAAACAATTTTTCGTAGGTCTGTAAATATTTTAAATTATATTTCATCTGTTTTGCAGGGATCCTCTGAAAAAACGAATGAAATGACTAATTACTAAATAATTTGGTACATAATGTTTTAATATTATTGATGATATCTAATTAAAAAAACAAATGATCTGAAGAACCGTTTGGGGGTCGAGCCAAAAGAGCAGGTTTTCTAAATGGAGGTTTCTTCTTGGGTGCTACCAGTAGGGGGCAGTTAGGCTTCTCATACAAACGCCATAATGACTTTAAAAAAAAATCCTTATTTATTGCGTGGTGTATCGAGTCAGACTGACAAAAAACATGGCAACAATTCCAAGCATTTTCAAGCACTTACTCAAAAAAAAAACATCAATTGTTGATCGGTGATCAGGTTTAAGGCGAGCAAGACGGGAACTGACCTCCCCATGTGGCTTTGTGCAACCCCCTCAAGTTGATGTAAACAAACAAGACCACCGCCAGCACGTACTGCGAGATTGTATTGGCTGCGGCCGAACCACTAGAACAAAAGACAAACAAGACAAATTAAGAATGGTTGATTCATGTTGATTCCTGTGATAAAAAGCTGAAGTCATGGATGTCTACAGGCCTCTCCACATGTTGCTCACATTCATTAATTCGTTTATTGATGAACAAGAATAGTGGAAGATAAATCGGTCAGTTATACGATTTCAATGTACTGTATATCCATATTGTATGTTCGGACTGGTGTAAAATTACAAATAAAAAAAATGTTGTGCGAGTCATTGATCTTGGTGTGGCACACTGATTTACAAGGAAATTCTAAAGTGGCACTCCACACCGAAAAGGTTGCTGACCCCTGCTGTAGGATGACCAGGGTGACATAGATTTAGCTTTGGGAAACATTTCACAAAACACAGTGAAGATCAATAAAAACCATAGGTAATATGCAGAAATGTATATATTTACATTTTGTTTAACAATACAAGAGAATCCGGATAACTTACGCAACTCCCAAATGTAGAACATGGAGTAAGACGTAATTGATGATAGCATTCAAGATGTTTCCAATCGCGCCGCTTATGACCTGTGGCCAAATAATTCCCTGCAAAAATGAAACAGACACACTTTTGTTGACTTGGTATCATATACATATCCGTAACAGCAATAGAGCGTTGCTACACAGTACCTGATTTTGAAGATATCTCGCTTGCAGTTGGTACATGAAGGCCGCCTATGGGTGAATGGGTGAAATTGCATGTTAAAAGCACAGTGCTTTTAAAGAGGAATCTATTGTTGTAAACATGCGCTATCACAGTGTTAATTTGAATTTCTAACACGGATTTTCTTATCATCATAATTAATCACAGTTGATTTATTTTCATAGGATTGAAAATTAGCATATTAAAAAAGCTCAAAAGTAAAGAAATGGGTTATTTTTTTGCCTCACAATAATATGATTGTGAAGTGGCATCGGGAAGAACTCCCCTGTCATCATGGAAATTAAACATATTTTGAATGGTTATATTCATTCAGTGTTAAAGTTCTTTCTTAAACTTCCCAATTTTTGTCTTTTTCTTTTTCCGTTCTTGTCATTTTTCTTATCCCCTGCGTATTGTGTTTTCTTTTATAGTTTTATGATGGACATTTTTATGTAAGTAGGACAAAAATGTCCAAATTTAAAAACAAGTGAAAATGAATTTTTTTTTTATAAATACAATTCAAAAATCTATTTTCAATGAAGAACAGAATAATTATATACAGTTAATACATGTTGCAAACAAAATTAAAAAAACATTAATAAATGGTAAAAAAAAGAGAAAAATCTTTATTTTCCTCACGTTGACATTTTTGAGCTTTTCCTTTTCCCGTGTAGGTTCTAGATCAGGGGATGGCGTAATAACAGTCTGTAGCTTGCAATAATCTGTGGTCTGTGCAGCCCTTTGAAAATCTTTGTGATTAAGGGCTATACATAAAAACATGACTTCACTTGACTAGAATTCGGATTCAATCCATTTGTAAATGCATTCTGCACTTAGATTTCTATTCACTTTGAAATGTTATTAATGCAAAAAATGTATCAGTTTTTACTGTGCTGATGCCATATGCAGATGCAAACTGACGCATGCAATTCTCTTGGCTCATGCCAGAAGGCAATAGTGAGAGCAAGGATTCTGATTTCAGGGCTTTCTTACACCTTTTTCATGGCCAAATTCAAACACTTTAGAAGCACTTTCAAGAGTATTTTTATAATTTCAATCAATATCCTTAAAATGAATCCAAATTTGTCTCATTTTAAGGATATTGATTGTTCCGAATCAGAGTGCATTAAATCTTTCATTATTATAGACCGCTGATCTTTAGACCTTTATTATACATATTTTAATTTATATTTTTGCAGGTGTCTAAAGTGTTTAAAATATATTTTTAAATAGTTAACCTTTTTCAATTTTATGATGTATTTGTAGCACTGAGGAGTTAATATACTGGACTGTCTCAGAAAATTAGAATATTGTGATAAAGTTCTTTATTTTCTGTAATGCAATTAAAAAAACAAAAATGTCATACATTCTGGATTCATTACACATCAACTGAACTATTTCAAGCCTTTTATTATTTGAATATTGCTGAATTTGGCTTACAGCTTAAGAAAACTCAAAAATCCTATCTCAAAATATTAGAATATCATAAAAAAGTATACAAGTAGGCTATTCAACTAATCACCTGAATCATCTAATTAACTCGAAACACCTTGCGAGGATTTCCTGAGCCTTAAAAACACTCAGCTTGGTTCAGTAAACTAAATCACTGCTGATCTGACTGCTGTCCAGAGGACCATCATTGATACCCTCCATCAGGAGGGTAAGACACAAAAAGAAATTTCTCAAAGAGCAGGCTGTTCACAGAGTGCAGTTTCAAAGCATATCCACAAAAAGTCTGTTGGAAGGGAAAAATGTGGCCGGAAACGCTGCACAACCAAGAGAGATGACCGCAGCCTTAACACAATTGTGAAGAAGAGCCGCTTCCAGAATTTGAGGGAGCTTCAAAGACAGTGGGCTGAAGCTGGAGTCCAGGTATCAAAAGCCACAGTTCACAGACGTGTCCGGGAAATGGGCTACAATAGCCGTATTCCCATGGTCAAGCCACTTCTGAACTCAAGACAACGGAAGAAGCGTCTGACTTGGGCTATGGAGAAGAAGCACTGGACAGTTGCAGAGTGGTCCAAAGTCCTCTTTTCAGACGAAAGCAAGTTTTGCAATTTCATTTGGAAGTCAAGGCGCCAGAGTCTGGAGAAAGGCTGGAGAAGAGCAAAATCCAAGTTGCTTGAAATCCAGTGTGAAGTTCCCACAGTCAGCAATGGTTTGGGGAGTCATGTCAGCTGCTGGTGTTGGTCCACTGTGTTTCATCAAGTCCAGAGTAAATGCAACTGTGTACCAAGAGATTTTAGAGCACTACATGCTTCCATCTGTTGAAAAGCTCGATGGAGATGAGTATTTCATTTTCCAGCATGATCTGGCACCTGCCCACAGTGCCAAAACCACCAGTAACTGGTGCACTGACCATGGCATCACTGTCCTTGATTGGCCTGCTAATTCCCCTGACCTGAACCCCATCGAGAATTTGTGGGGATTAGTTAAGAAGAAGATGAAAGACACCAGACCTACAAATGCAAATGAGCTGAAGGCCGCTATCGAAGCATCCTGGGCATCAATAACACCTCAGCAATGCCACAGGCTGATTGCCTCCATGCCACGCCGGATTGATGCAGTAATCTGTGCAAAAGGATTCCCAACCAAGTACTGAGTGCATCAATGGACATTTTCAAATGTTTGATTTAGTTTTGCTGTTATAAAATTATTTTTTTTACTTGGTCTGAGGAAGTATTCTAATATTTTGAGATAGGATTTTTGAGTTTTTTTTAGCTGTAAGCCAAAATCAGCAATATTCAAATAATAAAAGGCTTGAAATAGTTCAGTTGATGTGTAATGAATCCAGAATGTATGACATTTTTGTTTTTTTTAATTGTATTACAGAAAATAAAGAACTTTATCACAATATTCTAATTTTCTGAGACAGTCCAGTATGTAACTTTTATTTTATTGTTTTGCATTTTTATGGATTTTGTGTTGTTGTTTGACTTTAAATCCGTTCAGTGGGTAGAAAGCTCAAATTGTTTTGTATTTTACAATTCTTTGTAGATCAGTAAATATTTTAAATTATATTTCATGTGTTTTGCAGGGATCCCCTGTAAAACAAATGAAATTACTAATTACTAAAAATTTGGTGCATAATGTTTTAATATTATCGATAATATATCATTAAGAAAAAAAATGATCTGAGGAACCTTTTGGGGGCTGAGCCAAAAGAGACGGTTTTCTAAATGGAGCTGTCCTCGTGAGTGCGACCATAGGGGGCAGTGGCGCTTCACATGACAACACCATAATGAGGAGCCACCAGAGCAGGCATATCAGCGTGATTTTCACGCACTTTTTAAAAGATAATTCTTCATTTATTGCATGGTCTGTAGAGTCAGACTGCCAAGAAACACCAAAATGGAAACGATTTTAAGCATTTTCAAGCACTTACCCCTAAATTCAAGCATTTTCCTGACCTTGAAAATTCAAGCAATTTCAAGGATTTCAAGCACCCAGACAAACTTTGTGATTTGGTGCACACCTCAGCCCCAAACTATAGAATTAGTGATCATATAAGCATGGACTTTTTTCATAATGGAGGATTCCCTATCTATTGGTGCTTTTATTCAAAAAGAACAGCTTATAGACTTCTTTTTTAAGTGTACAGTAGGTAAGAAAATAAAACGTTTTTCCTATACCACATTTTATATATTGCTTTATTGCTTTGCCAATCAAATGAGGAATAAGACGTAGGTTGATTTATTTACCAAACAGGAAACCACCACACGTCACTGGCTATCAGACTGCAAGTCACGGACATTGACAAATAGAAACTCACTGGGAGGGAAGGCATGGCGATCTTCACGTAGAGTTGAGATAGACTGCAGTATACAAAAAAATCCATGGGAAATTTCAGAAAGGGAGCATGTATAATCAGCATATAGGCATTCGTTAAAAAGTGTACATGTAAAAAATAATCCATAAACAATTTAATATACTCAAGTAAAATTTACAGGTGGGGTGCGTAGTTTGAGGCGTCCTTAAAACAATTTCAATTAAATACTTTCTCTATTAAGTATGTGTTACCAATGCCTAACTGAGTTCAAAGAGTCTTCATATATTTTTGCCCACCGCGCCTATGTACTCTTATCTTACTTTCATCATCGGTGTTTCAGCCACAAAGTGCATTGCGCTAAAGGGAAGTTGGCAGGGCGTTAAGGAGGACTGTGATATCACGCGTGCAGTCGTGGTTTTTCTTTAATTGTGAAATAAAAATGGTGAAAGTAAGAAAATTACGGTTTCAATACAGTCAAATGCCAAGAAAAGTTTATTCGAGCGAATCGAAGCATTTCACATAATTGCACGCGCAACAAAAGTATCTTAAATAATAATTTCAGCCAGAACATGGCGTCAACAAGTAGAATATTTTTGAAGTTACATGTACGTATGTATGTTTTTGATCCCTTAACCACTCGAGTTGTAGGGACCCCATTTCCTGTGAAGTGTCTGGTGGCGCCCATCCCTTTCCAGGCTAGAGTCAAAAAACATACTCACATTCTTGACTCTTTCTGGGAGATTGATGCAGAGGAGGGGATTCCCAGCTCCCTCGATCAACTTGTCATGATTGCCAATCTGGAGCACCTGCGGCGGCTTGATTGGCGCCAACAGCCCGGACAGCTGATTGGTGGACACTCCCTTTTAAACCCTCTTTCAGTCATTGTCAGATCGTTGCGAACTGTTGTATTCAACTCAGTGAGCATTCCCGTCCGACTCCGTTTCTGCTAAACCTTTCTCCTGCCTGATCTTCGTTTTTGACCAGTTTCTGGACCTGACTACGCCCGTTCTGCCTGCCCCGTTATGCCCCGTTACCTGACTGCCTCCTGCCTACGACCCCGATTACGAACTCGACATTGCCTCTGATCTCCAGCCCCGGCCAGGGGACTTACTATTCCCGCCTGTCTTCGTCCGACACGGAAGTGTCACTCCCGCCTCGCTCGCTCCTGTTTTCCGTCAGTCCTCGGATCAAGCAAGCAAGCCTTACTCTCCCTCTCGTTTCAATAAATACTGAGAATCATATGCTATTGAGTACTGTGTCCGTTCTGGTCTGTGACACAACCAAACCCATGTGTCGCAACGGCAATCGTTTGGAGTGACCAAACCCCCAAATCTCTGAGATAGGACTCAGTCGAGGCACAAACCAGTGACAAATCTTAGTCTCGGGGCTGGCACCCTACCCCCAAGGCCACCTAGCTACATAGCTTTTATCCAACACTTATTTGTAAAACGATTTCCTTTTCCTTTAGGAGGTGTAGCAACACCAACCCTAGAGAATTACTTTAATCTGTGATGTAACAAAGAAAAAAAAAAAAAAAGAAACAAGAGAACAGTGCTCTCTAAAACAGCGTTTGACGACCACCAGGCCACGGACCCGTACCAAGGACCAATTGTCCTTTGGTACCCGGACGCACATAAAGAAAAAACAAAAAAAAATGTATTTGTGCAAATAAATTGTTTTTCAGCCAATAATACAATCAAAATTACATCCAAAATGTCACAGTATGGTAGTATAACACCATACCTGTCATTGCGGATGTAATTTGCTTACTATTGGATGCAGCAGGAATCCAACCCGGATCGCGGCGGTGAGAGCCACCAGTCGTTGCATCTCCGTTAAAAGTAAATCCAAATGAAAGATAGCTTTCGCTAGACCACACAGGCACACAAATTGGATAATTCCCACGGCAAAGTACATGAATTGATTACTGCACAGTGGTTGAAAAACACTGATCTAGATCCCCAGGGGTCTAGTTTATAATTATTATTGTTTTTGTTGTTGTCGTCGTTGTTATCACTAATGTTATTATTAGGCTGGGCTGCCAGATTATAGTTGGACATTAAACCGGTTCGTGGCACATAAAAAGTTGACCACTGCCCTGAAAGAATCTGTCAGTAAAAAGAGACCCACCTGGCAACCGCCAAGCTCTGTTTGGCAACAATTAGAAGCGGTTCGGTGTTGATGAGAACGGCCCAGCAAGGAAAACAAGCAAGCAGTAGAATCAGAACCCCCCTCTGAAGAATCACCCCAACCCGCTTCAGGTTTCCGCTCCCGTAGGTCTACTCCAAGACAGGTTCAACAAAAGCAAAACAGTGTAAGGAACAAAGATCTTTTTGATACATAAAAGGTAAACAATCTCGATACCAGAGAACGTTATTTAACAGGTTTTAGTTGGACTCCAGACAAACTGAAATCTTCCAAGTGGTTCTGTTTCAAAGTCAGATAAAAAAAAATTTGAAGTTCCAATGAAATCATTGTGCAGGACTCTACCTGAGATATGAGGGTGTCACATGTCAGTGATAATCCAGTACCGATGGAGAGACCTGTCACATTGACCACCTGTATGAAGACACATTGTCAATGGAACACAAAGATCGAGTTCTACACAGTGGTGTCTGTCTGTGTTGTCTAAGAGTGCTGTTCCGGTTAATAATGTGTCTGCGAAAAATGAGTTAAGCAGCAATATTCCCCAGTTTATAACTCCATCAAGTTGCTGGCATTTTTTTAAAATAGTCAACAGTTACAACAATGTTTCCCGTACCCTGTAAAAACCCTGGAGGGTCGCCAGGGGCTTTTAAATAGGGTTTTCTAAATGGAGCTGCTCTCTTGGGTGCGACCAATAAGGGGTGGTGATGTTTCACATGACAACGTCATAATGACAAGCCACTGTAGTAGGCGGGTTGGCGTCATTTTCACACGCTTCAAAAACAATTCTTCACTTATTGCGTCTATAGAGTCAGACTACCAAGAAACATGGCAATGGTGACGATTTCAAGCAATGTTAAGCACCTTGGCCAAGATTCAAGCATTTTCCTTAACATTAAAATACAACATTAAAATTCAACCTTTTTTTAAGGATTTTAAACACCCGTACTAACCCTGAAATATTGGGTTTTTTGGGGGGAGAAGGGCTTCTTTTTTAACAAAACTAATTTAAACACAGTGAATGGTAGCAATGTTTGCTGTACAAATGGTTAAATTCTATGAAATATTCCAAATTTCAGTCTTGTTTGGTTTTACATAACATTTGGCTATCTAAACTCAAGCTACATTTCCTTGGATGCATATTTTGCAGCCTGTGATTACAATTTTCTCAGCACCCGAACGTTAAAATATACGGTGTAGCTCTGTAACCTCCACTCGTCACAGAAAATCAAGTCATTGTACTTACTGCTATGGATAATGACACAGCCGCAAGCTCCGTTTTCCCCAGATGACCACAAAAGACCATGCTAACGATGCTGATCATGAATGTCATCATCTGGGATATTATCTGCGGTGTAAATACAAAGAAATGTTAAAAAACCTTTTGGATTTTTTAAGGTAGATCACAACAACATTCATTAACCAAATTGATGTACCCCATTTTTGTTATCCTCTTTATATAAATGCGTGTGATTCTTTGACTTTAAGGCAATAGAAAATATAAAATAAAATAAAAACAGCACCTTGGGTGTCTTTGCAGAAGTTACGCTTGAGCTCCTTTGTATAATGGATATGAAATGTGACAGCTAAGTTCCTATATCTAGTTAAACATTTTCACTAAAAATAAAAATACAGGAAATACTTTTGAATTTTGAAACATTAAATCAATCATTTAAATTAGAGTTTGTATGCTATTTTTTGTCAGTTTCTAGTCGGCATTAGTTTCCCCAAGTTAAATTAACTGTAGTGGGAATGAATCCAATGGTTTTTTTTGGATTATGCCACGGTTGCCATGGCGCCCAATTGGCCTGCCCGTGTGGTGCCAGCTGTGGCTCGTTGACATATTCATTATCAATCCTGTCTGTCCCGTCCTGTCCGGTATCAACCCCATCCGTCCGATATCTACTCGGGCAATTGGTATCGATCTCGTCGGCCTCTAGCTTCCTATCATTTCATGCCAGACTGCTGCCTAACGTGCATGACTCCCCATTTCCCGTGAAATAAAAGGCTTGTGTGAGAAACATCACGCGTTTGGGTCCTGATCCTGTTCCGGTCCATGGCAGATGACGTCTTTCATATGTAAGGTTAATAAACGTTCAGAGATTAAATCTTAGTAATGGAAAAAATAGCGAGGAAAAAAAGCAAGCATCACTGAGTCATAATTTAATTGTGAGCCTCCGAAAGGACACCTATCCCATGTGGGTCCCGAGCTAAAATGAGTTTGACACCCCTGTTTTAAAGACACTGTGTATTATTTGACCACTAGATGTCGCTGTATTATGTCGCGCAACCAAAAATCAGTGCTATTAAGCACAAGAGAATACATACTATGGAGAATGGAAGTGACCAAGTGCACCATTTTTGTTCAATTTTTTTCCCCAGTTTTTCAAAACGTTTTAGTTTTTGGGTGTACCCGTAGTAAAATTTTAAAAAAAGTCGGACAATTATGTCGGCTCCCTCTAGGTGAGCCGCATGTTGACATAGAGTAAAATAGAAATTTATTACAATAAATTTTTTTTTTTTTAAATGTACATTTATACGATACTTCATGTGTCACGATAACTGATTATCATCACCTGTGCCCGCTCATTTGGCGCCAGCCGCTGCGGGCTACCTGAATGGTTCCCTTTCCCTTTTTAAGCCCAGTCCTGTCACTCTCCGATTGTCATCAGTCAGCTAACCTCCTGAGACTTAAAAAGTGGTCGGCGGCGCCCTCTGTTGGCTGCGGCTGCATCGGCTCGCTACAACGGGTCAGGTGCAATCGACATTTCGTTCTGTGTACATTGTTACACAGAATGACAATACAAGGAAATTATTATTATTATTATTATTATTATAACCTCTGTTGTTACAAGGCAAGCATTTTGACCCGGACTCCCGCCTGTCCCGTTTATGCACCCGTTTTTCCATCCGTCCGTTCCTGATCTCCCCAATTGTCTCTGGCTCCGACCTGTTTTTGATTCCGACCACGTTGGCTCTCCTGTCCCGGCTTACGACCCGTTTTTGATCCCGACAGGTCGGCCTCCGCGCGGAGCGCCAGACCCGCTCGGCTTGTCGCGGTGTCGTGCGTATCGCTCCCGAAAGTACCCACGCTGCGGGTTAGGGGCTCGCTCGTGACCCTAATAAGGATAAGCGGTGCAGATAATGAGATGAGATTTTTTTTTTTTTTTGAAGTGGCGTTGCTACTTCGCAGATTTTCACTTTTTGCGGGTGGTTTTGGTCCCCATTAACCGGGTCTAAAAAAAATAAAAATAAAAATTAAAAAAAAAAATATTTTTTTTTTTTTGAAGGTGCGCCGCTACTTCGCGGGTTTTCACTTATCGCGGGTGGTTTTGGTCCCCATTAACCGCGATAACCGAGGTCTTACTTTACACCTTTTTAAGGTAAGTTACTCTACCTTAGCTTGTTAACAGGTACTTTAGAGATTTGATTTTAAATAGAAAAATTAATGGCTCAGCTGCCGTGCCGCCCCTACAGTATGCCTTCTCAAGATAAGTTAGCTTAGCTAGTTTAGAATCAAGAAAATGGGCATTGAAGATCAATTTTAATGGCCAAAAGAGGGATATATCTGTCTATAAAGACTACAGTACACATTCTCAAGGTAAGTTAGCGTAACTTGACAGCCGTTAGTTTATAATCATGAAAATGGGCATTGAAGAGAAATTTTTATGAGCCCAAAAAAAGACATAGTGTTACTCCGTACGGTTCTCTGTTTCCGGGTACTACAGTTGATGTTTTCAAGCCTCACGTGTTACCACAGCAGGTTTGGTGACTTGTTTACTAGCATTCTGTATATTATTAACACTGTTCCTAAAAAAAAAAAATCTTCACGGAAATGTTAAGTGCTTAATTCTCAGAGTTTAAGATTAAATTTCCAAACAAAAACATTGACACAGTTCCTGAAACACAACATATAAAAGAGCATTTGTCAGTCATCTACAGAAAACTTCATTTTAAAAGTAGCCTCACTCACGCAATATGCAATATTGATTAACTACAGAATTATAATCATTTCTATATCGAAAACACACCAAACCAAACAACATCAGTGGACAGTGTTTTGGGGATGTTAATTAAAATAAAGGTTAAAATGTTTGTGTCTCAAATTTGGAAAAGAAGGGACTCCAGCAACATCTAACTCTAAATCTCTGGTAAAACAAACATTAACAATCTGTGTATTTGAGGGACATCCATATAGTTCATCATATTTCAACAGGTCAGTGATAAAAATAAAAATAAATGTATGGATATCTACATATTCACAGGTAATATATACTGTATATATTATACATCATTGATTGTGTTGAGGGCAGCACGGCAACGCAGCGATTGGCGCGTGTGCGGCACAGCTCTGTGTGGAGTTTGCATGTTCTCCCTGTGCTTGCGTGGGTTTCCTCCCACATTCCAAAAACATGCATGGCAGGTTAATTGGCCTGTCCAAATTGTCTCTAGGTGTGAATGAGCGAGCGAATTGTCTGTCTCTGTGTGCCCTGCGACTGGCTAGCAATAAGTGAAGGGTATCCCCTGCCCACTGCCTAAAGATGGCTGGGAAATATTTCAATAGTGTTGGGACATTGTGATTTTCTTTCAAAATTATTTTTTGAGGTGTTGGCTGAGTCAATTTAACCATTCTTCCATTAAATACCTTGGTAATAACATAGTAACACTATAGTAATAGCATGATCAGTTTTTATTTTAGAAATGTATATAAAACTGGGTGGCTTTTGGAACCAATTAGTAATAAAACATAGCACACACCTTGAAAAAGGTTTGGGAGAACAAAATACAGCAAATATAAGTTTTTTAACGTTTTAATTGACTTTTAAAAAACGACGTCGGAATTGAATCTGGTGGTACGTTGAGGGCATTAGTTCATCTTACCACTGGTCCTGCAAGTTTGAGAAGTTCCATCAGTTCAGTACGGTATTTAAGCGGCATGCATCTGCAAAGGTGTCTACAGCATGAATAATCCGGTTCGTTTCCTTCTGAGTATTCATTTTCGGGATTTTTAGCTGTCTTCATTTCGGCATCCATTTTGGTCTCAGATTGCGAGGGTAATTTATTTTTTGATGGAGGTCAGGATAAAAACGTCCTTCGTGTAGTCTTGCGGTCTTAAATGTGATGCACTCGCTTTAGGCAATTATTTGACAAGTTAGGTAGAAGGCATCCTAACTTGGAGCTTGGAGGCAGTATTTCCTTGAAAAATTAACCCCCCCTGACCCCTTTCTGCAAAATTCACTGACCCAGCGGTGCGCTTGACGCACGTGTATGCTGCATTCAGGACCAACCGTACATATCGCAACCACAAGTCTTCAAAAGACTCAAAATATTTGTTCAAACATATTAATCTTACTCACAAACTATGAATACTATTTCATTTTTTTTAAATACTAGTACTTTTAATCCGTCTAAAATGTACATACAAATATAAATGATACTGACACCCGTCACGGATCACTGTCACTTATCAAGTCAAGTCTAGTCAAGTCATTTTTATTTGTATAGCCCTTAATACCAAATAGTCTCAAAGGGCTTCACAGGTTATTACACATACTATTTTTTCAGACTATTATTACACCATCCCCTGATCTGGAATCAACCTTATGACGCCCATGTGTCGGATTTGTGGTTAATGTCAAACTGTCCGAAAGAAAAACAACAACAACAAAACAACGGTGTGAAGACACAATACAAAACACTGAGCAGAAAACAAGAAACGACATGAATCTATCAACTCATTTGATGGCAGAGAATTTTCTCTAAATGGGAAGTGCCGGTGCTAGAACCTTTGTATTTATTTTTGAAGGCCCTCAGAAAATTTAGCGATATACCAGGTTTCGGCAACCTTTTTGACCCAAAGAGCCATAAAAGCAAAAATATTGAATTTTTCTTTAGAGAGAGCTACACCATATATTTTAAGACAAATTTCAACAAAAAAGGCCAAATAGGCTCGACAGACAAAAGCTAAATTGTAAGCACATTTGAGTTCACTGTGTGCTGTTCAATGATTTGATCAAATCTATTAAATAATAATAATAATAATGCCAGAAGTTGCGTCCCATATCAATATAACACTCAAAAACCGTCCCTGTTCCTCAGTTACTTAAGAGTGTTGAGGCTAATTTTTGTCCTGAATAATAGTTCTAAAACAAAGTTCTTCGGTAAAAATGTCACAAAATACTGTAATTGAGTAAACCGCCCTTCAATGCAATAGACGCTGGGTAAAAAGGAGGAGTGCGTGAATAGCTCCGCCCATTCCTACCGCTCACCCAATCAAATTGCTCTAGGTGCTTTGCGAGACCCTTGGGTAGTTTTTTTGTGGCTTTTCTTCAAAAAGTGTCTAAAAAATGAACTTAAATTGTTTAATAAACTTCCATATGAAGGATTATTTAGTGATTTATAGCCAAAACAGGGTCTGGTAGTGTGACACCTCGACTGTAAACTTTAGTCAAAATCGTTTCCTATACACTGGCTTGCAAGACGATTTGTTCCCCTGACCATTACAAAGCAGTGGAGTGATTCCTCACTGATACCTTGTGGGTTGTCACTGATGGTGGACGCATCAGGTTAGCACTGCTCGTTCTATGCGTTTATACTGTCATTGGCGTCGGTTTTAAGAGTATTGTTAATTATTAATTTTACAATTCTAACCATTTTAACATAGTTAGAAGTAAAGCAGCCGAGTCCTGCCATGGCCGGGCATTATACCGGCGGGCGGAGACGTAACTGCGTGAGATTCTTGCTCAAAGATGTTGTGGCAATTTCGGAGGGAATGTCAAGGACGGATTTTATTAACAAGTTTGTTGAAAAGATTCTGAAGTTTAAAAAGGAGGAGGTACATGCTGTCATAAAAATGACTTCTGGCAAAGGCTTTGATGTGAGTTTTGAAACGGCAGCTCTTTATCAAGAGTTTTGGAATCGCTTTGAGGGAGTGAGGTCCCAGTTTTCAGGATTTACAGTGGAGAAGCTGACTGATAATACTAACAAGATTGTCGTTGTTAGAATGTTTAGTGAAATGATCAGTGCTGATGACGTCTGTTATTGGTTGAGTAGATACTGCTCAGTAAAAGGCCAGGCTATGAAGGTGAGGTGTGAGAAAGGCTATTGGAATGGTGCCTGGAGGGTACCAGTCCAACTACGGCAAGATCCTCAGGGCTTTCAGGGACTGAAACAAATTCCGTCGACTATATTCCTGGGGGAAAACCGTGGCTTTATCCACTATCAAGGGCAACCGAAACTCTGTCGCAAATGTGGTGAGCATGGGCATCTGGCTGAGGTATGTGATCGAATTTTTTGTGGAAAGTGCAGAACAATTGGACATTCCTTTGAGGAATGTAGCAATAGCAGAAAATGCAATCTCTGTGGAGAAACGAATCACCTCTTTAGAAACTGCCCGAATTCGTTTGCTAACAAATTGAAAGCTAGGAAGGCAGTTTACAAAGACAACAAAGACAATGAAATGATGTCAGACAACATAGATAATGAAATGAATAAATGTCACAAAGACAATGAAGTGAATAAAGATAACAAAGACAATGAAATTAATAAAGTCATGGAAATACAAAATGAAAATGAACAAGAAATTAATGAAGTTATAGAAATACCCAATGAAGATGAACAGGAAATGAATAAAGTTATGGAAATACCCAATGAAATTGATCAAGAAATGCACAAAGAAATTGGACAAGACAAACAAATTGAAAAAACAGATGTACCTACCAAAACCCCTGGAACAGAGACCAGAGAATCAAAATTGAAACAGGAAGAACCTGGAAATTCTAATTCGATTTCTCATAAAATACCTGAATTTGGACATGACAAACGAATAGAAAAAGCAACTGCCACTCCGAAAACACATATTAATCAGGAAGGGCCTGGAAGAGAGTTCAAATTAGCAAATTTGTTTGCTACGCCATTGCCGGGATTTGGAGAAGACAAACAAATCGAAAAGGCGAATGACTCTCCAAAAACCCATACGGGCACTGGAAAGAGGAGTAAAAGTAAGACAAAATTGGGAGTGGTGAAAAAACCAGAAACAAAGAGAAGAGATTTAGAAGAAAGCCGATTGCCGGTGAATAAGCCCACAAGGGAACTGTATGAAGTTGAGACGGAGGAAGTCGGGGAGGGAAAAAAACCTGACCCTTAGTGGGCAAGGAAGTAAGAGACCCCTTGATAGGTCCTCTGGCTCACCCCCTAACCCAGAAAAAAGGGGAAGACCTGGAACCACAGACAGAGAATCAGAGGGTCCCAGAGTTTTCCCCGGTGAGTCTCAAAATGAGGTACTACTCTTAAGTGATGTGTCTGACACAGGTGACACTCTCGATGATCTCGATGATCACCAAAGAATGGACTCAGATCCCCCAGTTTTGTCTAACTAGTTTAAATACTTTTACAACAATTATGAACATTACATTCTCTACTATCAATGTGAGAAGTGTGAGATCAAAGGTTAAGGCTCACAGTGTTTTATCGTTCTTAAAAACTATCAGAACGGATGTGTTTTTACTACAGGAATGCTGCATCCCCTTTCTAAAAAATTATAAACAGTGGGAAGAGATCTGGCCATATCCGTCATTATGGAGTGGCTCGAATGAAAACCGTAACGATGGGGTAGCCATTTTAATAAACAACCCTCAACTCATCATAAAGGGGAGTACTGTGATGAGGGACGGACGCGCTATCTTAGCAAGACTTTCTTATATAGGGAATGATTTTAACCTCATTAACATATACGGCCATGCCGACAGACAACTCAGGTACGAACTTTTAGAGGACATCCAGTCGCATATGCTAGGCCATCAACCACTAATCGTGGGAGGAGATTTTAATTGCATCTTAAGTAGGAAGGATAGAAAGAGGAATGATGAGGAGTTTAAAGTAGATAAAACATCAACTTTATTACAAGACATGTGCCGGACATTTAAACTGGTGGACTGTTTCAAATCCATACATCCAGGAGAGGAGGGCTTCACCTGGTTCAGTAGTGACAATGCCAGAGCCTCTCGAATAGACTACATGTTTACGAGGGGTTTAGCACAGAGTGATGCAAGATTAATTCCTGTTTTTTTTTTCGGATCCCTTGCTACTGTCCTGCTCTCTCTCATTTCCTTCAGGTATGACTGTTGGGAAGGGTCTGTGGAAGTTAAACTGCTCCCTGCTGGAGGATGAGGCTCTTGCCGCACAATACAGAGAGCTGTACAAAGACTGGCAGACCCTTCAAGACTCGTATGATTCACGAGCACAATGGTGGGAAATGACAAAGAAACGAACACAGACCTTTTTTAAAAATGCAGGTAAAAACAAGAAACTTAAAGAGATGAAACGCATGTCGGGACTACAAAGAAGACTCCAACGCTATTTCATCCTAACAGAAAAGGGGATGGACTTTAATGATGAAATCAAAGAGACCAAACATGAACTAAACGCTTTGGCGGAAATAAAGAGCAAAGGCATCATAATAAGAAGCAGAGAAAGAGAAATAGAAGAAGGGGAAAAATGTACACGCTACTTTTTAAAAAAAATTATGAGCAAAAATGAGGGGCTTTTTAAACTTCAAAACGAAAACGGGCAAATAAGAAAGGAAAGTAGTGAAATAACCAAATTAATCGAAGACTACTACAAAAAATTATTTGAAAAGAAATAAACACATGAGAATGATCCGTGACACCATTTGTTATGCGAGAGACAGAAAACATGCGACTAGCGGTCCTAAACCTAGACTTTGAAAAAGCCTTTAATCGAGTCTCGCACAAATACCTCTTCAGGGTATTGCAAAAATGTGGTTTTCCCCAAAAATACATCAAGTGGGTGGGACTGCTATACCGAGACATCTACAGCAAATTCATGATTAACGGGAGGTTATCGGAAGCAATCGAGATCAACTGCGGCGTACGTCAAGGTTGCCCTATGTCTCCCCTTCTCTATGTTCTTTGCATTGAACCTTTGGCACAAATGTTAAGAAAAGATAGATTTGTCGAAGGGATCAATATCCCAGGAAGTGGTGTTGTGGTAAATACACTTGCATTTGAAGAATATATTTGCATACATGTAGAAATTTAGAAAGACTTGCTTACAGTAGTGGGAAAAGGTCGGGTAGACATCCTTGAAGATACTCTTGGCAGACATTAAGTTTCCTTGAAGATAGTGTGCAAGGGACGGGACGCTCTGTACTTGATACGTGATACAGGACCGCCTTTTGGGGTGTACTCAATCGAAGCCTAATCGTCACTACCAGCTTTAAATACATTGTCATGTTCCTAGCTCTGTGAGATCTTTATTGACGCATCAATAAAGTGACATCTCCCTCCGTAACGAGGCTGGCTCCTGTCTATTTCTCTTATCCACATATGAGAAGACTTTTCTCTCGATTATCGGACCTCCAATTTCTCCAACATTTGGCGCCCAACGTGGACTGGCACTAATTAAATAAACAGAAAAGGGAAAAGACTTCTCAGTGGACCTGTCTCGAATAAGCGAGTGAGGTAAGGAAAGTTTTTTCTCTCCTTATTTCGGTTTGCCTGTCGAGATTCGTGGGAGGACAGGAGCCTGTGACGTCGGAGCTAAATTATGAAAATGCGTGCACGTGGAATTTTCCGTCTATAATCAGGCCCAAGTTCGGACGGATGAGATATGTAAACTGAGTTGAGATTTATTTATTTTTTTTTTGTGTCCCGGGAGTTCGGTGCTCAAAGAATCCTGTTTGTTTTGGGACGTAGGCTGCTTGAAAAAGGAAAAAGGCTAATTTTACCTGGATAAAATGGTGCAGCGGCGTCGGTATTTGTAGATTTATAATTGTCTTGTGATCTGCATGGAAACGGTGATGAGACGTCATCATTTGCTGAAGTGACAGTTCGGGAGTAGACGATCTATGTGTGGTTAATACGGGGCATGTTTTATGTGTTTCCCTAGTCGATTGATGGTTTGGGGGGGGATATGTAACCTTGCACTTAGGAAAAAGTGTGGTGCATGGAACCTCGCCATTTTCTACAATCTGAAAGGTTATACCGACGTTAGAAAAATGAGCAGTAATCAGATGTTGTATTATTAAGATATATTCGCATAGAAACAAGCGATACACAGAATGTGTGAGAATTGCTGACATGTTTTCAGTCTGGGAGATGTCTCATTCGGGAATGTTGGTGTGTGTGCCAGCTGGCGTTAATTGTGCGTGTGTCTCTGTCTGTGGATGTGTGTTCTGTTCGGTTCGGTTTCTCCCCCGCCCGCCTGAGTGAGTGTGCGCGGGTGATTTATACTTAACTGTTTAAGGGCTAGGAGAGCCTGTGTTTCTTTTTGTCTTTTTTGTTTTTTTGTGTTGTTTGGCGTTGGGAGAGGAGTTAAGGACGCATGGATGAATGATGGAGTGACTGCTTATTCTACATTTTACGGTCTTGTATGTGCGTTAAAGTGTCTTGCTTTTTTGTGGGTTGTTCTCGCCCCCAAAGCTCACCCCCACCCCACCCCCGTCTTTCCCCCGTCTTTCGCTCTGTGTGAGTTGAGCTCAACCGTGTGTATCCCCACCCGACCCCCGTCTTTCCCCCGTCTTTCGCTCCTTTGCTGTATGGAAAATAAAAAAAAGTGGAGGGATTACTTAGTTCGTCAAGTGCTCCGTTTGCGTGTGGCCTTTTGATTTGTGAGATCTTGTTCCGATAAACGTGATAAGTATAGTTTGGGTAAATTGAGGAAACAATTTGGCAAGCATTTTCAAAAGACAATGAGGGGCAGATTACTCGATCTTGAGGAAGACCATGAAAAATTTAAGAATTTAATTGCTAAGGTGATGTCTTCATGGTCATTTAACCTAGATTAAACATCCGAGTTTGTAAACATGACCGATTTAACAGGATTCAGAAGTCAGACGGACTGTTGAAAAGGGCTGAAGATGGCAAAAAACAAACAAAGACGTTCACTCATCCGTTGTCTGCGCCGCTTGTCTACAGCAGGGTCGTGGGGACACTGGAGCACATCCAGGCTGTCCTCAAACAGTGAGCAGGTGGCAATCTGAACTGATTGCAGCCAGTTTCGAGGAGAAAGAGGTAGACAACTGGGCACCAAGGTCAGTGTGGCACTGATAAAGCTCATGGCACATTCCTGCAGCGGATTGCGAGTGGAACGTCACAATGGACTGAGCCAGACGGCCAAGGCCGTCGACGAGGCGGTGATAACGAACAACACGAGTCTGCATTGAATCACGCTAGAATCCTGTTGATTGACGTAGTGTTTACAAATCTGAGGAATATTGATACGTTTGGATTGTGAATTATTTTATTTTTAACACAGAAATACTGCTAAAATTGTATTTTGAATCTGCTTTCCAGGAAAACGGTGATGTGTCTCCAGATGCAGGAGCATCAGGAGGATTATTAAGGAGAATAGGTAACAGGGGAATACCTTTGACTTTATATCAGATACAAGTGCACAATTTAAAAATATTATGCAAGGGGGGGTGTGAAATAGCTGGAGAAATAAGTCTCCGTATTTACAGGCCACGGTAGACGGAGAGAATAATAATGGAAAAGAGTAAATGGAATATTAAAATCAAAGATAAACAAGATCTTTGTGAGTACTAGGCTCAACTGAGGGGATGCGCTACAGTTAGCGCTGATGAGTTATCGCATGCAAACTCATTGGATCACGCATTTAACACCGCATGAAATGCTAACAGGCAGACCAGCGCCGCATCTGGGAGGTCCCTATAAGGGGCCGCCACTTGAGCAACTACAAACTGAACTGAGAGACTGAATGGGACAATTGACGGCTGTCATCTACTGGCTGGTTAAGAGACAAGGGTCCAGGGTCGAACAACCATTTGAAAAGACGTCCCAGGGGGTCTCGTCTACATCAAGGTTACGACGAAAGAGGAACCATCCGAGGCGTGAGGGACCGTACACCGTCGTGAGGGCAACGCTGGCCGCAGTCCAGGTCGAGGACAGCTCAAAATGGTACCATCTGAACCACTGTACCACGGCTCACGCTGCCACCGTCAACGAGACCAAGCAAGATCAACAGGGCAGTAACGTTAAGTTAGGAAAACAAGATGTGGGCGACAAAGCTGTGTGTGATAATAAATTGTCTGATATGATTGTTACTAGGAGCAGAGCTCGAGAAATCGCAGCGGCGAATGGAAATTGCGGGTCCGAAAGTGCAACCGGAGATCCAAAGAGCGACGCTGCAGTTGCAGACCATGACGCATCCTAGAGACAGCGGCCCGGTTAAGTGTGACACTACTGTATAACATGCCAAAACGGTTGAGGATTTGGAAAGTACAAGTACATTTTACCTCATGAAGGGCTCACTGGCCCTGAGGTATGGAAGCTCGAAAGTACCAAAATTAAAATATTACAGGAAAAGAGAAAAAATGTGAGATATGACGAAAATGTGTAAAATATAATTTTTAGAATATGGTTTCATAAGAAACATGCACTCGAAATCTTTTAAAGGGACAGTGTGTATAAATTGACCCCAAGATGTCTTTGCACTGTGGAGTGCAACCAAAATAAAAGTGCTTAACGGGATGAATAGGAGAGTCACAGTGCCCACATAAGCACTATTTTTCACTGCCTCTAGGTGATGCTCATGTTATGGAAAACTCCAGTAACTCTAGTTTACAGTCACGTAGTCACACCAGCAGTCCCTGTTTTGGATGTAAATTGCTAAAAATACTTTATAAGAAAGCTAATTAAACGATTTAGGTTCACTATCAAGACATTTCTAATAAAAACTCGCAGGAAAAAACCTTAACCGAGAACGAACGTTTTATCCAGAAGCTGTAGCAAAGAAACTCAAACGTTTTGATTGGGTAAGTGTTAGGAACTATAAACAGGACATGCGCATTTTGCTCCATTGCCCAGCGCCTGTGCTAAAAGTAAATACGTAAGTATCTTCAGTTGTAGGAATTTTTGACATTTTCACAAAATAACTTGGCTTGCATCAGGTTTTGAATCAATAATTTGAGACAAGATGACAGACAAAATGAGCCTCAGCACTCATAAGTGACGGCGGGAGGGAGTCGAATTTTAAGTCGCTCGACACTCAAAACGTCACACAGTGAAAATTAACATCGCTGAATGAAAGTACCGTAAAAATACTACGACAGTAATACGGTAATAGAGAAATGCCCCTAGAGCAAGGGTGTCAAAGTCATTTGAACTCGGGGGCCACACGATAGAACAATCATTCTGTCGGGGGCCTGACTGGTAGATTCAAGAGAAAGAAAATGAGAGAGAAATAAAAGAAAAAGAGGGAAGGAAAAGGAGAGGGGGAGAGAGCATGAGAAACAAAAGAGATAAAAAGTCATGAGAGAGGGGGAAAAGAAAGGGGGAGGAAGAAAGTAATCCAAAGAGAAATAGAAAGACAGAAGGAGAGAAAAGAAAGCGTGAAGGGTAGGAAGAAAGAGAAAAGAGAGAAAAGGAAAAAATGAAGGTAGAGCAAAAGAAGTTAAAAAGAGACACAGTAAGTGAAAGAGACAGAGACAAAGTGGGAGAAAAGGGGTGGAAAAGAGAGAGAGAAAGCGAAAGAAATACAGAACAATGTCTTTGTTCAAGGCACCTGGGTTTCATAATTCAACCTGCAGCCTCTTTGACACCTGTGCCCTAGAGGTATACTAAACAGTATCACAAAACTAACGATTCAATATAGTACTTTGAAACAAAGACATAGTACACTACATCAATTAAAAATAAATAACTACAGAACTAAATACCAAGTTAAGTGCAAGAAGGGCATTTATGAGCTGGCTCTCTTCAATAAATTGAGAAAAAAGCAGTTTTGTCCAATGAAAAAGACTGACTTAACCAATTACCAACAGCAATGACGTAATCTCGAAGCGACGAGATCTCATTAGCTAAGATCGGCGTGCAGAAGAATAAAAACTCATACAGCAAAACCAAAGTAACGATGATGTAATGCGTTGAATCTTTGTTAAAGAGGAATTAAATGATAATGACAAATGGAGGAAAAGTTTGCGTCCCCAGCATGAATGATGCATCTGGGACACAGGTACATGGTGAAATGAAAACACTGAGTGTATAATACAAGATAATTATACAGAATAGTTTAAAAAGAAAGAATGTTTAAATAACAAAACTAATCATCTCTCGTTGAATATGCGAATGGCAAAAGGGTAAGAATTTTTAAGACGTGTAGTTATGCTCCTAATAAAGCAAGGGCGAGTAAAACAAAGAAGACGACTGGAGACCGTCCATAATTTCAGTGTCCATCTTTTCGTTGGTTATAAATGGACAAATTCAAAAGAGGCGTAATACGTAAAAGGATTGTTTCCTTAGTTTTTCTCATATTCAATAATAGATTACTAGTGGTATGAATGATTTCGAATTATCAAAAATTGAAAGAAGTTTGAAAATGACGACATATTAGCACAGGGAAGAAAATTCGAGACTAGAAATCATTAATAACGTAGCTGAAGCTATTTCAGTCACTGAATGAAATATTTCTTTTAAAAAGAAAAGAAAAAGAAAAACAAAGGGAACTAAGACAATTGCGTAAAAACGAAGATTGTTGCGCGGAATAAAAGATTGAGATAGTAATATAAAATAAATTAGAGTCAAAAAGATAATTCATGAGTGACAAGTAGGTATTGCTTTATATCGAATCAACAATAAGAGATTATGATTACAGAGGGATGAAAAGACAATTAGAAATTTTTGACATTGAGTTCGAGTTGGCAGTTTTTTTTTTAGGACAATTGAGTCCACACTGAATTTTTTAGAATGAGTGTTACGTTCGACAAATGATTAATAAATGTGAAACAATAGCTGACTTATGGTTTGGTTAAGTTAAAATGAAACATTGTCTATGGAAAAGAGCATTTTTTTTTAGAAGACGATGAGAAAAAGATTGATCAATCCTGGAAAGGATTAAATGAATTAAAAATACCGGATTAGTGGATTTCGAGACATATCATGGTGATTTAAAAATATAACTGCATGGGAAATGAATGGAAATTAATTAAACTAAGATAATTAATGTCTACTAGTACTTAAATTTAGAGAAAAATTTAGAAATTGAATAAACTGGCTAATTTACTAAAACATCTCAGTACGTAAGCACGATAAAACTTAACGAGACTCTAAGTGCCCCTGAATTCCACATAATACTTAACCAGGTATATTGTTTTGCTTTAATTCTGAAGGAAAAGGAAAAAGAAACACTAAGACAAACATACAACATAAGTTATTTAAATAAGGATAATTTGCTGAAAATTGGGTATGAAAAACTTGAGACAAAAATATGAAAAACAACACATTAGGTAGTGTTTTTGGAGTTCCCCAGGGTCTTGAGGAGCACTATAAAAATCCAGACCATTTATGATGGAATGGAATATACCTTTACGGACATAGTTACAAAACGGGTTCACATATTGTAACTGACAATTAAGTTTGGCATGACACTCCATCTTCAGAGTTAGGTAAAGGAACGGAAAGGATAAGGTTATAGTTATAATTAATACAATATTTACACAAGAATGTGCATTTAAAATGTTACATACAGTTGAGGTTTGTGAAATATGCATTTGGTCTAAAAATAGTCATTGTAGTGCAAAAAAGTTGTCAGCATTGTGCAAAACATATAACAGTATTTTTATAGATGAGCTATAAAAATAAAAGGAAATTATTAAAGGGATCAATATCTAATTGAAGGCAAATAGACATAGACATAACATGTTGTTTTGCTTTAGAATAAGAAGATACGTACCACGCAATACATAAAATTTTATTATAGAAAAAGATGCTGAGCACAGGGGTGAACGAATTAATCAGATAGATAGATAGATAGATACTTTACTCATCCCCTGAGGGAAATTCACATTTCCAGCAGCATCCCTGAGCTGAGAACAATACAATAATAAAGCTAAAAGAATACAATATACAAATACCCAGTGTGACGTGCAAATGCCCACTTTAGCATGTTATATAGAGTAACTAAATAGTGCTACACAGAATACATATTGCAGTAAGATTCGGTAATGTCCAATGTAGGTGGTGTTGTTTAATGTACGTATTTTTGCGAGTTGAAACCCATATCCATAGGATAGAAAGTAATCCAAGTGTTGCAAGGCACTGATAAAGTAAGTAAAAATAAATAAACAAATAAATAAATCACAAAAGTAGCGAAAATAACACGAGAGCTGCTGGAGTGGCTGCCGTTCGTGACGGCGCCGGAAGTAACATTATCAAATACATTTTTCCACAATTGGGTCAGAATTAAACCTCTAGGGTTTAATCCAGCCATTCATGTGCAGTAAACCAAAGGAGAACAAGAAATGGGATGGTAAAGTATTACGATAATGTAAATCCTACTACAGAAATTCTATGAAATTACTAGAAAACGGAATATAGAGCTTGGAAAACGGGACATAGTATATGGTACGGCTATAATTCTAAAAAGACCAACTACAGAAATTCTGCAAGAATACTGCTACAAAACTACAACAGCATTAATACTAGCGCTACTAAAAAAAAATCCTTCAAAAATACTACAACAGACTTCGAAAATATTACAGAATCTTATTTTGTAAATATTATAAGATACTACTGCAGGAATGGTTGAGTTAAGTGCAGACCGGACCAGAACTCAATCGCTTAACGACCGGTTACTTCTATTCAGCAAAATTGTCCAACGCTCAGGGAATAAACAAAACAGCAACTGGCTTACAGGCAAACAGGAACTCAGACTAGGAATACTCATAAAACAGGCTTTTACTCAGAACGGGCAAGCCCTTAAGAAGGACACTCGCAAATTAGACGGTCGCCACGGCGACCATGCTGGACATGACAGAAATACTACATACGTGCACAGCTACAATGACACAGTTGTACCTCTACTTATAAGTTTAATTGGTTCTAGCAGTAAATATGGAATGATGAAACTATTGTAAATCGAAACACATTATCAATTTGAATCAATTGGATTGAAACGGGATTAGTCCGTTCCGAAAGCAAACGAACCTTGTTGAATCAACTGCAATTGCCCTGAAGGTATGCTGGTGTTCAGTAGGGGTTCATACATATACACAAAATAGATAAACATGAAATAAATACAATGAAATATAACATCATAACTGTAAATGAGAAAAACTGGGTGTGTCCCCAGGCTCGTGACGCCAAAAGTTTGCCCACCCTTGACTTAGAACCATTGTTTTTGGGACGATGGACTGGTGGTTAATTGCGCTTTTAATGACGGATTTCTTTTTAGGTTCTTTTTAGGAAACAGAATGTTGGAAAAAAATTTTGAGCTGATTGTAGGCGATGATGAAATAGGTCGATAAATTCTCTATAGAGCGTGACGTCTCGTTTGGTTTCATGTTATAGTCATCATAGTTCCATTCCACTCCATTTAGTTATTAGTATCGATACGACGACACACACACACGCACACTGCTGTCGTCTTGATAAAACTGAATCGTCTCTGCACCGCACAACACAGTGGCCACGATCACACTCTCAGTCCACTCTTGGCGCCCATACTCAGTCATCCCTCTCCTCAGAGCGCCCTAAACCTTGCTTCCTTGATTGAGTAGAAGGACGTGTATAACTAGTGCAATTGCGATAGAAGACAAGTTTGAATTACTGAAATTCCGAGTATTATGGGATGAGTCAGACGAAAGAGAGACATAGATTGTGAACTTAGGTTTTAACTCAGGGGGGAAGTTGAGACATTTCGTAAAAATAAGTTAAAACCTAGTTTTTTCCGAAATTGATGAAAAATTGTCTTCTGAATAAGCTCTCCATATAACTGTTTTTTGAGATTCAAATTACGAAATTTGGACGGATAGAAAAATATTACACAGAAGAAATGTTGTAATATTACAAAATTTACAATGTTTGTCAAATTGATTAACAAACAAGTTTACTTACTGAAGAGATCATATATAGGTTATGATTTTTATAAAAGGCAAAACAAAGAGTGGATCATAACAATAAAAACGTCTTTTCTTGGGTTAAATTGACAATTTAACAATCTATCCTGGTCATCTGCCTCGAGGGGAATGGCCAACAGCAAGATAACACGTTGAAAATCAAAAGAAAATGCAAATAAAGAGTGCATACAAATTTTTTCTCGGATGTGATCAATCTACAAAAGAGAACACTCAAACACTCAAATCAGGGTAAATGATTCTGACAAGGATAATGGTTAAACTGATCCGGTGACTGTATTTAGTGAAAAAGCAAAATTCGAAATTTAGAACTGACAATTTAAAAAATAAATTGTTTATCTTCTAGTTAGAATGTTGGGATAGAATGCTCAAAATGGATAGGGCATCTTATAGTGGGGATTTTGATTTTCACTTAAAATAAATATAAAGACGTGCAACCAGTCGGAGTGCCGATGGACTACCAGAAACCAAATGTGTTAACGACAGTACAGACTAAAGTGACGGATAATATGCTAAACCTTAATGTGACGATACAGGCGAGAAGGGTACCGACACACCAAAGTCCAGAAAAACCTACACCCACGGCGACAGCACTGAAGAGTGAGGTTACAACGCCGACGGCCAAAAATGAGTGCACGGCCAGTACGTAAAATTCGGGAAATTGTGTAGAAGAGGAAAACCATAACCCTAACTCGGTAGTTGTGTAGGTACATGGTCTCAATGTGCACTGACTTAATTAGACTAATTAACTTAAATTTTTGTGGGCCATCTGTCTTGTTTTATGTTTTATGTTTGTTCAATGTTGTAAGTGTTTGTATTCTTTCCTGTATTCTTATCTTTCTTGTCTATATGGTTGTCCAGCGTTTAATCGGCCCACGTAACTGAAAGGATTAACAGAAAAATATCGAAGGAAAAGGAAAAAGGGAACAATACAGTACTCATTGAGACGAGAAAAACGTTTTTAAAGAGGAAGACGGTTTAAAATGTATTGTTTTAGATAGAACCGATAGCACGTCTCGTTAGGAATCGAAAACGTTCGTTTTTTTTAAGAAATCGTTTTGACGCTAAGGGTGTGCAACATAACGTCCGAGAGCCTATGAAGTTCCCAGAAAAATAAATGTTTTTTCAGTTGGAAAACGATGAATTTAGAAGTGAAAAGTCTAGAAAAATTATGTTTGGTTATTTTAGGTGCTTTAGATTATGTTAATGCCAGAATAACAGCAAGGAAGGATAGAATAATATCAAAAAGAAAAAAGTTAACCTATTCCGGTTTTCAGTTCAAAATTGGAAAATTAAGGAATGTGAAGACGAGGAAAAATCCAATTGAGTGAATTGGGATGGATTAATTTGAGATAGAAGCATTGTTGTACGAGAATAGTGGAAAAGCGTGAGTAAATACTTTCTTTTCATTGAATATGGAGGGAAAATTCATTGAGTCGAATAAAAATGAGTAAGATGGATCATTGTAGATCAATGCACGTCATTTTCACATTAAGTAGGTGAAGCTAAGATAGTAGATTGAATTGGTTTGGGAATAAAAATAAAAATAAATAAATAAATAGATAAATAAATAAGTTAGTGAGATGGTTATATGTCAATTTCCCATTAAACTAGTGGGCTAAAAAGCATGTGTTAGAGGGCGTAAGAGAAGGGAAAGTTATGTGGAAAATGGATTGTTGGCAGAGCAAGTAAGGAAGTTACAAATACAGAAAGATAAGAGTTAGTAAAAGGAGGTAAAAAGGGGAAAAGAAAGTAGGTGTTGAGGAAAAGAGAAGAGAGAGACGTACAAGTGGGAAAAGGAAGAAATGAAAAGGGGAAAAAGTAATTAAATGAAATATTTTTGTTGACAATTGGCCGGAGTTAAAGAGCATATATTCCGGGTGGACGTGTATATCTAGATACCATCAGACAACCGAGAGGAATTCCAGATGAATTTAAAGCTAGGAATGAAATTAAGTCTGGATTGGAATCGATATTTATCTGGATAACTCCGAATAAGAACGCAGAATGGCTTAATTACATTTATTGATTTATTACAACCAACGACGTTTTATTAATTACATTAACGAGGCCTTTAGTGCAGTAGGAGAGCAAAGCGATTTTCTCTTAGCCAGTAAAGGAGGAATGCTGTACTTATATACCTTTAAACACAGCCGAAGCAGGAAGCTTCACAAAAGCACTGTCGAAAATTCATGAGTTGAGCAATGAAGTGACAGTAAATACTGAAAAGAACAGTATCTCTTTTGATTGGTTCTCGTCTACATTTGGGTACTGGGGTGGTATGTTAGCGAAGGGGGAAATTTTTGTACTAACTGTCGTAATAATTATGTGTTTGTTGTGTTTCTGTGCCATACCTATTCTTAAAAGAGGAATGCTTAAGACTTTTGGAGAACAAATGACAGTAGTGGCTAATACTAGGGTGGCAGAAGCTCAATGAGCACAGTTAGTGATTAAATATCCAAGCCTATTCCTTAGTGAGGAAGAACAGATGACTCAACTAAATTCAACGCCTTGAATTTTATCTGGCAACGTTAATAGTCAGTCTACATTATAATAAAAAATGGAGCATCTGCGGAAAGAGACACATATGATGATCTGGACTGAATACGATATCAATTAGCACTATTGTTAAACACGCAACACACTATATAGCACTAGGAATAACAGCAACAAATATATTGGTTTCTGATTGTGATTCTTTTGTTGGTATGTCACACTGCCGGGGAGCAAGCTGCTGTCTGGGATGGTCAGGATGCATCGTCGCTTCCGGGTTTTTGGCTGCATGGAAACTGAGCGTGATGCCTGCTGGGATGAACACTCACTCCAACATCTGACTTCACGACACCCGTTGACGAATACGACAATGCATGGTCTTCAAATTGTTCACGGGGGTCAGGCCAAAGGCCAATGTGGATATCACTATCCAGTCATGCACTCATCTTGGAATGTATCGACGACTGTTACCGAAATTTGTTATCACTCACTTATCAGTTCATTTATTCATTTACCTTTATCACGTACCGATCAACCGTCGACGGTCCGCGTGTATAATCCAGTGTGTATGGATAAAGATAAATGAAGGGGGGGTTAGTGCATGGGTCAGATGTTTGGAGTGTTGGGGGTTTTTGTAAATGAAACAAGAACAATGAAAGTTAGAATGATCACAGCAGGCTGACCGCCAGAATTTTATTTTATTTTCGATTCGCGTAAACTCTGTCCGTGTATTGATATTATTGATTTGTAATACTTTACCACTACCCTGTATTGATTTTCAATTTTAATTTCCATTCAAAGTGGGAGTATAAACTCCCAAAAGGGGGGATATGGTAGCAGAAGAAAAAAAAAAAAAAAAAAAAAAAAGGGGGGATATGTTGTGGTAAATACACTTGCATTTGAAGAATAGATTTGCATACATGTAGAAATTTAGAAAGACTTGCTTACAGTAGTGGGAAAAGGTCGGGTAGACATCCTTGAAGATACTCTTGGCAGACATTAAGTTTCCTTGAAGATAGTGTGCAAGGGACGGGACGCTCTGTACTTGATACGTGATACAGGACCGCCTTTTGGGTGTACTCAATCGAAGCCTAATCGTCACTACCAGCTTTAAATACATTGTCATGTTCCTAGCTCTGTGAGATCTTTATTGACGCATCAATAAAGTGACATCTCCCTCCGTAACGAGGCTGGCTCCTGTCTATTTCTCTTATCCACATATGAGAAGACTTTTCTCTCGATTATCGGACCTCCAATTTCTCCAACAGTGGGGGACAAATTACTAAGTGTGTTTTGTACATGGATGATTTCAATATTTTATGTACTGACCGCGCATCTGTTGGAAGAGCCCTTGACTTGACTGACCTGTTTGGGAGGGCGTCTGGGTCAAGGCTAAATAGAGAAAAGTCACAAGTGAAGTTTTATGGAACGTGGAAAGAGACAGAAAAGGCAGGACTCCCACTGACGGTGTTAAAGACAGACCAGAAAATCCTAGGGATAAAATTCAATGCGGATGGAGGAGGCGAGACCAACTGGGATGACGTGACAAGGAAAGTTAAGCAAAGACTTGTTTTTTGGTCACTAAGGAAACTGACAATAGAGGGGAAGGTCCTAATCATCAAAGCGATCATCCTCCCACTGCTTTTGTCAATCAGTTTAGTTTTTATGCCCAAAAGAAACGTGCTGTTACAACTGGACCGAGCCATCTTTCGCTTTGTCTGGGGCTCAAAGTGGGAAAGGATTAAAGAGATACAATGAAAAAAAGGAAAAAGGGGGGAAAGGAGTGCCTGACCTCCAGCTTTTCCTGGGAAGCAAATATGTCTCTCTCCACTTCCAAAACGCTGTGGGCCCACCCAACAATCCGAAGAGGAGGGCTTCACCTGGTTCAGTAGTGACAATGCCAGAGCCTCTCGATTAGACTACATATTTACAAGGGGTTTAACACTGAGTGATGCCAGATTAATTCCTGTCTTTTTTTCTGATCACTTGCTACTGTCCTGCTCTCTCTCACTTCCTTCAGGTATGACTGTTGGAAGTGGTCTGTGGAAGTTGAACTGCTCCCTGCTGGAGGATGAGGCCTTTGCCGCACAATACAGGGAGCGGTACAAGGACTGGCAGACCCTTCAAGACTCGTATGATTCACAAGCACAATGGTGGGAGATGACAAAGAAACGAACGCAGATTTTCTTTTTAAAATGCAGGGAAAAACAAGAAACTTAAAGAGATGAAACGCATGTTGGGACTACAAAGAGAAGACTCCAACGCTATTTTACCCTAACACAAAAGGGGATGGACTTTAATGATGAAATCAGAGAGATCAAACAAGAACTAAACGCTTTGGCGGAAATAAAGAGCAAAGGCATCACAATAAGAAGCAAAAAAAGAGAAATAGAAGAAGGGGAAAAATGTAATAATTATGAGCAAAAGTGAGGGGCTTTTTAAACTCCAAAACGAAAACGGGATAATAACAAAGGAAATTAGTGAAATAACCAAATTAGCCGAAGACTACTACAAAAAAAATGTATGAAAGGAAAGAAACACATGAGAATGAAATGGGGCATGTATTAGATCATATCTCGAGATCAGTGCATCAAGACCCCTTTTCAGCATTTTTACCCAAGACCAACTGAATGATTGCATAAAGACTTTTAAAAAAGGCAAATCACCCGGGGAGGACGGGCTCAGCCTCGAATTTTATCGGACTTTTTGGGATATTTTAGCACCAGATCTGTTTTTAACGAATTTTCCAGTCGAGACAACATGCCAGACAGTTTCAGAATAGGGATAGTTACTCTATTGCACAAAAAAGGAGACAAAACTGACTTAAAAAACTGGCGACCCATAACGCTTTTAAACGTGGACTGTAAAATCTTCAGCAAGCTTTTAGCAACACGAATGTCTGCAGTCTTGGGAGACTTGGTTGATCCCGACCAAACTTGTGCCATCGTGGGAAGGAGGATCAGCGACAGTCTCATGCTGATCCGTGACACCATCTGTTATGCGAGAGACAGAAACATGCGACTAGTGGTCCTAAACCTAGACTTTGAGAAAGCCTTTGATCGAGTCTTGCACCAATACATCTTCAGCGTACTGCAAAAATGTGGTTTTCCCCAAATATACATCAAGTGGGTGGGACTGCTATGTCGAGACATCTACAGCAAATTCATGATTAACGGGAATTTATCTGAAGCAGTAGAGATCAACTGCGGTGTACGTCAGGGTGGCCCTTTATCTCCCCTTCTCTATGTTCTTTGCATTGAACCTTGGGCACAAATTTTAAGAAAGGAGAGATTTGTCGAAGGGATCAATATCCCAGGAAGTGGGGGACAAATTACTAAGTGTGTTTTGTACATGGATGATTTTAATATTTTATGTACTGACCTCTTATCCGTTAGAAGAGCCCTTGACTTGACTGACCTGTTTGGGAGGGCGTCTGGGTCAAGGCTCAATAGAGAAAAGAGACAAGCGAAGTTTTATGGACTGTGGACAGAGACAGAAAAGGCAGGACTCCCACTGACGGTGTTAAAGACAGAACAGAAAATTCTAGGGATAAAATTCAATGCGAATGGGGGAGGCGAGACCAGCTGGGACGATGTGACGAGGAAAATTAAGCAAAGACTTGGTTTTTGGACACTAAGAAAACTGACAATAGAGGGGAAGGTCCTAATCATTAAATCGATCATCTTCCCACTGCTTTTATCAATCAGTTTAGTTTTTATGCCCAAAAGAAACGTGCTTTTACAACTGGACCGAGCCATCTTTCACTTTATCTTGTGCTCAAAGTGGGAAAGGATAAAAAGAGATACAATGAAAAAGGAAAAAGGGGGGAAAGGGGTGCCTGACCTCTAGCTCTTCCTGGGGAGCAAATACGTCTCCCTCCACTTCCAAAACGCTATGGGCCCACCCAACAACCCGAAAAGTCAAGCGATGACCCGGTTCTGGATGGGCTCGTACTTGCGCAAGCTAAAGCTTGTACCAAACAATCATTTGATACCAGTGTCCTTTAACTTGCCACCAACACATCTCTTTATTCTGGACTTTTTAAAGAAATTTGATTTAGAAACACAAGAATGTCACACTTTACAAAACCACAGGGCCCTTAATGCTATTGTGCAGGAGAGAGCAACAGTGATTCCTGTGCGGGGGCTTGCGTTTGGCGAGCCTACAGCGATGTGGAGCAACGTGAATCATCCTGCCCTCCCAAACAGAACACGAGACTTGTCATGGATGGTGGCTCACGAGGTTCTCTTAGTCAGAGCCGTAATGCACCACCGAGGAATGTCAGCGATTTCGACATGCCCTCGACCTGGCTGTGGCACCCAGGAGTCGGTGAGGCACCTTTTTTGTGAGTGCAGCGCTGCCGAGGATCTGTGGGCAATGGCCGGCCATCTGGGAAAATTCCCGGACTTGCCAGCAGGGGAAGTCCCTGACGCACAGTACGTGCTTTACGAGGTGACTAGGTCGAAAAGGTCACAGAATGACTTTGTCGAGGACTGGCTCACTCTCGCCGCCATCAAAGACGCCATCTGGACCTCCAGAAACCTGCTGGTAAGGAGGTGCAGGCAGATCCCCCCCGTGGCTGTGCACCAAATGGCTGCAGATACCATACAATCTGCGAGCGGCAAGCCTAGGACGCAGCCATAAAGAAGAATCGTCTGCACCCACCCGGAGGAGGGAACCGGAGCTCCACTGTGGGGGTCCCGGCAGCAACGGCCTGGTTATTCGGGTGGTTGTGGAAGGTAGAAGTAAGAAGGGAGAGGACCCATTTGAGCATCCTGGGCAGAGGACTGGAGGATGCTGCTTATATCCCACTTGAGAAGACAGAGCTATGCCCTTGCACAATAGTATTGCCCTTTAGACATTGGTTAACTGCTGTTAAAAGTGTCGATAAAAATTGTTCAAACCTCATATTGTTAGAATATGATATAATAAAATTGTGAATGTATTTAATTGCTGTTAAAAGTGTCGATAAAAACTGATATTGTTGGGATATGATATAATGAAATTGTGTGTTTAATTGCTGTTAAAAATGTCAGAAAAAAATGTTAAAGCGTCATATTGTCAGATATAACGAAATTGTGAATATGCTTAATTGCTGTTAAAATTGTTCAAACCTCACATTGTTTTTTTGCTGTTAATAGTGTCAATAAAATTGTTCAAACCAAACCAAGCTGTGTTTATTCATTTTTGTTTTGTTTTTCTTTTTTTTTTAATATATTTTAGTTAACGTGTTTTATTAAATTAAAGCATATCCTCTCCTTTATTAAGGAAAAGAGAGTTTTAAACATGCTATAATTTTGGGGGGGAGTGCTTGGGTTGAATTTGAAGGATGCTTGTTACGCCCATGGCTTCAACCATCATCTTTCATTAGAAAGAAATATCTTGATAGCTTTTACCATCGTTTAGTAAACAAGTTGAACCAAAAGTGACTAAAATACATATTTTTTTTCATGAAGTATCAGCTTTCCCCAAATAGCCATTTACCAAACATCAAATAGAAAGAAGAATATTATTTGCCAGTAAGAAAAGGAAAAAAATTAGACCAAATGCTGGGATTCAGAGATATTTCTTTAAAACTATAATCCGGGTTCTTTTCAAAGGGAAAAAAAATGTATTTGCTCGTATTTGTTCCAAGTATCAACTCAACTCATGAGTTGCATGTCTGTATCACATCTGAAAAAAAAGTGCTATTTAACATCCCAAATATTATAAAAGTTGTTTAAGAAATCCAAATATTTGAAAAGAAAAATGTTTCGTATAATGACAATAATAAGGAGTACGTTAGCGAGTACTTGGTACGGATCAATATTATTATCTATGGATCAATACGGCCTTCCAATTTTAACTATAACTATATTGATGATCTGATTTGGAATCCAAGCATATTACTGTAATTTTATGTGTTTTTATTTCCACCTACTGTAGTGCCACCAACCCCGCCACCATTTATGCCAGGGATCTCCAACCTTTTTTAAGCTGAGAGTAACTTTTTGTTCCTTATTAGCGCAAAGGGCCCCTAGTTTTATTTGCATTTATAAAATAACAACTTATCTTGTACTATTTACTGTGTTGTTACTGTGTTATTACCAGGTTAATTATTGTCAAGTCACATGTATTTGTATAGAAATGAATCACAAAACGTCTCCAAGGATTGCAGAGGTTACAATAACATCATCCCCTGATCTAATTGAAGGAAGTAGAAAGAGAAAAAGAACAAGAAAGAAAAACAGAAAGAAAAACAGAAAGAAAGACAACAAGAAAACGAGAAAGATAGAGTAAGAAAGAAGAGAAAAATAAATAGTAAAAGAGAGAGAGAGAGAGAGAAAAGAGAGAACAAGAGAGAGAAAAATAAAGGGACAAATAAAGGGAGAAAAAAAGAGAACGAAAGAAATAAAGAAAAGGAGAAAGATAGTGTAAGAAATAAGAGGGGGAAAAAAGTGAGAAAAAGGGAGAAATAGAGAGAGAAAGACAGAGAGGAAGAGAGGAAACAAATAAAAAAAAGACAGAAAGATAGAAAGAGACAGAAAAAGAAAAAAGAGAGAGAAAGAAAATGAGAGCGAAAGAGAGCCAGAAAGAAAGAAAGATAAAACGTGAGAGATGTAGGAAGTATGGTTAAATTGACTCAGTCGACCACTTGAAATAATCATTTTACTAGAAATCCACAATGACCCGGCACTGGTGTGATATTTACAGAAAAAGTCCCGTGGGCACCCTTGGTGCCCGCCGGCACTACGTTGGAGACCCTTAATCTATGCAGTTTACTGCCCTAGTCCATCACTTGTGCTTTTGTTTTATCACCACTTCTTTTTCTGGCCCTGCCACCACCAATAGAATAGAATAGAATTATCTTCATTCTACTGCATTTATGTTGTAAGGAAATAAACTATTATAATGTAGAAGAAAAGCAGTCAGTGAATCTCTCTACTGCATCAAACTGAGTACATGTACTTACTTTGTAGGTTATTTTATAATATCCTTTATAGTCAAATGTATAAAATGCTTCAATGTTAACCAGTCAATAATTTTTCTGGCAAAATTCCTAATTCATAGGATACTGGCTCCAACCGCAACTCCCAACCAATAATTATTAATTTTTTTTTCTCTGTCTGAATTCTTCTCCAGAAATTTAATATCACAGGGAAATTCCAGAAAATATGCGTGAAATCTCTGACCCTCCCACAGTTACGCCAACATAAATAGGATGTATTCTTATATTTTGAAGTGATAGAGGGTGTATAGAAGTAACGCATTTTTACTTTCCATTCAAACTCCCTCCATGTCGGACTGCTGGTTATTTTGTGTCCCTCTTTCAAATTTTTCTCCCAGTCGTCGTCGTCTTTTATCACTACATTAGCTTATTGTTCCCATTTTTCCTTAACCTCCATCTCATCGTTATTGAGATCCATTTGCAGAGCTTTATACAATTTTGAGATAACCCCTTTATTAATTGTTCTTTTGAGTATGATATCAATAATTCCTCAACTTTAGTTGGCTCCTTACATATTTTCCCCTATTCATAATGTTTCTGGAGGTAATGCCTTTTTATAAAAATCATTTCTAGGTAGGTCAAATTCTTGTTTAAGTTGTTCAAAAGATTTCAATACCTGTCCTTCTAACACTTGGGTGATCAACACCAATCCTTTCTGGGCCCATTTTTCAAATCCTGCATCCATAACCCCAGGTTTAAAATCTGGGTTTTTTTTCACTATTTTTGTAGCCCTATTCACAGACCTTGATATTTTTGATTTTTTTTTTTTTTGTATTGTTGACCATGTTTTAATAGTTCCCTTAATCCATTCACTCTTGAGTTTTAACTTCTTCCACATCATTACTGACATGAATGGTAAGGATTCCACAGGCACATTTGGACAAGACCGCTGCTCCATGTCCACCCATATTTTATCTTTGTCTCTAATAATCCACAGAATAAGAGCTCTAATTTGAGCTGCCCAATAATAATTTCTCATATTAGGTAGGTCCAGGCTCCCTTTTGCTTTGGAAGCTAAAAGGGTTTTGTATTTAATTCTAGGTTTCTTATTTTGCCCAAGGAATTTTGATATCAATTTATTTAACGCTTTAAATGCGGATGTCAGGATCAGAATAGGAAGAGACTGAAGCAGTAATAATAGTCTTGGTAATATGTTCATTCTAACTGTTTCTACCCTTCCGATAAGGCTTAAGGGGAAAATCTTCTATCTTTCCCAATGCTTCTTTATTTCTTTCATCAACTTTCCATAATTTGCATCAAACCACTGTGTGGAATGTGGTGTAATAGTCACCCCCGAATATTTAAACCCTTTATTTGTCCATTTGAAATCAAATCTTTCTATCACCTCTGTTGGATATTTTCCTGATATCTTAATTGCTACTGATTTGCTCTCATTAGTCAAATACCCAGCAACTTCTCCATATATTCTAAGGTTCTCCAACAGTGGTAGTGATACACCAGAGGGCTCTTTCAGCATTACCAACAAGTCATCTGCAAACAGTGATGTTTTATGCTGTTTTCCTTCCTCATTTAATATTCCCCTTATTTGCTCATTTTGTCTTATCGATTCAGCGAGTGGTTCTATGCTTACTGCAAACAAGAGAGGACTTAAACAGTCGCCTTGCCTGACTCCTCTTTTCAAAGAAGTCCGAACAGTGACCATTGACTCCTCAGAATTTTTATAGATTTTTTTTACCTACTCTACAAATTTTTGAGGGAAGCCAAAAGCTATAAGTGTTTGATGTAAAAAGCTCCATTTCACCCTATCAGAAGCTTTTTGGGTATCCAAGCTCAGTAACATCGAGGGTTGGGCTTTATATTTTGTGCTCGAAATTATGTTTAATATCCTCCTAATATTGTTTGTACCCTGTCTTCCCGAAATAAACAGAATTCATTCCGCTATGAATTTCTGCATTCTTTTTGCAATTTTTAAATTGTTTCACAGTAAACTAACTGGTCAATAGTTTTCACACAGCATTCTTTATGCAGGACTGTTATGATGGCTTCTGACCACAATTTGGGGGGAATCTCTTTTTGTTAGCGCATAGTTAAATACTTAATGTAGCACTGCTGTTAATTCTTCCTTAAAGCTTTTGTAGAACACCCCTGGGAATCCATCAAATCCCATTTATTTTCTTCAATTGGTGCATAAACATTCATTATTGATATTTCCAAACCGGCCATTGACCCTACAGTATAATCATATATCGACCCAGATTGTCCTTCACTTCTTTTTCGACTTTAAATGCTACACCTTTTCCAAGTAAACTTGCTACTCTCCTTCTCTTACCATAAGAGGCGTAAAACACCTGGTTACCCATTCTCTATTTAACTTTTTATGTTCAATCTCTGTCAAATGTGTCTCTGTAATAACGCTACTGAGCATTGCAATTTTTTGAGTTGATTCAATATCTCCTTTCTCTTAATGGGGTGGTTCCTCTCATGTACATCATATGAAACAAGATTTAGATTGCTCATGTTTTAAATTGAGACCTGCTGATTTTGGAAGCACACAAAAAACACATTAAGAACTAACACCTCCATTAAAAAAAACACACAAACTAACTAACAAACACACATAAGACCCCACCAAAAAGAAAAAAAAACAGAAACATATGTCTTTCAAGAGTCCCATCGGAGAGTTGTGGCTACCCTCTTGGAAATATGCACTCGGTGCTTAGTGCTTGAACCTCTTTAATAGTGAAAAACCATTAGCAAGCAGCAACAAACATTCTCAAATAAGTTGCAAGATATATATTTGTGCAGTTTTGCACACTTCTTTAGCGTGGCGATGACCCTGGGAAGAAATTGTCTCTGAGCCTGTAAGTCCTTGTTTTAAGGGACGTGTAGCACCTACCACAGAGGTGGTGGCCGTGCTCATGGTTTCCCACCCAAATTCGACATAGCCTCACATTGTGGCTAGTATTTAGCATGAAAGAAGCGATACTCTAAACATTTGAATTTTACCTTTAAATTATTGTAGGAGAAAATGTAGGGTCTATTTTCCACAACATTATCAATATGGATATGAATAAAGATTGATTAGTCCAGAAGAAAAACAGTAGAGACACACAAATAAATGATGCACGTGTTTGAAACTAACAAACTTGAAACTACATTCATTTACATGACAAGGAAATGGATCACAAAAAAAGAATTAAGGATATTGTTAACACAAGCCCTTGTAGACTTAGAAAATGGCCCCATGTCAAATAAAACCTTCTTCGAAATCTAGCCAAGGAATAGGGGAAAAGGAGAATCATGGCTTGGTTTTGCCACGTTTCCTAGCTAGGGAGATGAGGCTGTGTTAGTTGCCATGGTCCGCAGGCGGCCAGATTCTTTAACGTACAACAGCCTTTTTTTAAAGTAATAGAGATTGTTACTTTTCCTGGTAACTAGTTACTTTTACAATGGAGTAACTCAGTTACTAACTCAGTTGCTTTTTGGAAGAAGTGGCGAGTAACTACAACTAAATACTATTTTAAAGGAAGTGCACTGCGTATCGCAAGCTGGATCCTGGCTGTTGCACCTATGCCCTGCAGTTATAAATATTTAAAGACTCTTCGTGTTGAGGCACAGATTTTATCATTAGCATGATGTCATAGTTTGTTGCTGACTCTTGGCGATGTGTCACTTTGAAGACTTTATGATGACGTGACGACGAATGAGTTCAGCCGGGCAGATCGGCGCGCAAGGCTTTGCCGACGATTGATGTCATTCTTTGACGCAGGAGCCTGACGCTGATGTGATGATGTTGTAATTGATGAGGTATTGAATACGAAAGACAGAAGCAAGAATGGTGCAGAGATGGAGTAGTTGACTAAAAATCAGGGAAATACCTGGATGCACTTGGCATGTTTGGCTTTTTAAAACATGACCGGAGGCCCTGACAACGCTCTTACCGCTGGTGAGCCAAGACAGGTAACGGATCACGAAACACATTCAAGACAGTTGTGTTAAGGAGGCAAAGTCCTCAACTCGGTCATTCCAGTTGAGTCAATGGTTTATTTTCTTAACAATAGAAAAAAATGTACATCCAAGATGTGTGCAAGTATCAACTGTGCACATATTTGTAGGAACCCTAAAATATCTTGATTGTGATCAATCATTTCCTTTGAGTTTCACCAAATATAAAGCCAGTTTTACATTCTCACTACTTGCATTGATTCCTCCCAACATCATTTGAAAAAACAGAATAAAAACGGCAATTATATTTCAATGGACACGAGCTTGTTGTGTTTTGTCTTCAAAACCAGTATCCGGCTGTAGAGAAAGAAAATAAAGAATTTTTTAGCTTATATCCCATATATTCATGTAAAAAAAAAGTCAAAGTTTGATGCGTGTCATACACAAGGCCTTGCCATATTACCATGTTTGAGCAATGATGTATCTTTCAGTCGGCCGATTCTGCTAACCACTCAAGCTAAGCATTAGATGCAACAGGAATCAAACCCAGATCGGGACAGTGAAAACACCAAATACTAAACAAGAAGTGTAGATGACATAGGAAAAGGCATTCGATTTTATTTCATCAATCTATTTATATTATATTGGAAAACAGACAAAACAATGTTGTACAACGAGTTAGTGTGAGTAAAAATTGTGTTATGAATATAATCCAACACATTTTCTATGTCATCTAAATGTGTAGTGATATAGTGGATTTGAATTTCATTGATATTGTTATCGTTATGAATACTAATGGTATCATTGTCAAACATTAGACCGATCCATGGGATAGAAAGATTGGGCACAACCACTCCATCCCCCCCAAAATTAGAATTATCATTGTCTCCATTATCATTGATAACATATTGAGCATTTATTACAACAAGATAAGACGTTGCATTCCAGGATATACTTTACACCAGGTTGTCTCCAACCGTTTTTCAAGCTGAGAGCTACTTATTGTTACTAATTAGCACAATGGGCACCCAGTTTGATATGAATTTTTAAAAAAGCAACTTAGCTTGATGGCTGGCTAAATGGCTAAAAGGGTAGCGTGACTGTTAGCTAGAAAGGTAAACAGGTAAAAAACTAAAAAGGAGCTGAGAGTAAAAAAAGCCATAGAGTCGGATAGAAAGCTAAAAACAAAGCTAGATAACCAGCTGGAAAGAAGCCCAAAATTTATTTTGGTAACTAGCAAAAACAAAAAAATGTTAGCTAGATATCATGCAAAAAGGGTAAGAAGATAGCTAGCCCAATACACAGCTAAAAGGTAGCCGGATAGCTAGTTAAAAAATGCACATTAAAAATAAAATAATTAAATAAATAAATAAATAAATTTATTTAATACACAAATAGATTCTCTGTCACGGTTGCCATGGCGCCCAATTGGCCCCGCCCGTGTGGTGCCAGCTGCGGCTCGTTGACAGATTGGCTTCCCTTCGATTTAAGCTCAGTGCTCTCACTCACCCTTTGTCAGTCCGTCACCGAACATCTGCACCCACAAGATGAGGGTTTTGACTCTGTCCGGTTTCCTGCTTGTGTTTCCCGTCCGGTATTGTTTCCGTCTATTTTGTCCTGTTAATATCGATCTCCAGTTTCGTTTTCGTCTAGTTTGTCCTGTTTAATTTCGATCTCCAGTGCCTGATATCAATCCTGTCTGTCCCGTCCTGTCCGGTATCGACCCCATCTGTCCAATATCTGCTCATGCAATCGGTATCAATCTCTTCGACCTCTGGCTTCCTGTCATTCCACGCCAGACTGCTGCCTTACGTCTTCCACCAGATGATTGCCGAATCACTGGCGTTTGAGTTAACGTGCATGACTGCCCCATTTCCCGTAAAATAAAGCTTGTGTGAGAAACGTCACGCATCTGGGTTCTCTTCCTGTTCCGGTTCTTGACATTTAAACTATTTACAAGGTAGTGTTTAGAGACTCCTAAGATGTAAGTGCATGGGAACAAAATAAAGCAATTAAAAACAGAATCCCCAAGAAGTCGATAAATAAGATATGGATAACAATTTTTCAAGGAAAGTTATAAATGTTTTCGTACGCTTGTTTATGGCGGAGATGGTCTAGGGTAAGAAACTATCTCGGAGCCGTTAGTCCTTGTTTTAAGGCAACTGTAGCGCTAACTAGAGGGCAGTTTTAGAACCACAACCACATGAAGTGATTGGTTCTATTACATATTGGGGTGAAAATGTGCTTGCCCTCGTTCTTATTTTTTGGAACACGTTATCTCACTCAAACCTTTCCATCAAAAGCATGTAATAGAAAGTTACAACGATAAGAAAATCGAGGGTGTGGGGTTTAAGTGATTTTACGCACATGCAAGTGGTTTTCTTTTATTCTAGGATGAAAATGGTGAACGTAAGCAAAGAAATGTTTTAGGTGCAGTCCAAATGCCAACCCAAGCCCCCAAAAAGATCTGGATTATTTGAGAGCTTCTAAGAGAGTCACATACTTGCGCGAGTAAAACAAGCAGCTTGCCAGAGGCTGCAATAATGATTTCGGTCAGCGGATGGCGCCAACAAGTAGAATATTTTGAAGTTCTGGACATCAACTTCAAAGTATGTGTTAACAATGCTTAACTGAGTTTATTTCTTTAAATTTTATTTTTATCAGAGCTGTTCAGAGGGTGGAAACATTAGGTACAGGAAATGGGGGTTGGGGGTGTGTTGGAGAGTGACGTCAGGATCGTCCCACGGGTTTTATTTGCAAGTGTAGCAGCAAAATGGTGAAAGTAATAAAAGGCCTTCTTAAAATAAAGTCCAAACACCATCCCTAACCCCAAAAACAATCAAAAAAGAAGAGTTAAATTGAGCGTGTCTAAGATATTCATGTACTTGCACACACAACATGAATGAGCTGACTAAAGTTGCAATCATGACTTCACGCCAAAAGATGGCAGCAAAGGTTAAGAAAGTTCCGAATTCCGTACAGCTCCTTTAAATAGGATTTTTCCCCCTTTTTTTTCTTTCAGGCCTAGCAAAAAAGAAAATTTAGCAGAGGGCTCCAAACTTCATACGGTCACCAACTGTACATTCATCAGCCAAAATGTTGAACAGCACTCGCTTTGAACTGGCGAGCATCGAGCGCCGCCGCAACAACGAGCGCGAGAGAAAAGAGAGAATCTTTGACGACAAACTGAGAACCATCGGCATCGACAAGCAAGGCCTGGACAAGCAAGTGGATGACAAGAAGAAATGGAGAGACGCCGAGAAACTGGAGCAGGACACGTACGAGGCCCAGTTCCTCCACGATAGCAAGACGGCTTACCTCCTCCAAGTCAGAGAAGATCGGGAGAAGCACGCCATGCGGAAGAGCAACTTCCAGGAACAGTACGAGCGCGCCATCCAAGAGAAGATGAACCAGCCGGAAGACGACGAAATCATCGAACACATGATGCCTCCCGGGATGGCGGGTGAGGACCCGGAGAGCGAAGATCGAATTTTCAGGCAGAAAGAGCAACTGAGGGAGTGGCTGCTCCAGCAGCAGACGGAGCAAGCCGTGGAGAAGGAAAGACAGAGGATGGCCCAGCTGGAAGACGACAAATTCAGAGTCCACATTGACAACGTGGCTCAGGAACTGGAAAACGCTCAGTTGGAGAGGAGGAGGAAAAACCACATGGAACAGAACGAGTTTAACCGAGTCATGGCCGTGGAGAGGCAGCGGTACGAGCGTGAACTGGAGGACGACCCCACGGAGGTCAAGCCCACCGAGGTGGGGGTCCCAGGGATGTTTCACAGCTACGACAGGAGGCCACGTCCGGAGAGCTACCAGCAGATGAAAAAGTTCTGGAACCTTCAGGTTCAGGAGAAGATGATGACCAAGTTGGAGGGCGTCAAGGAACAGCAACAACACGCCCGTTGGAGCGCCAAGACGGCCCGGGCAGCGATGATCCTGCAGAGGCAGCAGGAGCGTCAGAAGAAGGAACTGCGGCAGGAACTGGACCATAACAACATCATCACCGCCGAATACGAACGCCGCAACAGACCTGACATAACCAGGGGACGCATCGATGAGAGTTTCTTCGCCAAGTTCAACACCTGCAGTCGCTGAAAGCATACACGTTCCAATGGAAAGAAAGATGTAGCCCTAGCATTGTTGCTAATCTTGTACAGTGAAATATCAAACGAAATGTAATCTTCAGCAGGGGTCTCCAATGTGGTGCTCACTGGCACCAGGGTACCCCTATGGACAGTTGAGGTGCTCGCTGACCTGTTTTGAAAATAGCTCACCATTGTGATTTTTTTTAGTAAAATGATTTTTAATTGGTTGACTGAGTCTATTTAACCCGAATCTAATAATAAACCTGCTAATAACACAGGAACAACACAGTAATAACATGATAAGTTGTTATTTTAGTAATTCTAATAAAAATGTCCAGTTCATGGGCTTCATGGACATTTTTTTTTCAAGGATTCATATTTATTTGAAAACAATTAAGAGAGTAGCATGACATTTATTGTGTATATTAAACAAATTTATTAATTGATTCATTTTACATGGAATACAACAAATTAAATTCCATTTTATGTGCAAAAAATAGGTGCAGTTTTTCTCTAGCTAGCTTTCAGCATTGTTGCTAGTTATTTTTATAGCTATTTGGCAAACTAGCTAGCTAGCATTTTTGCATGCTATCTAGCTATTCTCGTGTATTAAACAAATGTGTTTATTCATCTTTTTATTGATTTATTTGACAGGAAATACAACAAACTATATTCCAATTTATGTGCAAAAACATGTAGTTTTTTCTTGATAGATATCTTTATAGCTTTTTAGCTAACTAGCTAGCTACCTTTTTCATAGTTTTTTTGCATTTCTAGCTAAGATTTAACCTTTTGTGCTAGCTATCAAGTTAGGTTTTTGGCCTCTTTTGTAATTAGCTATCGAGCTTTGTTTTTAGCTTTCTATCTGAATCTTTAGATAGCTTTTTACTCTTAGCCAGCTGTCTAGCTCCCTTTTAGTTTTTTTACCCGTTTACCTTTCGAGCTAACTGTCAAGGCTACTTTTTATTTAGCTATTTATCTAACCATCTAGCTAAGTTGCTATTTCAGAAATTCATTTTAAACTGGCTTCGCTTTCCACGACTTAGTAATGAGAAGCAGCTCTCAGCTTGAAAAATGGTCGGAGACCCCTGATCTGAAGTAAAGTGGACCATTTTGAAAAATTCCTAATTACTGTAAATCCCGGACTATAAGCCGCTACCTTTTTCCCAAATTTTCAACCCTGCGGCTTATTCAGAGATGCGGCCAATTTATGTAATTTTTTAACGGCCGCCAGTGGCGCTCGAGTAAGAGAGGTAAGATTTAGACCGGTGGAATATATGTGCCGAGGAAGAACACAACCTATGAGCATAGACATGCCCTCATCGTGCAGATTGCACAAAATAAGGCTCATGACACAGCCACCATGTTAAATGCAAACGGGCACATAGCTGGGGTGTATTGAAGTAAGGGAGCGTGGAACAACGTCATCAAGATAAAATTTATTTCCGACATTAAGAATGACAATCTAGATGTCTTTACCAAGGAGGAAGAAGCTAATGGTCTGCCAAGTTCAAGTTTGAACAAATTTATTGACACTAATAACAGAAAACAATCATAACAATCTCGACAACAATTAAGCACATTCACAATATTATATTTCAATATGGCGTCTTTAACAGCAAATACAATGTGAGGTTTGAACAACCCTTCTCGAAAATCTTAATAGCAATCAAGCATATTTACAAATTCATTATATAACATCTTTGTTAGTGTCAATAGATCCATCCAGGCCAAAGTCGATTGTCTTTGGTCTGGTCTGCCGTGATTTTTTTTGGTTTGAACAAATTTATTGACACTAAAAACAGAAAACAATCATGACAATCTCAACAGCAATTAAGCACATTCACAATATTATATTCCAATATTACGTTTTTAACAGCAAACACAAAGTGAGGTTTGAACAAACCTTCTCGAAAATCAAACATATTCACAATTTCATTATATAACATCTTTGTTAGTGTCAATAGATCCGTCCAGGCCAAAGTCGATTGTCCTCGGTCTGAACAAATCCACCGACACCAACAGCAGCAAAACACAGCCATCAAGCATATTCACATTTTTTTTTTATATATTTTTTATATTTGACAATATGACGTGACGATATGACGTTTTAACATTTTTTCCTGACATTTTCAACATCAATTAAACAATTTCAGAGTTATTTTCTTTTAACAGTAGTTAACCAGCGTGTAAAAGGCAATACTATTGTGCAAGGGCATAGCTCTGCCATCCCACCCTCCCAAGCAGCATTCTTCCAGTCCTCTGTGTGGGTCCTTTCCATTCTGCGTGGGTCCTCTCCCTTCTGGGTTCCACAACCCAGGCCGTTGCTGCCGGGACTCCCACAGTGTAGCTCCGGCTCCCCCCTCCGGGTGGGTACAGACGAGTCTTCTTTATGGCTGCGTCCTAGGCCCGCCGCTCGCAGATTGTATGGTATCTGCAGCCATTTGGAGCACAGCCACGGGGGGGATCTGCCTGCACCTCCATACCAGCAGGTTTCTGGAGGTCCAGATGGCGTCCTTGATGGCGGCGAGAGTGAGCCAGTCCCTGGCAAAGTCGTTCCGATGCCTCCTCGACCGACTCACCCCGTAAAGCACGTACTGTGCATCAGGGACCTCTCCTGCTGGCAAGTCCGGGAACTTTCCTAGTTGTTCGGCCATTGTCCACAAGACCTTGGCAGCGCTGCACTCACAAAAAAGGTGCCTCACCGACTCCTGGGCGCCACAGCCAGGTCGAGGGCACGTCGAAGTCGCTGACATTCCTCGGTGGTGCATTACAGCTCTGACTGGGAGAACTTCATGAGCCACCATCCATGACAAGTCTCGTAGTCTGTTTGGGAGGGCAGGATGATTGACGTTGCTCCAAACCGTTGTGGATTCGCCAAACGCAAGCCCCCGCACAGGGCTTACTGTAGCTCGCTCTTGCACAATAGCAATAAGGGCCCTGTGGTTTTGTAAAGTGTGACATTCTTGTGTTTCCAAATCAAACTTCTTCAAAAAAGCCCGAATAAAGAGATGTGTTGGTGGCAAGTTAAACGAAACTGGAATCAAACGATTGTCTGGTACAAGCTTTAGCTTCCGCAAATATGAGCCCATCCAAAAACGGGTCATTGCTTGACTTTTCGGGTTGTTGGGTGGGCCCACAGCGTTTTGGAAGTGGAGAGAGACATATTTGCTTCCCAGGAAAAGCTGGAGGTCAGGCACTCCTTTCCCCCCTTTTTCCTTTTTCTTTTTCATTGTATCTCTTTTTATCCTTTCCCACTTTGAGCCCCAGACAAAGCGAAAGATGGCTCGGTCCATTTGTAACAGCACGTTTCTTTTAGGCATAAAAATTAAACTGATTGACAAAAGCATTGGGAGGATGATCGCTTTGATGATTAGGACCTTCCCCTCTATTGTCAGTTTTCTTAGTGACCAAAAAACAAGTTTTTGCTTAACTTTCCTTGTCACGTCATCCCAGTTGGTCTCGCCTCCTCCATCCGCATTGAATTTTATCCCTAGGATTTTCTGGTCTGTCTTTAACACCGTCAGCGGGAGTCCTGCCTTTTCTGTCTCTTTCCACATTCCATAAAACTTCACTTGTGATTTTTCTCTATTTAGCCTTGACCCAGACGCCCTCCCAAACAGGTCAGTCAAGTCAAGGGCTCTTTCAACAGATGCGCGGTCAGTACACAAAATATTAAAATCATCCATGTACAAAACACACTTGGTAATTTGTCCCCCACTTCCTGGGATATTGATGCCTTCGACAAATCTATCTTTTCTTAACATTTGTGCCAAAGGTTCAATGCAAAGAACATAGAGAAGGGGAGACATAGGGCAACCTTGACGTACACCGCAGTTGATCTCGATTGCTTCCGATAAATTCCCGTTATTCATGAATTTGCTGTAGATGTCTCGGTATAGCAGTCCTACCCAATTGATGTATTTTTGGGGAAAACCACATTTTTGCAATACCCTGAAGAGGTATTGGTGCGAGACTCGATCAAAGGCTTTTTCAAAGTCTAGGTTTAGGACCGCTAGTCGCATGTTTCTGTCTCTTGCATAACAAATGGTGTCACGGATCAGCATGAGACTGTCGCTGATCTTCCTTCCCACAATGGCACAGGTTTGGTCTGGATCAACCAAGTCTCCCAAGACAACAGACATTCGTGTTGCTAGAAGCTTGCTGAAAATTTTACAGTCCACGTTTAAAAGCGTTATGGGTCGCCAGTTTTTTAAGTCAATTTTGTCTCCTTTTTTGTGCAATAGAGTAACTATCCCGATTCTGAAACTGTCTGGCATATGGTCTCGACTGGAAAATTCGTTAAAAACAGTTAACAGATCTGGTGCTAAAATATCCCAAAAAGTCCGGTAAAATTCGAGGTTGAGTCCGTCCTCCCCGGGTGATTTGCCTTTTTTCATAGTCTTTATGCAATCATTCAGTTGGTCTTGGGTAAAGTCCGATGTTAAAAAGGGGTCTTGACGCACTGATCTTGAAATATGATCTAATACATGCCCCATTTCATTCTCATATGTTTCTTTCTTTTCAAATAATTTTTTGTAGTAGTCTTCGACCAATCTGGTTATTTCACTACATTCCTTTGTTATTTGCCCGTTTTCGTTTTGAAGTTTAAAAATCCCCTCATTTTTGCCCATAATTTTTTTTAAAAAGTAGCGTGTACATTTTTCCCCTTCTTCAATTTCTCTTTCTCTGCTTCTTATTATGATGCCTTTGCTCTTTATTTCCGCCAAAGCGTTTAGTTCTTGTTTGATCTCTTTGATTTCATCATTAAAGTCCATCCCCTTTTCTGTTAGGATGAAATAGCGTTGGAGTCTTCTTTGTAGTCCCGACATGCGTTTCATCTCTTTGAGTTTCTTGTTTTTCCCTGCATTTTTAAAAAAGGTCTGTGTTCGTTTCTTTGTCATTTCCCACCATTGTGCTCGTGAATCATACGAGTCTTGAAGGGTCTGCCAGTCTTTGTACAGCTCCCTGTATTGTGCGGCTAGAGCCTCATCCTCCAGCAGGGAGCAGTTTAACTTCCACAAACCCTTCCCAACAGTCATACCTGAAGGAAATGAGAAAGAGCAGGACAGTAGCAAGTGATCCGAAAAAAAAACTGGAATTAATCTTGCATCACTCTGTGCTAAACCCCTCGTAAATATGTAGTCTATTCGAGAGGCTCTGGCATTGTCACTACTGAACCAGGTGAAGCCCTCCTCTCCTGGATGTATGGATTTGAAACAGTCCACCAGTTTAAATGTCCGGCACATGTCTTGTAATAAAGTTGATGTTTTATCTACTTTAAACTCCTCATCATTCCTCTTTCTATCCTTCCTACTTAGGATGCAATTAAAATCTCCTCCCACGATTAGTGGTTGATGGCCTAGCATATGCGACTGGATGTCCTCTAAAAGTTCGTACCTGAGTTGTCTGTCGGCATGGCCGTATATGTTAATGAGGTTAAAATCATTCCCTATATAAGAAAGTCTTGCTAAGATTGCGCGTCCGTCTCTTATCACAGTACTCCCCTTTATGATGAGTTGAGGGTTGTTTATTAAAATGGCTACCCCATCGTTACGGTTTTCATTCGAGCCACTCCATAATGACGGATATGGCCAAATCTCTTCCCACTGTTTATAATTTTTTAGAAAGGGGATGCAGCATTCCTGTAGTAAAAACACATCCGTTCTGATAGTTTTTAAGAACGATAAAACACTGTGAGCCTTAACCTTTGATCTCACACTTCTCACATTGATAGTAGAGAATGTAATGTTCATAATTGTTGTTAAAGTATTTAAACTAGTTAGACAAAACCGGGGGATCTGAGTCCATTCTTTGGTGATCATCGAGATCATCGAGAGTGTCACCTGTGTCAGACACATCACTTAAGAGTAGTACCTCATTTTGAGACTCACCGGGGAAAACTCTGGGACCCTCTGACTCTCTGTCTGTGGTTCCAGGTCTTCCCCTTTTTTCTGGGTTAGGGGGTCTCTTACTTCCTTGCCCACTAAGGGTCAGATTTTTTCCCTCCCCGACTTCCTCCGTCTCAACTTCATACAGTTCCCTTGTGGGCTTATTCACCGGCAATCGGCTTTCTTCTAAATCTCTTATCTTTGTTTCTGTTTTTTTCACCACTCCCAATTTTGTCTTACTTTTACTCCTCTTTCCAGTGCCCGTATGGGTTTTTGGAGAGTCATTCGCCTTTTCGATTTGTTTGACTTCTCCAAATCCCGGCAATGGCGTAGCAAACAAATTTGCTAATTTGAACTCTCTTCCAGGCCCTTCCTGATTAATATGTGTTTTCGGAGTGGCAGTTGCTTTTTCTATTCGTTTGTCATGTCCAAATTCAGGTATTTTATGAGAAATCGAATCAGAATTTCCAGGTTCTTCCTGTTTCAATTTTGATTCTCTGGTCTCTGCTCCAGGGGTTTTGGTAGGTACATCTGTTTTTTCAATTTGTTTGTCTTGTCCAATTTCTTTGTGCATTTCTTGATCAATTTCATTGGGTATTTCCATAACTTTATTCATTTCCTGTTCATCTTCATTGGGTATTTCTATAACTTCATTAATTTCTTGTTCATTTTCATTTTGTATTTCCATGACTTTATTAATTTCATTGTCTTTGTTATCTTTATTCACTTCATTGTCTTTGTGACATTTATTCATTTCATTATCTATGTTGTCTGACATCATTTCATTGTCTTTGTTGTCTTTGTTAACTGCCTTCCTAGCTTTCAATTTGTTAGCAAACGAATTCGGGCAGTTTCTAAAGAGGTGATTCGTTTCTCCACAGAGATTGCATTTTCTGCTATTGCTACATTCCTCAAAGGAATGTCCAATTGTTCTGCACTTTCCACAAAAAATTCGATCACATACCTCAGCCAGATGCCCATGCTCACCACATTTGCGACAGAGTTTCGGTTGCCCTTGATAGTGGATAAAGCCACGGTTTTCCCCCAGGAATATAGTCGACGGAATTTGTTTCAGTCCCTGAAAGCCCTGAGGATCTTGCCGTAGTTGGACTGGTACCCTCCAGGCACCATTCCAATAGCCTTTCTCACACCTCACCTTCATAGCCTGGCCTTTTACTGAGCAGTATCTACTCAACCAATAACAGACGTCATCAGCACTGATCATTTCACTAAACATTCTAACAACGACAATCTTGTTAGTATTATCAGTCAGCTTCTCCACTGTAAATCCTGAAAACTGGGACCTCACTCCCTCAAAGCGATTCCAAAACTCTTGATAAAGAGCTGCCGTTTCAAAACTCACATCAAAGCCTTTGCCAGAAGTCATTTTTATGACAGCATGTACCTCCTCCTTTTTAAACTTCAGAATCTTTTCAACAAACTTGTTAATAAAATCCGTCCTTGACATTCCCTCCGAAATTGCCACAACATCTTTGAGCAAGAATCTCACGCAGTTACGTCTCCGCCCGCCGGTATAATGCCCGGCCATGGCAGGACTCGGCTGCTTTACTTCTAACTATGTTAAAATGGTTAGAATTGTAAAATTAATAATTAACAATACTCTTACAACCGACGCCAATGACAGTATAAACGCATAGAACGAGCAGTGCTAACCTGATGCGTCCACCATCAACCGCAGCTACGCTCAGCCGTGATTATTACGTTTGCGTCAATTATTTTTATAACACACTAGTTTGAAGGTGTGCGAGCGTCTTCTTAGAAGCGTGAGGCTACCTCCCAAAGGCACGGTTTAGGATAAAAGATATTATTATCAAAGCTTTGAAAACTCTCAATGTACCGTCTTTCTTTGTAAATATGTGTAATATGTATTTGCAACTGTATATTTTTGTAATGTATTTATTTGTATTTATTTGAGACACTTATTCTGCACGAGCAAATTAAAAAAGAGGGGCGGAGCAAACGCCAACGCTGATGGGAAAGTGGGGACCGGTAAAGGTGAGTTTTTGTGGACACGGTAGACAATAATGGATATATATTTTTCCCACCCTTACCTTTGGAAATATACACTTTTTTTCCTTGGATTACTATCAACGAGCACTCAGAATCTGCAGGTCTGCAACAAATTTTAAGTACCAATTTCGTTTTGCATCCATTTTGGCGGCTGTGATTTTTTGACTGTGTGCTTCAATGAAGGACATTTAGTATCAATCGCAGGACTTGAAAATTGGCTTGGATTAGATTCATGTTTGTTTGATGTGGGTCCATGCGGCTTATATACAGGTGCGGCTTGCGTATGGACAAAATCTATTTTCCCCTTAAAATGTGATGGGTGCGGCTTATAATCAGGTGCGCTCTATAGTCCGGAATTTACGGTAATCGTTTTACTTGTTTTTTAAGATTTCTGCCTAAATCAGGTTCTCACAAAAAGCTTTCTGCTCAAGTGCCCAAATTGGTCAAAAATGAATTGTCCGTATAACCAATCAGTAGTGCAGTATAGTAAAACAATTATTTTTAAAATGATAATTTGACAGTAAAAGAGTTATTTGTAAAAATAAAAACCTATACCTACCTAAACCTACCTATAGCGTACTTTTATTCTTTGGTACGTCACATTCTTGTCGCCCGCATGATGGCGAGAAAATATCATCTTAAGTAGTTGGATTGTGTCCTGAATCCATACAGTCGTGCAATATGTACTGGAGATCAAACTTCGAGAACAACTTGTAATAAATTGAATCGTCTAGCTAGCTTCACCCTAGCGTTGAGTAACCGTAACTTCTGCAATATCTTAGTGATGATTGAAATACAAGAGTCACAAATGTAGCTGTTCTCCACTATGAGTAACTCCAAGTTGCCCGTTTCATGGGTAATGGATCTGGCGTTGGTGACTATCCACGTTCGGCAGTGGTGGCTTAAGAGTTGTTAGCCTCACTGATGACTGACTGGCAGCTTACACCAGCCTATCAAAAGTCTTAACACATGTCTTGCAAACTTTGCCTTGCCTTTATTGGTTGGTGCCATTAAAACCTGCTTCTGATTGGCCAGCGCTGTTAAGCATTGTGACAAAATGTTAAACATTGTGATATGTGACAGTTCACTCAAATAACAAACTGGAACTATGAATTCTTGGAAAAAAAAACTGTTTTACGGTTACACTTAACGCACTACGTCACGTCGCGATATCGATTCAATTTCGGTTACTCGTGCAGCACTCCGGTTACCTCACACATTCCAATAAAATGCATGTCAGGTTAATTTGCCGGTCCAAATTGTCCTTAGGTGTGAATAAGCGAGTGAGTTTTTTTGTTCTGTTCAGGGTGTCCCCTGCCCACTGCCCGATAATAGCTGGGATGGGCTCCAGCACCCCCACGACCCTACTAAAGGATAAGTTAGGTTTATTTCAACACAAACGCTATCAATATTTTGGTGTGATAGTAATCTGTGCTCTGTACAGCCCTTTGAGACTTCTTAAACATAACTTGACGAACCTACATTATTTACGCAAAATTATTTTTTTACTTCAAAATCCTCAACAAAATGCTCTGGATCCACAAAAGATGGGACAAAAAGGCTCTTTCAAAAATGTTTGATGACGGAAAAATATCTGGGTTCTGTAAAAAGGCAAACGGGACTCCTAACTGGGGATTGGACCATATGCTTTGGTCCCGATTCTCGATAATTGCTATTCCACAAGTATTTGATAAAATTGATGATTGTCTCATTTTGTTTCCTAAAAAACAAGCAACTTAGATCAGACACTTCTGGTACAATAAATCATGTCTGTCAGTCAAAAATTAAATCCCCTCTGCATTACATCCGATTATGACAATATTGACTTAGTATTAATTACCAAACACCTGAATAAATAAGAGCAATGTTATGGTCAAGAAATCAAGTCAATCATTGTTAACCTTTTCCCCCTTTTATTTCAGCAAATGCCACGGTGCACGATTTCAGCCTGTTATATTAAAACATTTTGAGTAACACAGCACAGATGAAGTAACAGGTCGTAAGGTCTTTGACTCAACTTTTGAGTGATTAAGTGCAAAAATGAGATGCACAAATGAGAAAAAAAACACTCCAATTTCAACACACTTGCACACACTTTAAATGAAGCAGAGCAGATAAATGTCTCTTTACTTCTTTTCAAGTTTCGAGATTTCAAGAGTTAGTGAATGCAGCTAACAGCAGCAGAATAATGTCTCTTTTCTTTAAGTTCTCAGGATTTGAAAACAAAAACTGGTAAAAAGTAAAAACAAGCTTATCTCAGAAACTGTAAAAAAACGGTAATGGGGGGGGGGGGGGGGGTTAAGGGTTATTGTTCTATCTTCGTTATTCATTATCCATTATTCGTTATCGGTCAGTTCATTATACGCTACAAAGCCTAGGAGCCGGGATGTAAAACATACTCACGAATATGAAAAATATTCGCGATGACACGAATGTCATATTTGCAACAGCCCTATTGCTTTTCCACACTTTTACGTATCGGATAGGACGTCATAGAGAGATTCCTGGGTGAAATGTCTTGAAATTTTCAAAAAATAAAATCACAATTCATACATGAATCGACTTTTTGTCCCACCCCGACTCTTAACGGTTTCCAGTGAATATAGATGGATACAGTGTGTGTTTCTTTCCCTATAAGGTTTGTATAAGGCTTTTAATCTATTTGTGGCTTCAGATTTGTTTTCTTTGCTCCAATATGCCTCAACATTTTGGGTTGCGAACTGAAAAATAAATGCAGTTTGCCATAATGTCCACATGATGGCAACAAAGTATCATGTGCAACTGAGTGGATCGTTTCCTTAATCCGTACACTTGAGCAATAATGTGGTAACGATAGTTTGACAATGGAGTAGTTATGTGTAAAGAACACTTTTATAAAGAACATTTGTTAAATCCATGAGCCTGTAAATGGGGTTTGTTCTCGAGCAATAAATGCATAATTAAATAAATACTTTTGTGGGACCTTTTTAGAACGCAACCCCCTCGAAAAATGAGGGATTGTCGTGTATGATATTATCATAATTGTCTTATCACTGTTATCCTACATCTGTGCTGAGAGCTGGACAGAGCGCAGAAAATTGACCCATGGACTCTCGAAGTTGGCCTGACACCTCACCACTCCTACGACAAGTCACTGCTGCCAAAATGGAATTTCTTAGTTGGACGTTTAGTGGAATTGGTAGGATCTATTCTATTAGGAGACTTGAAAGTAATACAATTCTTTTCCCTAGGGCACGTATCCTCGCTGGTAAAATCAAGATTGCTGGAATAATTGGAAATCAATGTGTTTAACACAACTGGATATTGAAGACGTTAAGTATGTGAAACTGTTCTTCATTCTCATTGGAGGAATTTGCATGTTCTTCCAGTGCTTGCGTGGGTTTTCTCCGGGCACTCCGGTTTCCTCCCACATTCCAAAAACATACATTTCAGGTTAGTTGGCCGGTTCAAACTGTCCCTAGGTGAGAGGAGCGAGTGACTTGACTGTCTCTTCTTGAGTGACTTGACTGTCTGGTGATTGACTAGCAACCGGTTAGGGTGTCCCCTGCCCACTGCCCAAAGTTAGCAGGGATGGGCTCCAGCACTAATGTGAGCCTACTAAGCATGAGAGGTGCTGATAACGGATGGATACATGTTTGTTGTATTTGATAAAGAGTGGAAAAAAACAAAAATATCAATCAATAAACCAATCATACACATCAAGAGCTTTTTGTCATTTTGTTGGTCAACATGACAATCGCATTTAAGAAGGACTGCCAGTTTTACAGTAAGTGCAGAGATTTCACTCAGGTGGGATCTGTGGAATTGAATATGCAATAATCTGAATAAAGTTTATTTTTTGACAAACTTTATTGAGCTGAAGTTTAGGAACTGATATTTACACTCAGTCTGTCTCAGTTAAGACCGCTTGACCAATAATCGCCCGTTGAATCCATCAACCTGGCCACATATTTATAAAAGCTGAAGGATTTTATACATTTGACTTTAAGGGATTTTATACGATTGAATACAAGTTACATTTATTGAGTGCAGTGAAGATTTTCACTGAGAGGGCTTCAAGTCACGCTGTTCCAAATGCGGAATGTTTTGGCTGGGGGATTTTGATAACAGGACTCTGACGGGGGACGGCAGGCGATGTTTGGAGAACAAGGCCCTGATGACGTAGAAACGCTCGGTGTTGTTTTGGTTAATTCCAGACATCGCGACGCTCTTCTCCGAGATGGTGGACCCCACGTGGCTTTCCTTGCACGCCCATGAGAGGGCTGGCACACCAGCTTGCGGAAAAAACGTGGGCCGAGAGAAGGAAGCAAGGAGATCGAGAGAGGAGGCTTGACAGAGACTCGAGCGACACGAATTCGGCCATATTCGATGGAGTTCACTTAATTGAATTCCATTCCATTCCATTATCTGCACCGCTTATCCTCAGTAGGGTCGCAGGGTGCTGGAGCCCATCCCAGCTATCTTCGAGCAGTGGGCAGGGGACACCCTGAACTGGTTGCCAGTCAGTCGCAGGGCACAAAGGGACAGGCAATTCGCTCGCTCATTCACACCTAGGGACAATTTGGACCGGCCAATAAACCTGATAATGCATGTTTTTGGAATGTGGGAGGAAACCGGAGGGCCCGTAGGAAACCCACGCAAGCACGGGGAGAACATGCAAACTCCACACAGGAAGGCTGGTAGCTGGATTTGAACCCATGACCTCAGAACTGTGCTGCACACGCGCTAACCACTGTTCCGCCGTGCTGCCCTTGGTTAAATTGTTTAAGAAATTAAATCTGCCCCCGTGTGGAAATGCCGGTCTCATGTTCATTTTTCTATCAAGAAACGAGCGCGCATTGTTAGGTGAATGTAGGTTGTGTTTGGTTAATGGAGTCAGATAACTAATTCGAACCATTTGGTAAACAGTACATTTTAATATTCAATTCCTAACAAAGCGCAGAAGAATTCACTTTTCCTTTTTATTTGTACATCTCAGTCTCAGGTTGCTTCCTGCTCCATGTGAGCGCTAGTACCTGCTGCAAGAGGTAGGAGTATGTCACGTAGAGCCGCTCGGTATTCCGGTAACTCGTCACAAATGCGACTGATGACAGTGCCGACGGCGATCAAGCGTTGGTTCAGGTTCCGAGTGGCCGATTCCACCGATTGCCCCGTTGAGGATGATGCTCGATATTTTCCGTCTGTCACTTCTTGAAGTTTCTTAGCTTTGCTCTGAAATTCCATTAGTTCAGCCTGGTCCTGAAGTACAAAACGGTGCCTGGTAAATTAGCAAAGTGATATCTCCAGAAGTGAAGCCTTTATTTTTCTGTACTTTTTAGTTCCTTTTCCCTATTTAGTACTTTAAAAAAAATAAAATAATTTACAGTATTATGCAGTACTTTTTCATATATTTCATTTGTTTCCATGCTTATGAATATGTTTTCCATAATTGTCAGTAGTCCATACCTGTCAACCTGTACGTTTTTGCCGTACAAAGTACGTTTATTATGAATTTTAAGACGTGTACGACATACGAGAAAATCTGTACGAAAAACCCAAATTTGTCAATTATGGGTACCATCCGGTATACACTGACGATCACGAAACGGCAAATCAAATCAAGTCAAACGAGTTCGCCGCGGTAGCCTCTATCTCGATATCATTTTTTTCGTTGCAAATGAAGCGAGCTGTTTGATGCTACTGTGCGCATGCGTCTGCCGCCTGGGGATTTCCCATCATGCATCATTCCGGAAAAAAAAAAAAAAATATATATATATATATATATATATATGGTGTGCGATTATTTTGTATGGGAAAATACGACAGTTTGTACGGGCATGGAGCCGTGGAGGTTGACAGGTATGGTAGTCATTGCTGTTTAATATTTTTTAATAATTGTCAATACTATGCAGTACTATCTCATACTTCTACGGCCCTTTCATATTGAGTACTTTTTCATAATTATCAATAGTTAGTACTCTTTAGTACATTTTGTTAACTGTCAATCAACAGTGCTTTCTACTACTTTTTCATACTTATCAGTACCACGCAGTACTCTTTCATTCTTCTCAGTCATTTTGGTACTTTTCATATTAATCAGAATACAGTTCTGTACCTTTTCACACTTTTTGTTACCTTTTCATAATTATCAGTAGTCTGTATTTTAAACAAAAAAAATCAATTTCTCTGCACTTCTTTTCATACTTTTGAGTATGAAATGAAATGAAATGATCTGCATTTATATAGCGCTTTTCAAGTCAATGACTTCCCAAAGCGCTTTACAATGTGCTCCACATTTCCCAATAGCGGCCTTGCAGCCATGTAAGGCGCTAACCTGCTTATTGGGGGTATTAGGGGTTCAGTGTCTTACCCAAGGACATTTCGACATGTAACACGGACGAGCCGGGATTCGAACTGAGATCCCTTGATCCCAAGACGAGCGCTCTACCTCCTGAGCTACTGCCGCCCACAAATAATAATAATAAGAGTAATATGCTCTATCAAGTCAAATAAAGTTAAATGTGACTTACTTTTGGAAGCTAAGCTTTCACTTCAAAAGAAATGGCTCGCCTCTTCTCTTTTCCACTTCACACCAACCACATTGAATGGATGCACGAGATATTAAACAACAAAAATGTCACCTTTTAATGATTTACTTTTTCAGTCCTTTGTGTACTTTTGAATACTTTGATAGTTCTTAGTAATTTCTGTCGTACTTTTCAAACATTTTTGTACTTTTTCATAATTCTTTCTACTTTTTTTCACTTTTAAATACTTTTAGGTACGTTTTAGTCCTTTACACTCCTTTTGTACTTTTGTTAGGGTTTCATACTTTGCAGTAGTTTTCAGTGTTTTTTGTATTTTCTTTTCTAATTTCCAGTCATTTTTAGAAATTTTCAAAACATTTTTTTGCTTTTTAGTAATTTTTCATAAATTGGTCAATTTTTTTAATATAATTTAGTTTTTACTTTTTTGTCGTTATGGAGTGTTTAAACCGTAAATACAATGTTCAAATAGTCTTTTTTTCAAACTTTGAAATAGTTCTCAGGAGCTTTTTTTTACCTTTTAGTACTTTTTTATACTTTCGAATCCTTTTCAGTATTTTCTTGTACATGTCAGTACTTTTAGTCTGTTTTAATACTTTTTACTTCTTTTCTGTAGTTCTATTTTTCATATTTTCAAATCTTTTCTGTACTTTTCAGTGTGTTTTAGTACTGTGAGGAGTTTTCAGTAGAATACTTTCCAGTACTTTGTAGTTTTCCACCAAGAGTGCAATACTGTCAAAATTTCTGCAGGAATTGTTTCTTGTAAGAGCATATTATCGCTGTTGTTTACAATGTAAATGAAAATTTGAAGTACTTCTTGAATTTTGTTCTCTAAATGAAAAGTCATGTGCATTATATTAAAGGGACAGTGTGTAAAATTCATACATTTTAGTGGTATAAAAAAAACTTTGTTCAGTAAAAAAACAAAACAATGATTTGAATACTAGGCATAGATACATAAATTATCATAGCAATGTTAATTACAATTTCTACAAAAAAAGCATCGTACTCAGTAGTATCCCCACATAGTTCGCCGCCATGTTTGTCAGGCATCCTGCCCGCTGTGCTGTGGCACTGGCCCTCACCCGCACGAGACAACACGGTGCCATCCAGTGGCCAAATATCACACATTGGGGTTTTAAGAAAAAAAACAAGAACACCATTTAGATTAAGATGTTTTTGAGCATACCATTCCTTTAACTTCTTCGATTTTTACAAGGTCGGCCTCAAGCACAACACTGATGCCGGACAAATCCATCAGCTGCTGTCTGTGCTGTTCAATACTGTTGCTAAGATTGTCCCGGCTCTCCTGCAGTTCCTTGATCTCCTGATCCCAGTCTTTGAGCATCTGAAAAAAAAACAAGTCAAGTTACTACACCACGCATTTTGTATACAGTAATCCATTGTTTTTTTTAGCAGGTGTTGCATTCTAAAAGGTCCAGCACTAGTCAATCCTGTGAAGTAGCAAGCTTTATTTTTTTTTTTATTTAATACTCTATTGTACATTGAAACCAAAAGAACAAACCTAATTTACAAATAAAAGTACTGTACTTTTATTTTTAACAAATAACTTGTATAGTGTCAAATTATGATTTTAAAAATAATCTTCCTGCTATACTAGTGTATTCCTCGGAAGAAGAAAACGTCTTACATCCCACCATCTTTTTATTTTTAATTGACCACATTATACTGGCGGGCACAAAACAACGATTGCTCGATATTGGTGGTAACACGTCACCCCCGTCCATGCCAAAACCAAGACAAATTTTGAGACCTTTTTTTGCAGAAAAAAAACCCCTCAAGCATCTTATCAGGGTGATTGTGTTGTAATATGATTAATTGAAAGCGTAATTCATTTGGCCTCGTGCTGTCCGCTGCCAACATTTTTAACATAACAAGCATGCCAGTGTTATGTCGCGCAGAGGGGATCCGAATGCAGAAACACTTGTCAGATTTTACGGTTTTTAATGGTCAGAAGAAAGTAATGAAGGATGCTCTGTAATGGAGGGGAATGGAAAAAGTGGTAACAAAAACACAGCTCTTAAAACAACATGGCTAGAATAATCACAAAGTCTTACAAGATGCAGCAAGGCGTTAAAGCTTTCTTGAGCGCAGTTCAGGTAAGCATATCATTCAACGATATGACAATGAGTGTCTGTCAATGTTACCCTTAAATACTATAGTGTCAGGTGTTCCCAATTAGGCCACCAGTTCCATGGCGCATTCTGGCTAGCATTGGCGGGCTGGAACTTCACAGCCGGTGTTTGCTCGTTTCCCTCTGTGGTCGTAGTGAAGTGCTACGTACGTTTTGTCAAACTTCCCTGTGTTGGCTCTCAGAGACCTTTGTTAGTCTCTTAACCTCGACTTCACATCCCTGTTAAATATTTTTTTGCATTGGGTCACTTCAGGGTCTGCGCCCCTTATTTTCTACACTTCATACTCAATGCTTATACTCTGTGCTACATGAACTATGTGGAGGCTCAATGTAAACAAAACCCTCGGTCAATTAGAACGCCACCGCGCCCTTGCTTAGAGGAGGTCCAATTGCACTTAATTCTGGGAAACTTAAAAAAAAAGGTTCCCCAAAGTCAAATGCCCGCACTACTATTCGAGAACTACTACTTTTGTGTGTCAAGAAGTCCAACTTTGTTGGTGATAGAAAGCATCTTCCTCTGCCTTTTGGTGCTTTAGTGGGTCCACAGAGTTTTGTTGGGATAATGGCTCTAAGAGAAACTCGTCATTGAATAATATTTGCGCAAGGGTAGGTCAAGCTGTTTTACATTCGTGTACAATTTTGAATGCAAGGTTATCAACGACCAGGCAGAAAAAGGGCAGAGCGACTGTTTAGCCAATCAGAATGCAGAACGCATTGCTCGATAAAATTCTGTTAAGTAGCGGAATTGCGGAAAGTAAACCACGATACAGCGAGGGATTACTGTATTACTATGTAAAAAGCATTACATTTAGTGTTTCCTTTATTTTCCGCCGCAAGCCATTGTTGATGAGATTGAGCTCGCCCTTGCTGATTTGTTTTTTGTGGTTGCAGGCCAGGGCATCGTTGCGCTCGATGATGTTGGCTCTTCTCTCCACAGGGGCCACGCTCGCCCTCACTAAATGTTCCTGTTGCTTCATCAGCTGCTGGAGTTGTCGCTGTAAACAGACAAGTAAACTCGTATCAAGCTTCGGCTACAATTTGGTGCTGGCTTGGGTCAAGTCCGATTCCCGGCTCCTCTGTGTTGTATGTCGAAGTGTCCTTGGGCAAGACACTGAATCCCTAATGCCCCCGTTTAAGCAGGTCGTTGCCTTGCACGGCCGACGCTGCTACCGATATGAAAGTGTGTAAATGGGTAAGTGTGAAGCACATTGTTAAGGGCTTTGGGGGGGGTTTCATTTACTTGAAAAGCGCTATATAATGTATTTACATTTTACATTGAATGGAATACTTGTAGCAGCGTTATGTAATTAGGATACCAAAAATGTAATTGTATTCTCTTACATTTACAGAAAAAAACTCAAATCAAATTACAGGTGTCTCATCTCATTAGCTGCACCGCTAATCCTCAGTAGGGTCGCGGGAAATTACAGGTGTATTTGGTTAAAATGAGTATTACTTTGCGGGAAGATTTTTTTAAAACTATATCGATATAAATATAATGCGCTGATAAATTAATTGTGTCTATCATAATTTCAATCACTGACACTTAAGAGAAAGAGAGATAATTGTTAGACAGTCAGTGCTGTTGCAGCAGAGTGTACTCCAAACCTGGTATTCCTAGGCGGTCTACCAACCAAGTACTCTTCATGCCTGAACTTGCTTAGCTTCTTGAAATCTGGCATTCCCAGGGTGGTATGTGTTGTGATTTTACGCATGTCCCAAACGCGGCCAATTAACCTAACATGCATGTTTTTGGAATGTGGGAGGAAACCGGAGTGCCACACGCAAATAAGGGGAGAACATGCAAACTCCACACAGGAGGTTCGATCTCATGACCTCAGAACTGTGCCGCACACGCGCTAACCACTGCGCCGCCGTTAAATCATGTTAAAAGTGAAGTACACATACCTAAAAAGAAACAAATACCTCGTTACTTTCCACCTCTCCACATTCTATTGTGTCCACTTTTTTTACTTTTGAGATCCACACTCATTAGTAGTAGAAGCAGGTATATTACCTCAAGACGGTGAGCCTCATCCTTCATGATCTGGATGTCACCATGACGCTCTTGCACTACTAAACGGGTCTCTTTCATAAGGTGAATCTTTTTTTCCCATAGCATGATCTGTCGCCTGTTATATTAGCACAGATGTACGATTACTCAATAATATATGAGAAAGATATGTAAACCAAAAGACTGACTCTGCCTCCAGCAAACTGCTTAGAAGTTTTTCCTTTTCCTCCTGGGCGTTCTCCAGTTTTGCTTCCATCTCTATAGCTTCCTGCTCTGCTTCCTAATCACATTATATGGCAGAACATTAATCAACATTCCAAAACATCAAAAGACTGGCGTCTAGAAGAGCAAACTTTGAGTTTGTGAAGGAAGTCGGTCTGCATCATAGCATTCTCTTGCTCTAGAGCTTGACGTAGATGTGCATTCTTGCTCAATAGAGTGTTGAGCTTCAGCAAATCTCCTTGAAGCATCTTATTAGTCTTTTCCACTTCATTCTCTTCCCGTTGCAGTACTTCTAGTTGGCCTGGTAGGGTCGAGGGCATGACCATTAAACATCTGCCAGATTGCAAAAATTACCCATATTTTTCAGAGAAAAAGATGAAACTTACGCTCCAGGTAAATCTTCTTCTGACAGTTCACAGTATATTTTGCCTGAAGTTTGTTGTATTCTTTGTTGTGCTCTTGAATCTCGAGCGTGAGTACCACAAGTGTCCTCTGATGCTTCAGCCACAGCTGCTGGTCATTTTTGATCTTTTCTGATAATTCATCAATTTGAGTCTTTATTGCTTTAGCCTTGATTTGGAGTGGACTTAAGTCTTCATGCTGGGAAATAAACCACACGCATGCAAAATTTAGATTAATTTAAAAAAAAAAAAGACAAAAGTGACAGGATATAACATATGCATGCATGCCCATTAAGCTACATGATTTTGGGGGAAAGGGAGAGAGAGAGAGAGAGAGAGAGAGAAAGAGGGAAAGAGAGAGAGAAAGGGAGAGAGAGTAAGAAAGAGAGAGAGAGAGAACTGCAGTCTCAATTGCTTTGGGAGAGGCACGCGGCTTTGACGACCTCAAGTGAACATTTCTTACACTTCAGCTAGGTTTTCAGTTTTGTTTCGCAGGCCGAATTCAATCTGTTGGCGGGCCTGATCTTTAATGCCACTCACGTATGAAGTATAATAATTTTGTACGGAACCTTTTTTTTTAAAATTAAACTGTTACATAAAAATATTTACTTCAAATGGGAAAATAACTTAGGGTAAGTTCACATTGCGGAGCGTTGGGCTCAATTCATATTTTTGGGTGAAAGTTTTTGTGTGAGCGTTCACATTCCCAAATAAATGCAACTTGTATGCAAGTTCATCTCCTGTGAATACAACTAGTCTGCATGCGAAGAAGAGGCCACGTTACGTCATACGCAATGCGCTCATGTTTTTGGTAGTCCTCATGGATGTTAAGAGCCGAGCGTCGCCCCCCCAAATTTTAATTAAATTTAAACCTCGCTATCCCCCCCTATTTAACACTGTCAGAGCGATTTAAATGTAGGTATTGTTAACTACCACTAGAGGATAATCAATGAGAGTCACTGTTTTTCACAGCAGGGACGTTTTTAGGAACATGTTAGGAATCCAGTAGTATGCGACGGGATGTTGTCTGTTCCGTGATTTACTAAGTAAAAAAAGTATTCATCTTCCATGAATGTGTGAAATCATGACACTCTGCGTATTCGTCCAGTTGTTGAGTTCTTCGCTTCCTCCCGCCTTGTTGAAGGCAGAATAGTGACGTCTAGTGCCTATCAATATTCTGCAGGTAGCATGTATGCGCCTTGACCGTTCACACAAAAGTTGCATTCCAAAATATTGGATTTGCTTTGGATTCAAAATCCATATGCAGATTTGTGCCGCTCAGACAGACTTTAACAGATCAGATACAGGTCTTGCCAACAATCCGATTTTCCTGCAGTATGAACCTAGCCTTAGAAAGATGCTATAATAAATGTTTGTATTGCTATTATTAATAAGGAAAGCAATTGAATGAGGATGATATCTGAATATATTTGTATGATGGTTTCCGAATTTAAGATTTTCAGAAGAAAGTCCATCCCTGACTTTGAAAATGAGCCCCCCTGATCTGGCCCCAGGGCCTTGAATTTGACTGTATTGTCCGACAATACATTCTAGGCAATGGACTATTTCTTACCCCAGTACGAGCTGTGATAAGATCCTTTTTTTTGTTGTAGTTAGCGATTGTAGTCTGCTTCTGTGCAATAAGCGCATCGATGGAAACAATGTCAGCCTGGTTAGATGCTATTGCCTTGTTAAACTTTGTGATCTCCACATCCAGCTCCTTCTGGGACCGGTAGAGGTTTTCCAGTTTCTCGTCAATGACTTTGCTTTCCACCTTAGCCGCCATGATCTCACTTTCTAATTGCCACAGTTGATACGTCTAAGAGAGAAAGAGTTGTCATTTCAAGTTTGTAAGCAGATTTATTGTCAGCATCAAAACTAAAGTTTCATGTGAGAAAGAGAACACACATCAAGTCATTTAACAGAAATAAATGAATATGAGATGGTGGCCAATGTAAAAGGAGTCCGCAAAAAAAGCCATTAGCTCCTGCAGCGGTATCTCAAGCCGGCAATGTCATGGCAGAGAACACCCAGTGGTTTTCTGGGCTGGGTTGATGAGTCTTTATACGTTTTTCCTGTCTGCTGCCGTGCTCTCAGCATACTTTGATGATGTACTCCAAAATAGTTTCCATTGAGGCTCTGCAGAATGACACCAGCAGCTTTTGTTACTGTTTTTTTTACCGGAGCACTCTCAGGAAGATAAGTCGCTGTTTGGCTTTCCCTATTTGGTGTAGCCCAGGGCTTGGGAACCCCTTTGACCCAAAGAGCCATAATGGCAAAATAATCAGATTTTTAAATTTCACCTCAAAGGATTTAGGATAGTCAACATTGTTTAGATGTGCCCCTCCTTATCTGTGAAAATCACATTACACTTTGTGGTTAGCAGAAAATCTATTATTACACAATACAACAATTAAGCTAGGCTAATCATTGTTGCATTTAATTTAATGCAGCTAAAATAAGGACCTGTATCTGTTGATGGTAACAAAGACATGGTATTGAGTGGTAAAAGAGTTGTTTAATATGACCAATGTAAAACATACTTTCACCGTAATACACTAGAGGCTGCACGGACTACAAAGCTATGTCGCAAGTGACACTAGCCTAGCAAAAAAAGGAATGGGCAGGAGAGCGGTGCTGGGAATCAAATAGACTGAAACATTTTAAGGTACTGTTTTTCCAAAGCCTATGTTGTCCACATTTTTGTTTTGTTTCTTTTTTTATCAAGTGTTTTTCATCCTATTTAAGCCTATCCTGTCTTTTATTTGGGAAAAGACAGTTTAAAAAATGCTACAACTTTGGGGTAAGGCTTGGGTTGAATTTGGGGGTGCTTAAGCATCCCCAAAATAGGCTGGTTACATTCATGGTCTACACCAGGTGTCTTGAACCTATGACTCGCGAGCTATATATGGCTCTTCTCATGAGTACTTTTGGCTCAGAGATAAGTTTGCTCAAGCAAATATCATCCGAGTTGTATGAAGTCTGATTTTTTTTCTGTAACAGTACAATTAAAAATTTTTGTATCATCATTACGAAACGCGATTACATGTAACCTGTTAGTCCAGAACCTCAATATGAGTCCCTTTGACAACTCTACACAAAGGCAATAGGAGTGAGACCTGGATGGGGTGTGTTTCGGAGAAACGGCCCCACAAGCTAAAAAAGTGGTTCTTAACCCTGGTCATGCTACCGAGCCCTACCAGTTTTATATGCGCATTCACCAAACCCTACATTAGTGTAAAATAAAATAAACATTTTCATTAAACTCAAGACATGTAGTCTTTCTTTTAGATTTTGGACTATTTGACCCAAGAAGTCTTTATTCATTTCCTTCATTTGGTCACTGATGGTTTCATTTTAAAAAGGAAGTTACCTCCGGCCATTGTTTTAAGTACCGTAAATTCCGGACTATAAGCCGCTACTTTTTTCCCAAACTTTCAACCCTGTGGCTTATTCAGTGATGCGGCCAATTTATGTAATTTTTCTAACGGCCGCCAGCAGCGCTCGAGTACAAAAGGTAAGATTTAGACTGCAACTTCTTAGCTTGTGCACAAATTAAATTAGCGTAGACATATTCTCACCATGCAAATTGCAAAAAAAAGGCACATGACGCAACTTTCAAGCTAAACGCAATCGAGCAGTCCGATATAGAAGGAAACAGAGCTACCGCACGTAAACTTTACTCTGCGAGCGAGATGCTAGCGTGCTTTTGACTAAGGGAGCATGGGACAACGTCTATATGACAAAGTCTCTTTCCCATACTGAAGGAAGACGACTTTGATGACGCCGGTTGTAAGGAGGAAGATAAGGACGGTTTACCGTGTTAATTACAAGTATGGTATGTTTTTTTTAACAGAGCTATTTACTGTGTTGAGAGCGTGTTGCTAGTAGCGTTTTGCTACCCTTCACAGGCACGGTTTGGGGTCGAAAGTTATAATATTGTTATTAAAGCTTTAAAAACTCTCTCGTTGTACCGTCTTTCTTTGTAAATATGTGTAACCATGTATAATATGTATTCGCAACTGTATATTTTTGTAACGCATTTATTTTAGAAACTTATTCTGATATGTTTTGTACAAGCAAATGAGAAAGAAGGGGCGGGGCAAACGCGGGCTGATAGGAAGTGGAGTAAAGGTGAGACGTGTTTGTGGACGCGGTCGACAATAGTGGATAAATATTTTTCCCACCCTTACTTTTGGAAATATACACTTTTTTCCTTGGATTACTTTCAACGGGCACCCGGACTCTGCAGGTCTGCATTAAATCTTAAGTACCGGTATCATTTTCCATTCAATATCCCGGCTGTATTTTTTGGACTTTATCGGGTATGGGTTAATTTCATATTTTAATTGCGTTTTTTCTATGTGGGCACATGCGGCTAATATACAGGTGCGGCTTGTGTATGTACAAAATTGGTTTTCCTACCGAAATGTGGTGGGTGCGGCTTATAATCGGAATTTACGGTATTAGATTCACCATCTGACTTTACAAGTGAAATGAAATGAAATGATCTGCATTTATATAGCGCTTTTCAAGTCAATGACTTCCCAAAGCGCTTTACATTGTGCTTCACATTTCCCAATAGCGGCCGTGATCTGTGCAGCCATGTAAGGCGCTAACCTGCTTATTGGGGGTATTGGGGGTTCAGTGTCTTACCCAAGGACACTTCTGGATGTAACACGAACAAGCCGGGATTCGAACTGGGATCCCTTAATCCTAAAACGATCGCTCTACCTCCTGAGCTACTGCCGCCCCGAGTGTTACACCAATGGTGACATATGATGCTGCGAGGATTGATTTGTTAATGGGTACAAATCTAAGAGTGGGCAGGGTGGCCTTATCATCAAATCTGCCTCTCTTTACCTTGAATTCAGCAAGTATTGTGTTATTATACTCCCCATCTCAACGCTAGAGTTGCTTAACTTGGCATTGCAAATCATGCAGATAGGACGCCGACTCCCATCCTGTTCTGTTATACAAGAGAATCAATATCGTATATGTTCGTCTGACGACTTTCTTTTTTTGCCCAATATAGTAGGGATTGAAATATAAAGAAAGTAATAATACTACGTACTAAAATAACCTTCCCTTGTTGGATCACTCCCGAGTGCCCAAAATTCGGGGAAGCACTGATTTGCCAAGCAATGTCACGTGATCATCTGCATTCAGTGATGGCCAAGATGGGCATGCCATCACATATGGGCCCGATGAGCCTGAGCCTGAGAATGGCTCACCTAACCCTTAGGGTTCGAATAAATACCGGTAAAGTACCATTGATCTAAATTCAGGTAGTGTTTTGTTAATGTAATTATGTGCTTGTTTAAGCTTGACCTTAATGAACACCACTTCCAAGCAAGGGTGTCCAAGTGTAAACTTGGCACTAGGACACCCCTAGATCGCATAAGATGATTGACTTTGTATTCAATTCATTGAACTACAATGAACCGTAACCCTAAAAATGATATGTAACTTATAAATGTAAATCTTACAGTGACAAAACAAAAATGTTATGTGAAAGTTTACTTTTTCTTTCTTGAGTGCTGCTTTCTTGTTGGCGAGCCGAAGATAGTACTGAGCAGCCTTGTTGTCCATGACCTTCTGCAGCATTTGGGTCATGATGTAATTTTCCAACTCCAGGTTCTTATGTTTGTTTGTCTCTAGCTTTCGCCTCTGATCAGTCATCTCAGTCTGCAGAATGTTGCTCTCCTATCGACCAGAGAATAAGATATTTAATCGTTTCTATGGCTAATCAAGTTTAAGTCGCCTAATCAGGATCCTTCTATCAACCTTGGTGAGCTCTGCGAGTGTGTGCTCCGTTTGGCCCAGAGCACGAAGGTAGGTGCTGTATTGGGCCAACAGCGTTTCATGCTGGCTCTGCTTCTGACTGATCATCTTTTGGGACACTTCACAATCCATCTGAGAACGGTTTAGCAACATGGTAAGAGTCTCGCTTTCCTCCTGCAGCTCGGAGATGGACTTCTTGATGCCTTCGATTTCACTGTCTAGGAGTATCACCTGATGCTCAGCCAGGCTGTGGAATAACATAAGATCAAAAGTAAAGGAATTGCACTGTCATTTTTGTCCAGTACCTCTGCACATTTGAATCCTTTTGTGTGAAGAGGAGACTATCAAGTTACGCGTTTAAAAAATGATTTAAGGCTGTAATTTCCAAACTTGAGTCCAGAGCTTATTCACAGTCTGCTATCCATTTTCTAGATCTGTGGTCAATAATATGGTGGTCCCAGATAGCACTGAAAATCATCTGAATAGATTTGTTGCTGGGCTACCAGACTTCCCGTGTACCAACCGTTACTGCACTGAGCTTTCGTACCACCTGAGAGGATCTTTGACAAATGCAGTGGGACCTCGCTACTTCGCGGTTCGACGTTCGCGGGTTCAGAACTTCGCGGGCCTAAAAAATAATAACAATAAAATAAAATAATTAAAAAAAAAAAAATTAAGCATTTTTGTAGGGGCGTCGCTACTTCGCAGATTTTCACTTTTCGCGATAACCTGAGGTCCCACTGTAATCAGTTACAAAGGAGTACTTCTTAGATTTGAAACTTCTTAGATTCTGTTCTCTAAAATAAAAAATATAATTGTCTTTGAAAACAACATAGTCAACATTGTTTTCAACAAGATAAGACATGGCACTGCAAACATGTAATAAAGACTTAAAAGAGAAAAATAAGATTAAACAATGTCAGGATATATAAGTACAAGTATTTACAAAGTAGTGCTTGACGAGTGGCCTAAGTTTTTATGATATATGTATGTATATACGGCAGCCATATCCCCTTAGTGGGAGGTGGGTAGAGTCAAGAACACATTCACATTCTTGACTCTTTCTGGGAGAATGATACAGAGTAGGGCATTCCCAGCCCCTCGCTCAACCCAACCGATCGGGAGTCATTAGGTGACCAAACTCCCCAATAACAACCCCTAATGCAGAGCCGCAACAGCAACGGGTACCAAGTCTCGAACCAGCGACCGCCCAGTCTCGGGCACTCTACCTACAAGGCCACTGAGATGGTAATAATAATGCTATGAAGCAGATGATTATTATTTTTTTGGGACGTAACATGCAAGAGATACATTTTTGACAGAAAATACGTTAAAGTTAGTTTTTTAAGATATTTTGGGAAAGGGGGGATATGGCAAAGCATTGTTTAAGAAATGCCTAAAGAATTAAGATCAAATCATTTTGTAGGCAAACGTATTTCACTTCACGTGCTGCCATCTAGTTCCAGGTTTGTTTTGTTCCCCCAATACTGTCTAATAAATGTCTTAATACTACTAATTACTCCAACTTTAACCATTTTTAATCTATTTTACAAGTATACAGGACTATGCCAACACATAACTATTTGGCAGGTGTTAAAAAAGACAGCAAAGATCCACCCTAAAAAATAACTACCAAACCAATGTCTGATGTCTTTTTTAATACATCCGACACAATGTCAAAGTTGACGTTTTTGGGGGCTTTTTTGTTTCGGCTAGTATGAAGTCCTAGGAGGGAAAGAGTTGGACACCCTTGACTCAAAGGAATTCCACATAATTGATAGAAATTCCCTCACCGGATTGCGTCTTGCATTGCACTAAAGTCTTCATCTCGTCTCTTCAAATCCAGTAGGCTTCTGTTCCACTGTTGTAAAAGTTGTTTCTGTGACACTGACAGGGACACCATTTGCTCTTCTGCCTGAAACACAAATGAAAAGTACAAATTACAGTATGATGCAAGTATAAAATAAATCATTTCCAACACCCAGTTTTGCTGTGCAATACATACATCTGAAAGAGCTTCCCTTGTTGCTTGTGTTGTGGTTGCCTGGGCTTTGGTCTGGACCTCATACATGAGTGTCTGTTCTGTCAACCTCTCCAAACGTTTTGTAAGGTGCTCCACAAAAATGTCCTGTCAGGGCACCCGTAAAAGTAAATAAAAGAACATTTGTCACGAAGGAAACTGATTCTGTAGAGAAGGCTTTACTTGTTTGAGTTTTTGCTCTTCGACTTGTGACTTCTTGGCAGCGGTCTTGCGTGTGACGTTCCTCATGGTTTTGACATTAGAATGCAGATCTTCACTGATCTCTTGTGTGAAGTTGAGCTGTGATTCCAGTTTGTTAAGTTCTTCTTGTAGACTGGACACTATGAATAAGAAAAATATATATTTTAATTTTAAGGTTTCCATTCCAAGGTTGATCCAATCTCAACTGAGGCTGACGACTTTTGTGGAGTCTAATGTGATCACTCTTGTGTGAATCATGTTCTTCTTATGCATATGTAACAATGAATTTGATGAAAAAAAAGAAAACACAGTATGAAACGGTACGATTTTCACGTTTATAATACTTGGCTCTTCTTTCCCATCTGAAATAGCATTACAAGATGTACTAAAGTTGCAACAATGAATTAAATGACAAATGATCGATAATTAAATTAGGGCACTACTATTTTGCTAGTGAAGGATATTTTTGAAGGATTAACTGAAAATATTTCCAGTTGCAGAATTCCAACCTTCTCAGTGACAAATCAACCATTATTTTTTGTTCAAATTTACAGTATAACAACCATTTCCAAAATCCTCTTTTTCCAATTTAAAAGTATAAATAAATAAACATATTTGTGGCTTTTTTTCCTGACATGTTAGGGTACAACTAGTACCCAAGTCATAGTTAATGTAGAACTGTCCCCTATGCTACCTGGACACACAAGTATTAGTATCTTTTAATTTTGATGTGTGATATTATCAAATTAAAATTTAAAATAATTAAAATAATCATAGAATACATTTAAAGATTTGTTAAAATAGGCACAATTTGCATCATTATATACTCAATTTAAAGGCTAGAAATTAATCAAATTTGGCACAAGAAAAATTTGACCAAGCTACACTGAGTGTTTTTCACAAAAGACCCTGAAACTTTTTTTGTGTGTTTTTGTCAAGAACCGGAAAAGGGGGAGAACCCAAATGCGTGACGTTTCTCACACAAGCTTTTATTTTACAGGAAATGGGGCAGTCATGCACGTAACCCAAACGCCACTGATTCTGCGATCGACAAGATCGATACCAATTGCACGGGCAGATATCGGACAGATGGGCTCGATACCGGACAGGACAGGACAGACAGGATTGATATCAAAACTGGATATCGAAATTAAACAGGGCAAACTAGACGGGAACGAAACTGGAGATCAATATTAAACAGGACAAAATAAACGGGAACATTACCGGACAGGAATCAGAAGCAGGAAACCGGACAGAGTCTAAACCCACGTCTTGCGGGTGCAGAAGTTCGTGACAGACTGACAAAGGGTGAGTGAGAGCACTGAGCTTAAATAAAAGGGGAGCCAATCTGCCGCCACATGGCCATGGCCAATTGGGCTCCATGGCAACCGTGACAGTTTTTTTTTTTCCAGAAACACACGATACCAAACTATTTAGTCGTCCGGTTCAGAAAAACATTAGTTCATTTTATTAAGAATTACAGTAGTGCTCAGAGTTAAGATCGGGGCTCAAAAATCTAGCCCAAACCGGCCCGAGGGTATAAAAGCCCAAATCAGCACGAGCTCGACAAATGAACTTGGTTTGAGCAACCCAACCTGACAAAACCCCGAATTTAAAATTTTTTGGGGGGGGAAAGAAAGGTGATTTTGGCTGTCTCAAACAACAAAAAGCTTGAGCCCTGGTGCGCAGAATGCACGCTATCCTAACGACCTCGCAAAAGTGATTTATGCCGTCTCCAAAGAACCGTTAGCGGTCAAAACGACAAATATCACCTTTCCGAGGTAGTCATCGGCGCCGCCGGCAAAATCGCTCTTCTGAGGTCATCAGGGTAGCATGCATGCTTGCAGCTTTTCCACGAATAAAAAGAAACATAGAACACACAAAGATATTTTTTTTTAAACTCAGCAAGAGAGAGAAGCTCGACTTCATGATTGACATTTTTTGCCCGAATATCGGGCCAGGTTCGGGTCTGGGATCAAGATCTTACTTCTAGTAGTGCTGTCCATGGTCTTCTTGTTCAATGTTCAAAACAAAACAAAAATGGCTAATTTGATTTAAAACTATTCCCAAAAATTGAGTTGTCTTGAACAAAACACAAATTTGAGTAAATTAGCTTGAAATTATGGAGAAAAAAGTGATGATTTAAAATGTCAATGCAATGCAACCATCTCACCATCTTCCTTAGTCTTGTTGCGCTGTCTGGTAGTGTTGGATTGGCTAGACTTGACTGCCTCAAGTTCATCTTGCACTTGCCGATGTTTGTTTTCAGTTAAGACCTTGCTCTGCTGTTGACAATCAAGTCTCGTCTGAAGTTGTTTGAGCCGCTCCTGTTCCCTAAACAACTGCAGGTATATCTCTTCAGCTAGGCTGGCCTCTGCCTTTTCTATTCCCGCCTGACAGAGAACACACATCCACAAAAGTCAACAAGTGGCTCCTGAGCAGCAATTGGACTTTTATTTCTAACGACTACTGTAACGCGTTAATAAAATGTAGTAATTCAACTGTCGTTACTACATAAAGCATTACTTTACATTTAAAAAATGCATATCAAGAATTACGATGACTACCGAATAGTTCTGCCTCATTCATATTTTCACATACAACCGTTGATCAACAGTGAGCTTGTTTATATTTACCTATAAAATACAAGTGAATACATTCATATTGGCGTCGTCTCCAGCACAGAATACGAGGGTGCTGAATTTCTCCTCATGCAGATATGATCCCTACCGTATTTACTCGCTGCTGAGCCAACTATGAAATAGAATACTCAAATCAGGGGGTAATTTATATGCGTTTTGTGCCCTCTGTAAATAATGTTCTGTAGTAGATGTAATTTACGTTTCGAACGCAAGTTGCTGGCATGACTTTTTGTTCAGACCGTCACATTTGCAATGGGAAGACAAATATCAGGAAGTAATTTGATCTCTGTGGAATATTTTTGTTTGCTGCGTTGAAATATTTTTCAATTGTTTGAAGCTGTCAGAAAGTAATGGCTGTAGGTTTATTTTTTAGATGACAGATTTACCAATCTGTATTGAAATATATTGACGAGTTCACCCTGTTAATATGTTATGTTTGTTTGCCTGCAGAAAATGCCATATCTGTTCTCTATGTTAGCCAATATATACTGTCTCAACTAATCATTTGGTAACGTCATATTTGTACACATTTAGGTTTAAATTCAAACACTGATGCTAAAAATGTACTTTTGTTTTATTTACAGTTTTGCTCTCTGCCATTTGCTAAGCAATGATATTTTAAGACATCATTAAAGGAGCAAGTACGCTTGTTCCCTGCCTCATGAAGAGAGTTTGGGTTGCTGTTTATCTGCGTTCAACACTTCCATCCATCTGCACCCCTTATCCTCAGTAGGGGCGCGGGGATGCTGGAGTTCATCCCAACCATCTTTGGGCTGTAGGCATGGGACACCCTTAACTGGTTGCCAGCCAGTTGCAGGGCACACACCGACAGACAACCATTTACTTGCTATTAATCTGACATGCATCTTTTTGGAATGTGGGAAGAAAACTGGAGTGCCCGGAGAAAGCCCAAGCAGGCACGGGGAGAACATGCAAACTCCACATGGGGAGGCTGCGGTAGGTGAACTTGAACCCTGAACCCCTGCACCGCGGGGCGGCGCGCTAACCACTTAGCATGCTTCAACACTTATGAAAGTTAAGCACATAGAGCAAATAGTACAATGTGCATACTGTATTTGGTTGTGGGTCACCAGTAGCGAATGGCGGGCAGCACATGGAAAGGTGGTGTGGCTTAAACAGGAACAACAAAACAACTCAATCAATGGGACAAATTTAATCACAGTATTTACAGTAGAGGTATGCTGAGTTTTGGTATTTTTATTTGTAAAAGTATTTTTGCAATACACTATGCATGGAGAAAAATATCAAATGTCATGGACAGTACCCAAAAATGGAGAAGGATATCTTGGATCTTGGATACGGAGTGTCTCAGCAAAGTGTTCGTTTTGGACTACACATTTTCTACTATAACTTTTATTATGCGGCTATCTTCAAGCATTTTAGGGGGTTTTCTTCTATGCGACCATAGGTACTGGTGTCTGTAATCTGGGAGATCACTGAGTTAGATTTTAAATGGAGTAACTGGAAACGGAAACTACAGATTTTCAGTAACAAGCCCAACATTGTTCACAAGTGTTCAGGGAATGCAGATTGTAAGAGAAAATACAGTTAAGTCGAACCTCTTCCCCGTGATTCAACTTGAGTCTTTCCAGCTCCTTGATGAGTTGATCCTTCAGTGCAGCTTGCTTCTTTGCAACCAGCGGCTGGCGACAGATCAAACATGAAATGCAAATGAATTGGGTCTCACATATAAAAAGGCAGAAATCGAGGTTACCAAAAATTTAAAATGACAACAGTATTTACAAAATATAATTCCACTGAAAGGTTCAATATTTTGAAGGGACAGTGTGTACTATTTGACCACTAGATCTTATTGTATTGCGTAATGCAAACAAAAACAAATGCCACAAAGCACAAAGAAAAATACAAAACACAAACTAGTCTCTAAGTGAGCAAACTGCATAATATTACTTTTCGTTTACTTGCCCCATCTTGTCAAACCTCTCCAGCACACGGGCATAAGGTTTTCGGCAAGATGACAGACAATCATGACAGCTCCGTCAAGGTAAGGCTCATGTAGGTATAATAAATACGCATTTCTCAAAGAGTATTCGAAAAAGAAAATAGTATTTATGTGAAAGATCATGAATTGTTGCTTATTTTTCAAACTGATTCTGCTTAGGGTTTTTTTAAAGAAAGACATTTTTTTAAACACTAGAAGGTGCGAAATAATACACAATGTCCCTTTAAGTGGACAAAATTGAAAGGGTTTTCAAATGGGCTCTGGAATCAACTAATTATATAAGAGTAGAGAGCTTTAAAATGCTACGAACATGTTCAGCATCAAGAACAACAAGTTCATCTTCCTCCTCCTCCGGTTGTTCACCTTCCTCAATGTCATCCGATGAAGTTGAAAAGTGACTTGGTGACCCGACCAGTGAAATAAAGCCCTGTTCTGATATATAGAAAAAACATTTTACAGTTACTTTTCAGTTACTTTTCTTTTATCTATTTTAAATAAAGGGTACTGAAAATGTATACAGAACTCAAGTCTATCCATCCATATTCTGCACTGCTTATCCTCACTAGGGCTGTGGGCAGAACTATACTTTTATCGTCGCCGGCGACTTTAATCGGGCATGTTTATGGACTGTACTTCCCAAATCCATCCAAAACGTGGACTGAGCAATTTGGGAAAAAACACTGGACTGTGTGTACTGTAAGATCAAACATCCAGTTGGATCCACCATTTCTGTTTGTCCCTCACCCCCCTCATCACCTTCCATCCAGAGGAAGCAGAGCCTATTTACAACAAAGCCAACAAAGACAGTTAAAACATGTTCTTTGTTCCTTTATCTCTTTGTTTCATTACCCCCACTATAAATGTGGAACTGGAGTCGTCCAATTTCGTTGTTACAATATATCCAATGACAATAAAGGCATATTCTATTCTATTCTATTCTATTCTAAATTGTGCCAATAAAATATTGAAGTAGCTGTTATGGGCAAATTAACTTATTTTAAAATAGGCCACACTTGATCCATATGGAATTGTTATTTGAGAGAAACATTAGATTCCATTATACTATACAGTGTCTTGCAAAACTATTTGATTTAAAGTTTCGAAGTTGAAAGTAGAAGGTTTTGGTGATCACCATGGCCAAGGATATTCCTTTTGGGTAATAATTTTTAGACCAAAAAATGATTTACTATATTTTAAATGTTTTTCTGTTTTTTTTAGGTAAACAAGGAAATCAATTGAGATAACCATAAGTATTGCAATAGTTTCAATTCATCTGAGGGCGGCAGTAGCTCAGGAGGTAGAGCGCTCATCTTGGGATCAAGGGATCCCAGTTCGAATCCCGGCTCGTCCGTGCTACATGTCCAAGTGTCCTTGGGTAAGACACTGAACCCCTAATACCCCCCAATAAGCAGGTTAGCGTCTTACTACCACCTACTAATATAGATAAACGTTACAGTTTCTCAGCTGATCAATGGAGGAAACCAAAATATACTGAACAATACCTTTTTTGGATAGATACAACTGGGCAATTTCCTGCAGAACACTAGTCAAGGTCTCATGGCACAGCGGTTGAAAAATAACAATGTATTATACAAAACTGACCAGTATATCTCGGTGAAGCAGGGTTCTCAGCAGCAGTATTATCAGCCTGAGACAGTTGACACACATCAACAAGTTCTGGTCCAGACTGACGGAGAAACAATGCAGATTAATTGATTTTATGAATATTTACATTATATTTAAAATTATTTATTGTGAGTTCCATATATTTACCTGAGGAAGGGGAGACATATTCGATCTAAAGTAATTTTCTTCTTCTTGGTTATTTCCATCATAAGTTTGTTCTTCCTCTTGGTCTTTCCCGACTGCTACTTGATCTTTAGTGCTCTGCATTGAGGCTAATATTCAGCAACAAAAGTCAGGTATGTTAATAATAAATAATTCCTTAAAAAATGCAACAAATAACCGGTTAACAAGTGCTGTTTAGCTAGCTTGTCAAACTATACGTACACCACACGAGGGAAGATTAAAACATTGAAGCAATTGAACTGTCTCTTTGTTTTGTCTAAGTTTTCCTTTTTTTTTGTACAAAAACGTATACAGTACTCACCGGCGTTTTACTTTCACGGTCACAGAACACCGAAAGAGTTGCATGGCAACAATAAACTTCCGCTGGGTGGAGCGCCGTAGCGGTTCACTAAATCATTGAACTGCGCATGCGCTTTATTTGTTAAAGCAGCATGGCGGCCATTTTACGTTGCCCTTTAAAAAAATTGGTTTACGGTATGCACCGTCAAAGTTTTGATGATGACCTATACTAAGATCCACTTATAAAGGAACATTGTATATTATTTAGCGCATGATCATGGGACAAAAAGCTTCGTTAAAAAAAGCAAAACAGTATACCCCTGAAAACCCACAATCTACTTTTGGCTCCTGACCCTCGAGTTGAGAAACTCGGACCTAGAGGGAGCTAGCACGCCATCTCATCACTACTGGTACCTCAAAATACCAAAACCCACGTGAAAGGCGAGCAATACAGAAAAACGGTGCAGTAGTAGGTTTCTTTTCGTCTCCGTTGTTTCTAATATTGTGCGTTGTAGCCCTTGTTTTCGGTTGCACTACACAATACGATATTTAGTGGTCAAATATTACTTAGTGTCCTTTTAAACACGGCACCATTTTTGAGAGCTCTCTGATATATCTAAATATATATGGCAAAATCCCCAAGTGGTAAATGCCCAGTAAAAACCAACATTTTATTTGATAAACAAGATTTGTGCAAATTGTGTTTTTCATTTGTTGGTTTGCTGGCTGGATCCATTAACCACTAGGGTCATAGGGGCAAGTGCAGCCTGGTGGGGCCTATGCCTCTCCAGGCAACTTTATGATGCCAAAATTATGTCAAAATATGCTCTTTTGGTCAGGAGCAAAGCAAATTTTATTGGTGCAACGAAAATCCCACACAGACTTGTTCCATTGAAAAACATTTTTTATTGATTGAGATTTTTTTTGCTCCATAAATAAGGCAGATACACAACATCACCAAACGCGGCCGTAAAAATTGCACATCCATTTGGAACGGTCAGTAATAATTCAAATTTACATGTGGCTGTGATCTTGATACCATGTCAAAGTTCTAATTGAATTTATTTCCACAAAAACAGAAGTCAAGTTGCATCCTCACAAAGATAAAACAAAAAAGCTGCAACACAATATTTGATATCTATTGTTTTATCCCATTACTAAGTAAATATCTGGTGTTAAAAAACACCTAATTAGTGTAAACATAGTTAAATGTTTTGTAGCAATTGCAGCTACCAATACAATGGACAAGAGTACCTTCGAATGGGGAGCAGTGGCATCAATCGTAGGATCAAGTAACCAATAAACCTATACATTCAGGCGAGTGATATCCAAAATATGCATAAACTTCAATCACATGTCAATAAATGGTGAATAGAGCTCTCTGCAAGCATGGCATTTTTAACTTGTTTAGCTTCCTTTACATCCAACACTTCCATGTTCGTTCAATATAAATCCCGCAAAGATAATTACACAATATTATTGAGACATCCTGTACAGTATATTTCAAAAGAATCAAATCGGGAAAAACTCTGTGCAGACGCTTGCTTACCTCAATCAAAAAAGATAGATTGCGTTTATTTCAACATTAAGAACCAAAACCTCCCACACATACATTCAATCTGTTAAATCATCTCAGTAGACTTTTATATCTCTTCCACATTAGTCAACGCAGCATGTATAGAATATCATTGCACATGTGTTCAATTGTACGTCTGGAATGTACACAGTTAGATGTCTCATTCTGCCATTCTTAACATACAGATGCAGATTAAGGGCATTATTGGCATAAAAAGTGGCTTTCAAGTTGTAGTCACAGCAAAAACAAATACTGTTAATAACAATCTGAGCTTTTACCCTCTTGTATGAACTCGGCGTCTTTTATTACTTGCGGGCCTTAAGACATCTGGTGAATGCTTTTAGAATTGTAGCACAAACGAGGCCATACATTGCACCTCAAGAGTTTAAACATAGCTACCATATTGCCAGTACATTCTTTCATATAAGAAAATCCTTCAATGACTAAAGCAAAAAATAAGCAGCACATACTTTGTTTTTAGTAACTATCTTGTTCGTATGAATTTTGTATTGGCTGGGTGATAAGTAATCACACAGTGAGGGTGTACTTCTCCCAGGAATTTCTCTTCTCTCAACTTTGGCCCCATGGTTAGTTTTAAATCATCCATTCTGTACAGTATTTTGCAGAAAACACTGTGTTGTAAACATGCATTTTTTTCGGCTAGCCACTGCTGTTCTGCTCTGTGTGGGACGGCTCTTGGTACACTGCAGATGACACCGAAGGTCCAGCAGCACTTCGGTGGTCCATGGCTGAGTGCATGATGGTGAGCCAGATGTCATCCATGTTTGGCATTACAAAAATTTTCTGGATAGTGCAAAGAAAGAATGACTTGATCACTAATTGGTTACACTTCAAACTAATAAATCATCATCATCATCTCATGCATTCATATTTGTAAATATATTTCCTGATAAGCATAAGGAAGATGTCACAAGTGTTACAATAACAACAGACTGTCAAAAACAAAGACAAAATACAGCGGTACCTCAGCTCAGTTTTCGCATGCGCTTAATTCCTGGCCAGTACTTGAATTCGACAGCGAGTTTGTTTTTATCGCATCTCTTTGATTGCATATTATAATGTCTCCTTTTTGTGAATCTTTGTAAGGTGTCTTATAAAAAAAAAGAATGATGACAATTGAAATGAAGTAAGAAATAATAGAAAAACATGAGTGCGGTGTTCGTGAGTGACCAAGCTAAGCAGTACAATTGAAAACCAGCGAATACTGATCACTAAGCCGCGGAATAATTCACGCAGTAGTTAGCTGCAATAATTCCGAAGGGAGGTAAAATTTCTGTGGCAAAAAAACAGCAAAGAGGAAGAAAAACCAGGAAAGCTGGTTACAAAGGAGATTGTAGAGGTGCTGGCTAGAGGAAAGAAGTTTGCTGCTTTCGTTGAGAAAAAAACATCAAGAAAAAGTGGCAACTGGAAGTCCAAAAGCTTTTTTTTTATGGCCGATTCCTTTATGCATTTCGGTAATTTTTTGAAGAAGAGTCAGAAAAAAAATCTCATTGAAAAAGTTTTTTTTCCATCCTTGAAATTTTTTTTTCCTAAAGGCCTGTTGATAGTGATAGCGTTGCAAGTCCAGCTAAAAGGGCAAAGAAAGTGATAAATAAAAATTGAAAAAGCCATAAAAAGTTAAACATTGCGTTATAAAATAAATTTGTGTGTTCAAATGTATTTAAAGTTATAGTAACTTTAATTTTTATTGTACAGTAAGTGTTTACGTATCATCAAAAGTCGTGTGCCGTTAATCCTCCTTCACCTACCTACTCGCACCTCCTTAGCACACACATACCTTTGTTATGGTGACTCATAAAAAACTCACATTGTATTTTGTTAATACCTTATTGCCATATTTCTTTCAATGTTCAATTACTATTTAAATGTTTGTTTTAGTTTGTTGTCAGGAAGAAGTTGTTAATAGCTATCCAGGTTTCATTTGGGTCCCTTTGGAACGTCAGAAATGGGCAATTTAGTTTTAATGATTTGATATCAGGATATTATTTTTTTAGTTACATGGGCAATTCGAGCTACGAGTATGATCCTGTATTGAATTAAGCTGGTATGTAGTGGTACCGCTGCAATAGCTAAATATCCTCAACAAACAGAGCCCTAGTCCACTCTAAAAGTCATCAATGATGTTCAAACCCCAGAAATAGGCTGCAAGTGTCCTGGGTGGATTATATTACTAAGTAAGACAGCAGATTGAAAGCAAGACGTGCGACATGCTTAAAGAAGGAGAAGCACAAAATATAATCTACATTATTTTCTTTCTCTGAAAATATGAAATAGGGCAACATTGTTGCCAACAGGTAAACTCAATTGCATTTGTAGAAATAGGTATGCATTTTTGTATTACAGATTACAAATATAATAATCATAATCATCGTCATTAAAAATAGTATATACAGTGGTACCCCGGTCATCAACCGCCTAAATGCTCAACCAACTCGGTGTTCGACCAAAAAATGTGAAAATAGCAGAATCAAAATAGCCAGAAATAGCAGAAAATAGTCAAATTGAATAAGATTTGGTGCGTATCGAGTGGGGATGAGATGCACTCGCGAGCTAGCCTACCTTTAGTGCTACCTCTATCCGGACCGTCAATAAGTGAAGGGGTACGTCATTTTCAAAGTTTTTTTCTTCCTAGTTTGTGCTTTTGGGTTACTTTTGAACATGGCTCCCAAGAACAACAGCAATAAAGGGAAAGATAAGTGGAAAACAGTTTGGAAAATTGTGCAAAAGAGGAGGAAGCAGCTGACAATAGACAGGTTTCTTATTAAAAGAGAAGAGGGAGGCTAAGCAGTAACCTACCCACACCCATCCCTGTATGCCATCACACCACTGTTCAAAGGTATGTAACCGATAAATAGTTTATATTTCTTCTTTTTTATGTTTATTCTATATTATGTACAAATTTATGATCTCTAATGTTGTTTAGATACAAGGTTTCTTAATATTTTAGGTATTTTTTTATGGGTGGAACAGATTAAAATACTTACCATTGTTTCCTATGGGAAAAAAAAAAATCGGTACTCAACCAACAACCAGGAATGCATTATGGTTGAGGACTGAGGTACCACTGTACATTATTGCCATTGATTAAAACAGAGAACAACGATAGCAACGAGATAAGATATGGCACTCCTGGATAAACAAAATACACACATAATAAAGACTAAAAACACACAATAAAAAGGCAAACATTCACAAGGTATGCTTGAAAACTGGCCTAGGTTGTAAGTCCAATTTCCTTTTGCACTAATAGTGCAACACAAAAAATGCCATTACATTTAGCAACAAACCATTTTTTTAATACAACTGGCAAGAAACACTTTTCATAGCCTTGCATGCTTGTTTAGGGTGGTGATAGTCTTAGAAAAGAAACAGCATCTTTTCACTTTGTAACTTCACCCTACCAACAAGTCAGTAGCAGTTCCAAAAAAGATTCAGTGATGTTTTTTAATACAATCAACATGCACAGTTTATGAACCTGTACATATCTAGACATCGTTTTAATATGCAGGAAATTCATTTACTGTAGACCGTTTAGCTTAGCAATGTCAAGCACATGCCCAGTGGGCCAGAACAAGCCCGGTTGATGATTCATCCGGCCCGCCATAAATTTCTGAGTACAACCCAAAAAAAAAGCAATTATCTAGGTCATTTCAAGCAAAGTTAGGATTTTTGTTTGAGATAAATGCTCTCTTTGTCTGCTAGAGGGCAGCAAACGACATACTCTCAGCTTTAGTAGGGTCAGCTTAGTTGTTTGATCTGGTGTGTCTAAATGCACTGCTGAAACTTTTATTTTGTATTCAATTTGTATTTACTTCAAACTAGTACCAAGACAACGGCAAAAATTATTATTTTTTTAAATTTCCCACTTGCGTTTTATAGCGCCTTGAGTTGGTTCAGGTGTAAAACTACATTCACTCAACTGTTAAAATAAACCAGTTAACACATTCAATGCCAAACATTAAACTATGTTTGCCCATGTTTTTTTAATAAATGTGTTGGTTTAAGAAAATATCCCTTTTTATCCTTGATTATAAAATGTAGAGCAAGCTACTAATGTAGGCTGAATGATGAAGCATAGTACTAAAAAACAACGGGGAAAAAATCTGAAATTGACAATCTTTTACTGATCTGAACAGAAACACCAGATCCGGCCGGCCCCAGAGCAAAACTGAGTATAACATCCATAGATAAATATAGAATCCCCTTGGAAAAAAAATAGTCCCAAGTTTTTAGATCTTATAGTAAAATGGTCACAAGAGGGAGACATTTTGTCGTCTTTTTTGGTGATATCTTGTAAAAAGACAAATCTGATAGACCGCACAAATAACAGCTTTGTGTGGCATAGTAGCCTGCGCAGAGGACGCACATTTTTACAGTTAATTGAATGAGGAAAATAATTTGTCAATATGAACATTTATTTGACTTCATGATTAGATAATTGGTGTTCTACAAAATCACAGTGAAGAGCATTCTGGCATATAATGTAATATGCTGGGAGCAATGGCGTATTTTTCCATGGATGGAGGACAATCTTGAGAAATTGTTGTTTTGTTACCACCAATATTATATGATCATTTTAAAAATTGCCCAGTCTAGAGAACATTCCTGGCTTGTGATACTGGAACAGAGCCAACAAAGTTAAAAAGAACTCCTCTCACCCCGCCACCAACTGTTTGACATGCTACAGGCCCATTAAAACGTGAGACATTTTCGATCCAAGGGTCATCCCCTACCTAAACATGCACGCAACACTGTGAAAAATGTCTATCAGGGCAGTTGTATTTAAAAATGTGTTTTCTACAGAAGATTATTGCATTATTTTTCATTGCACTATTGTTAGGATGCCCTATTTTTCATTGCAGTATTGCGCTATACAAAATTGCATTTGCAACTTCAAACAAATTCCAAGCACTACCTTGTAAATATTTTTGCGTATTTTTCCCGACTTTCGTTTATTTCATTTCTCTCTTTTTGTTCTTTGTTACGTGTTTGTATTGTTTATCCTGGAGTGCCATGTCTAATCTCTTTGCAAACAACGTTCACAATGTTGTTATCAATAACAACGAAGACAATTCTGATTCTATTCTAGAAAAGTTTTGAAATCTACTTTTGCATTTAAAAAAGGTGCGAATAATAAAGTACATGGCGCATTGGTACCTGAAGCTCCTGTTCCAGTTTTTTCTCAATCCAGTCAGTCACGTGTGCCAGAGTGACTACTCTTTCTCCCAGTTTAGGTCTTGCCTTTAGTTCCAAATGAGGGGGCTTCCTAAAGCCATACCTGTAAAACACATTCCCCAAATTCCAGGGAAACAAACAGTTTATATTTATTATAAAAACAAGACCGGAAAACACTGTTTTTATATTAACTTTCCATGGCATTCACATCACAAGAGGGGGGAAATCTTGAATTTACCATATTCTGTCTGTGGGCGGTGGTGGTATATTGACAGCAAGAGTTCCTTGGAGTTTCTGCAACTCAACAGTCAGAAGAAGTGGGGTGTTTGACACCTCCTCCATCTTTTTCTTGATGAACTCAGTCTCTGTGGCTTTCTGGAAGTATTTGGACTTGGTGATCTTGTCCACAAAGCGCATGATTTTGCTGGGTTTGTGGCCACCAACAAAGGTATATCTAGAACAAATGACAAGGGGGAAAATGCCTGAAACAGTATTCACTAGTTGGCAATCAATGACTACAACGAGGTCAAAAGTCATTGGATTTTTTTTTCTAATTGCAGGCTTCTACCACTGCTGGGATTGAACCCATACCGAAACATAAGAGTTTAAGAGATGCAAAAAAGGAAAAAAACAAAATAAGAATGATGTTTAAAAAAAATACCCTTGTCTCCTCCGTCATGCTAGTTGCTGAGTACCCACAAAGTTAAAAGAACAATTTTTATTCTTTAATGTACTGCACTTACACGCTAGAATGTAATTTCATGAACAATATTATGATTATCAATTTAGGAAAAGTTATTTCCAACTTTTGGTCGCCTCTTAATACTTTTTTGTCCAATTAATATTTCGTACAGTAATATATGTAGATTTACTCCTTAAATACCTCACTATTGTGGAAAGAGTGTAAGTCTCTAAACTGGCAAACTTGCAAGGAGTATTTTAATTTTCCAACATTTTCTGAATAAGTTATTAACATTTAAATTCACAATATAATTTGTAACATATCAATTCGTCATTTCCATGACAGGATATAATTTTTAGGGGCAAGCATTGGGTTATAACGCCTCTTCAGAATGAAATGCCTTCCGTAATTGATTCATCACCAACTACTTTTCATGGTTTAAAATCATCTCCTTTGAAATTATTCTTAAAATAATTTTTACTTTAAAACTGTCATCCTGGTTTTAGTTTTTTATATTGATGATTGTGGCGATGGGAATCTTTTATTAAATAGTTAATCTTATCGTTCTTACTGTTATTAAAATTGTTCTCATTTTTAATATTGGTATTTTTTACTGGTGTTACCATGGTTATGATGATGATGTTTATATCTTTTTCACTATTCTATTTTCTCTTGTATCCATTATTTTTAACTACATATTCCTAGTCCTGTATGTATTCAAGAGAAAGATAAAATTTTCTGAAATGTATGCATTTTGTCACTTTTATACCCAAGGGCGATTGTTGCCAAAAGTGTTGCTTGGTGTCGTTCCTTTTAAATTTAACAAGAAAGTATTAAAAAGCATAAGATACCCTTCTGCTCCAGGGACTTCATTTGAATGCTCAGTGAAGTCTTCTTCATCCGAAGAACCTGCACTGGAAGACTCCTCGTCACTGTCCGCCAGGCAGTAAGTTCGAGGTCTGAATCTATAACCAGACAAAGAGACATATATAGGAATTATTGCAACCCTCTTATACATTAGGCAAATTTAAACATAGGCTGGCTATACGCATAACAAATAAAGAAACGTGTTTTTTTAATTAACACACTAGCGCATTAGTTACACGAATGTCTATTAAATTTCACAATCCTTGACAAAAGTGGCATAGAATGTTAAATGTGGTTGATCAGCACTTACCAATAACAGAAATGTATCCATTTAACAGCAGCATAAAAGCAGAATTCAAGAAAGTAGAAATGAGTAAGAGGCTGTTTAGAAAAACATATGAGGCTAGCTCAAAGTAATTGATTTTCAACAAAAAAAATGTTTTTTTTATTAAACCCCATACTCCGTATTGCTCTCAACAAGCATGACAATTAGTCAGGAGAAAAGTGTGGAGAAAATATTTTTACAAAAACAACAGTAATGATAATGTTCATATATCCACTGTGTGTGCGCAATATTTGGGTGTCCTTGTAACATCTCACCATCACATGACATGGGCCACTCTGCGCCATTTCACTGCAAAACACTCGTTGCTACCAATGTTCCCTCGGAGCTGCGTGTGCGCGCAATTGCGCATCGCCCAGAGCTTTTCCGCGCACGAGAAAATCTAGCCAGCTTGCAAAAATCAGGGCTCGAAATTTCTAATTAAGAAGCGAATCAGGTCAAAGTTACGGTGCATGAAGGTAAAAATACACGGGTTCCCCTGACGCAGTATTAAATGAAGTATCTTGAGGTCAATGTCGAAGTAGAACAAAGTTAAGTAGTCAGTAAAGTTTTTTCGAGAACTGGCTTTTTCGGCTCGGCTCACTAAAATGAGCCGGCTCTTTCGGGTACCAAACGGCTCTTCAGGTTGTTTACGCTTCTTTAATCCCTACATCAGTGATTTTTCAACCACTGTGCCACGACACACGAGTGTGCCGTGAGAGATCGTCAGGTGTGCCGTGAGAAATTATCCAATGTCACTTTTAAAATTAAAAATGTTATAAAACATTTATGAATCATTTTCTGCAAATATTATGTCATTGTCAAGTGTCTGTGCTGTAAAAACTGGGGGTATTATAAATTTGATTCTAATTAAACATACTGTTCAGTGTCATTTTATAAAATATTTGGTTATTGGTGTGCTGCAAAATTTTTACAATGTAAAAAACGTGCCCTGGTTAAAAAAAGGTTGAGAAACACTGCCCTACACGACCTGATATTATGTAAAATTATGCACAAAATGACTTAAAGGAAGGGGGAAATAGAACAAAAAGAAAAAAATACCAAAATGAAAAAGTAGTGAAAAGCTGAGGAAAAAAAAAACAAAAAGAGAAAAAAAGAGCAGGACATTTTCAGAAAAAGACAGAAAAAAAAAGAAAAAGAAAAACAAATACAGGAAAAAAGTAAATAGAGAACAAAAAAGCCAGAATAAAGTGACAGCTAGCAAAAAATAAACACAATGAGATTTTTCTTAAAAGGAATTTTAAAAAAGTAGGAAAAAACAGGGGAAAAAGAAGAAAACGTTTGTGTTGCATTCAAGTAATTTCCAATTACAGTGGAACCTCGGTTTTCGAACGCTTCTCAGTTCGAACAAATCGGAGTCCGACCAAAAATTTCGAGAAATTCTTGCTTCGCTGTTCCGTCAAAAAATCGGAGTTCGAACGCCGGCAATGCGTGAGTGCGTACACTAGGGTGCGATGCTGAGCGGCGTACGGGTGTTTTAGCCTCTTATTATGCCTCCGAAGAAAGTCAGTGCAAGCAGCAAAGTTGCTACAGGTGAAAAAGAAAAGTAGTGCGTACAACTATTGCATTTAAGAAAGAAATAATAGCCAAATATGAAGGTGTGCGAGCGCCTTCTGCTGACCACCACACAGGTAAGAAATCCTATTCATAAGATTACGATAACGCGAACGTACGATTAGCCTGGGTTAGCTTTATGTTTGCGGTAAACATTCAGGGTGTTGGAACGTAGCCCAACTCTCGGTGTTGGAACGCAGCCCCTTTTCCAATGAACTGCTCACCACTTGTGGAGACCCGGGTGCTAAATGACTTGTAAACGACCTGATTTTTTTAATTTTTACACGTTCATGGGATGGCTTTATGTTTATGTTAAACATTCAAGGTAAACATTCAGGGTGTTGGAACGGATTAAAACGATTTACAATATTTTTAATGGGAAAAACGATTTCGGTGATCGAACAAATCGGTTTTCGAACAGGGTTCTGAAACGGATTATGGACGAGAACCGAGGTTCCACTGTATATCAAGTCAATCTTGTTGCCAACATTGTACTTCCACTAAAAAAATGTGATTAAATACAGTTCTGTATCTTGCAACAGACTAAATAAGCCCCAAAAAATGGCAAAAAGATACTAGGAAAAAAAAGAAATGGTAATCTTGTGAAAGAATTGTAAAAAGAAATGACGTTTGTTGGCTGTACAACCTTTGCAATAAAACATTAGTACATTCATTCAAAGTGAAAAATAATTTTGCATTGCCGGAAAATCAGCAAAATGTAACTTGATGTCAAGTTTTAGACATGTTTGATATTGATTTAGTTGCCACACTTGGGATTGCTGTTTCTCACTGTTGTTTCAAGCGTTGCTCACACCCGTGAAAGACTAGAGGGAACATTGGTTGCTACTGTAACGTTGTCGCATCAATCCATGTGCCAAATTATAAATAACAACTTTCCAAATAAATTAATTGAGTGCATTGGCAATTTAGTTCCCATTGTAGAGATTCTATGAACTGCAATGATCGATATTTCCGCGATTTTTTTGTTTTTACATTAAATATGCCATGACGTATGGGCGGCAGCAGTTGACCACCCTGATCGGTTATAAAAGCAGACATTTGGTTTGATTTATCCATTACTGTATCTTGCACGAATCCTCGCTATTAACGTGACCGTTGCAATGCCAAACAGGCAACTACTCCGGAACTACACCAATTCTATTTCAAAAGCACCACCATAAACGTCTAAATATCTACTGCAATTAAATACACAGGGACTAAATTTTGACTATATAGTGCAGGTTGAGCTGAAATTGCCACACATGTCTATGCTGCATTTGTGTTAATAAGACAATTAAAAAAAAAAAAGGAATGAAAATTTCAATGATTGAAACACAAGCTTCAACTGAAGAGGTGTGAATGAGACTGTAAAAGAGCTTATGCAACATAAAAATAAACATGCAAAAAATTCCATCTCCATGTTTTCGCAGGTTTGGAGTGGCTTCCTTATTAGGCACCGACTTAACACCAGCTACTGTACATGTTATTGACGTCACTCAAACTGCTTGCGGGTGTTAGTGAATTCAGCGTCGTCGAGCAATGCTGATCATTTGCATAGAAATAGACAGTCTCTCTCTAAATAAATGGACATGACATTCAAATGCGCACGTACACCAGTGTAATGCAACACTCTATTAGTAAATAAGTAATTTTAACCATTTGTGTTTGCTTAGTGATTGAGTTAGTGCCTTGCAGAATTTTCTTGATTGGGCCGAGTGCCTTGTTTAAATAAATATGGAGTGTTTGGATTTTTTTTTACCCGTCTTCCCCCAATCGAATACTTTCTCCTTCCTTGCCAAGGCGAATAAGGTTCATCTTCGTCTCAAGGGTCATCAGGAAGGACCCACTGTAGGATACATCCAAGTCAAACCACAGACCTGTAAAGGCAAGGCAAAATGGAAGCCGGGAAATTAGTTGGGCTGATTTGTAGAGCAGCAGTCAAGTCAAGTCATGTTTATTTGTATAGCCCTTGATGACAAGAACTCACGAATGGCTGTACAGACTACAGACTACAGACTACTTTTAAACAACAACATTGACATAAAATATAGATAATAACAGAATGTCCGGTTGCCAGCTTTCTGAGGTCAACGTCATTCATAATCTATTGAATATAATTGTGTTTAAAGCCTAAATTTAAAAACTTCTACTGAGGTTGCAGATTGAATCTCAGCGAGCAGTAAGAGGATTGACCTTGGAGTTTTGTTTTCATACACTTGTGTGGCCTTTGCCATGTATTCATATTCCAAATGAACATTACATGCAACTATAATGCCTGAATAGTTTATTTCATAGATCATTTCATATTGAGTCAATACTTGGTTACAGTGAAATCCCACATACATTATGAAATTACCAAATCCTAACATGTACGTTGAAGAACTGAATAGTTGCCCAGATCTTCATTGGGAAACAATGGCCAGTGGTAAAGGCTGAAGTGTCCTTGTGCAACAAATTAATACTAAAAAGAAAAAATAGAAAGTTGAGGTCTCTACCAAAAAAATATGTGCCGTTTGATTTTACATAGCACTTAACATTGACTTAACAAATCCATCTCAATCTCACAAATCTATGGTTGCCATTTTCATTTGGACTACTAGAAGTCAACAATATAGGAGGGAGAGCCACAATGATTTAATGTTACTGCTCACGGTTAGATAGCACGCTGCAAACTATGTAAGGGACTAAAAGAATAAAGGGACTTATGTTTGCAAATCTAATATGATCCAACATTTGTTACATGTGCAGTTTTCAAAGATTTATCAGGTTACTTAGAATGTGTGGAATTTCCCGAACAATTTGTTCCTTTTCTTACAGATGGATGTTAATCGTGTTTTGCAATGAAACGTGTATGTCAGGGTAAGCATAAGCTGCAAACGTGCGGTTTGTATTGACCCTTTGCACAAACATCACCTAAACACATGTGTCAAACCTACCGTTTCTTTCTAAAGTACTTAAAAAAGTTGTGGCACAGCAGCTGAATGATTTTATATTCGAGAACAATTTTTTTAATCTATGTAATCAGGATTCAGGGCTAACCACTCAACTGAGACAGCCCTGATACTCGCAATGGACTCCTGCGCTTCATCTCTCTTGCTGCTGCTGGACCTTTGTGCTGCCTTTGACACTGTGGACCATATCTTACAAGACCGGTTGGAAAAATAGATTGGTCTCTCAGGAACCCTCCTCTTATGGTTCAGATCCTACCTCTCAGATAGGACGCACCGTGTTAAATATGGTGCAATGACATCTATCCCTTTAGTGTTACCTGTGGTGTTCCGCGGGGTTCAGTACTTTTTGGCCCCCTTCTTTTCAGCATTTACATGCTTCCATTAGGTTATAATATTAGCAAGTATAATATCAGTTTTCATTAATACGCAAATCACACTCAACTATGTCTTCCCATGGAGGAATCTGCCACACTAAACTGGAAATCTGGAGGCCTGTCCCATTGAGATTAAATAGATAGATAGATAGATAGATACTTTATTCATCCCCGAAGGGAAATTCACATTTCCAGCAGCATCCCTGAGCTGAGAACAGTACAATAATAAAGCCAAAAGAATACAATATACAAATACCCAGTGTGACGTGCAAATGCCCACTGTAGCGTGTTATATAGAGTAACTAAATAGTGCTACACAGAATACATATTGCAGTAAGATTCGGTAATATCCAATGTAGGTGGTGTGGTTTAATGTGGGCCTTTACTCTGCCGGGTGGAGTTAAAGAGCCTCATGGCATGAGGAAGAAAAGATCTCTTCAGTCTGTCCATAGTACAAGACAGTGACAGCAGTCTGTCGCTGAAACTGCTCTTCTGTCTGGAGATAATGCTGTGTAGTGGATGTGATGGATTGTCCATGATTGACCTCAGCTTCTTCAGTGCTCGTCTCTCAGCTACTGTTGTTAGGCCGTCCAGCTCTTTGCCTACAACAGAGCTCGCTTTCCTAGCCAGTTTATTGAGACGAGAGGCATCCTTTTTCTTGACGCTGCCTCCCCAACACGCTGCCGCATAGAAGAGGGCGCTTGCCACTACTGTCTCATAGAATATTTTCAGGAGCTTTTTGCAGATGTTGAAGGAGGCCAGCCTTCTGAGGAAGTAAAGTCGGCTTTGCCCTTTCCTACATAGAGCTTCTGTGTTGGCAGTCCAGTCCAGTTTGTTGTCCAGCTGCACACCCAGGTATTTGTAGGTCTGGACAAATTCTACACATTCTCCCTTGATGGTTACAGGAACCGGGTGAGTTCTGGTTCTCCTGAAGTCCACCACCATCTCTCTGGTCTTGGTGGTGTTTAGGTGCAGGTGGTTTGCGTCGCTCCATCGGACAAAGTCCTGAATCAATTTCCTGTACTCCTCCTCCTGCCCGTTTCTGATACATCCCACGATCGCAGTGTCATCGGCAAACTTTTGCACATGGCAGGACTCAGAGTTGTACTTAAAGTCCGATGTATATAGAGTGGAATAGGAACGGAGAGAGAACGGTCCCCTGCGGAGATCCTGTGCTGCTAACCACAGTGTCCGATGTAAAGCCCCCCTGTTTCACATACTGGGGTCTGCCTGTCAGGTAGTCAGTAATCCATTCTACAAGGTGTGAGCCAACTCCCATCTCTGTCAGTTTCCTACTCAGTAGCAGAGGCTGTATGGTATTGAAGGCACTGGAGAAGTCCAAAAATGTAATCCTCACAGCCCCCTTCGCCCTATCCAGGTGAGAAAGGGATCGGTGTAACATGTATACTATAGCATCCTCCACTCCCACCTTCTCCTGGTAAGCAAATTGCAGTGGGTCGATGGCGTGACGGACCTGTAGCCTCAGGTAGTGCAGCAGCAGCCGCTCCATGGTCTTCATCACATGTGATGTCAGGGCGACCGGCCTGAAGTCATTGAGTTCCTCAGGTCTTGATTTCTTTGGGACTGGGATGATGCAGGATGTTTTCCACAGCTGAGGGACCCTCCCCTGTTCAAGGCTTTTTTTTTTAGGTGTCATATTTGACCCCGATCGGTCCTTTCAATCACACGTTAAGAATATTACTAGAAAAGCTTTTTTCCATCTTCGCAACATTGCTAAATTTCGCCCTATGCTGTCTCAGTCGGATGCGGGGATTATAATTCACGCGTTTGTTACCTCCCGTCTCGATAACTATAATGCACTACTCTCCGGTCTTCCAAAGTCCAAAATCAAGATTCTGCAGCTGGTACAAAATGCTGCAGCGAGGCTTTTCACTAAGACAAGAAAGTTTTGATCACATTACCCCCATTTTAACCTGCATTGCCTCCCTGTTAGCTTAAATAGAGATTTTAAGGTTCTGTTGGTAGTATACAAATTCATGCATGGACTTGCTCCCTCATCTTTCAGATTTAATTTCCCCCTATGTTCCGGTCCAGAGCTTTCGCTCTGAAAACACTGGTCAACTAGTGATCCCGAGAGCCAAGACGAGAACCGCAGGTTCGAGAGCGTTCTCCATTCGGGCCCCGGTGCTGTGGAATGCTCTTCCTCCTGAGACTCAATCTGCAACCTCAGTGAAGCTGTTTAAATCTAGGCTTAAAACACTTCTATTCTATGGCATATGAATGATCAATATTTCATGTTGATAATATATGTGTGTTATTTATTATTGCAACATACATCGCAGCCTGGTCATCCTGGAAGGGGGATAACCTCATGGGCGGTCCCTTGTCAAGGTTTCCTCATTTTCGTCATGTTGAGGTTTTTGAGTTTTTCCTTACCCTCATGAGGATGGTGTAATAATAGTCTGTGATTTGCAATAATCTGTGGTCTGTGCAGCCCTTTGAAACTCCTTGTGATTAAGGGCTATACAAATAAACATGACTTAACTTGACACGTGACGACACCATGCTGGACGGCAGTAGGCAGAAGTAAACAGTACTCAGCGTGGGTAAGGCCAGTAAACAGGAGGTAATATTTTGTTATTATTCCACATCATTGGCAACGAATAATAGAACAAATATTGTGCAGCTGTCCAATGATCACGACTACAGTATAAGGCAAATATTTTTTTTCAAATTGTACTGCATGCTCTATATTACATGCGGTCTTCTTTAGCGTGCATTACTTCTCATGTACATAAGCCGTTTTTCTGTATATTAACTGAAAAACAAGAAGCATCTTTGAAAATGCCATGTCTGCCAATGGTGGTGATTACCAAAAGTGTTTCGCTAATGGCACCTCGTCAGCGCGGGTCTTTACAGTCAATGTGCAAAACAAGTAAAGCAAGTGAACTCCGAGCGATCGCGCCAACAGCAGTTAAACTTGAAGAAAGAAGCTGCACAAGAACATACATTAAATTGAAATGGTTTAAAGCCAAAGCCCGATTGCCCCGATCGGAATTTCAGGCTGTGTCTGTATGTTGGCTTAGAGTCAAGCTTCTCTCCGAGTTATCTTTTTCATTTATTATCCACTCGTCATTTTTTATCGTCTTTAAAGAGTGTTGTTTAACTTAGATGTTGTTAAAAAAGACAGGCTTTACATGTCGCTGGGCCCTTCACATTGCGGGGCTCATAGAGCTCAAAAGTTCTTTTGCGAAAGACACATCACGAATTCAGACTGAAGTGAAGGCCCGGATGTAAAATTTAGGGTAGACCAGGGGTCAGCCACCTTTTTGGTTGGGGTGCCACTCTCAAGTTTTCGTGTAAATCAGTGTGCCACACCTAGATTAATGACTCGCACAACTTTTTTATAACTAACAGAGCTGTAATTTTACACCAGTACAAGTATATATATATATATATATATATATATATATATATATATATATATACCACAGCCATATCCCCCGAGTGGGAGGTGGCTAGAGTCATTTCTGACTCTTTTTGGGAGATTGATTCAGAGGAGGGGATTCCCAGCCCCCTCGCTCAACCCAACTGAGGTGTTGGGAGTCATTAGGTGACCAAACCCCCCAATTCCAACCCCTAATGCTGAACGCCAAGCAGGGAGGCAACGGGTACCAATGTTTAAGTCTTAGGTATGACTCGGCCGACGCTTGAACCACAGCCTCCCAGTCTCGGGGCGGGCGAGTACAAATATACAACATGAAAATACATTGAGGAAAGCACGGTGGCTGCGTGGTTAGCGCATCCGCGGCACAGTTTTGAGGTCATGAAATCGAACCTTCCTCTGTGGAGTTTGCATGTTACTGCCGTGCTTGTGTGGGTTTCCTCCGGGCTCTCTGGTTTCCTCCCACATTCCAAAAACATGCATGTCAGGTTAATTAGCCGGTCCAAATTGTACCTAGGTGTCAATGAGCGAGTGAGTTGTCAGTCTCTGTGTGCCCTGCGACTGGCTGGCAACCGGTTCAGGGTGTCCCCTGCCCACTGCTCGAAGATAGCTGGTATGGGCTCCAGCACCCCAAGGACCCTACTGTGGGTAAGCGGTGCAGATAATGAACGGATGGATGGATGAATATACATTGAAATCGTACAACTGACCAATTTGTCTTCCACTCTTCTTGTTCATCAATAAACTAAAAAATGAATGTGAGCAACATGTGGAAAGGCCTGTAGAAATCCATGGGATCAACTTTTTACCACAAGAATCAACCCTCTTTAATATATTCGCCATCAGTAAATGGTTTTCCGTGCTTTGGTATGCAGTGAGCAATGTGATGAATTGTGTTTTTAGCAATGAAAATGTTTTCAGGGTCTGTGTTTGTTTGCTGTACCTGGACACAGCGCGTTTTAACGTCTCCGCCTTGTCAGACTGCTTGAATTCATGTTCATGTTTTGTCTCATAAGGACGTTTAACACTTTCTGTGTGAGGTACAACGCTCTCGAGGCATGATGGACAAATACGGTCAATTTTTTGCAAAAAGCCCCAGCCATCTGTCCACGCTGGCGGGAAAGGCCGACTTTTTTTCCCTGAAGCAACTGTCATGATTCATTCATTTATTGCACGCCGGTGTTTCTGTGGCTGGGTTAAAACACGGATCTCTCCTTTGCGAGGCGCCGCGCAGATACACGCGGAGCAGAGGAGAAGGGGCGCTACGATAAAGCCCCTAAACAACACGGCGCGCAACTGAAAATGTCTAAAATGTATGTAAAAATGTGCATTTTTAAAAAATAATCATTATTATTTTTATTATTTTGCCGTGCGCCCGCGTGACACTGGTTAACGTCACGCGTGCCACTGCTGGCACGCAGGTCATAGGTTGCCGATCCCAGGGGTAGACCATTGCACTAATTAGTTTGCTGCTACTCAATTTCAAGCTTTCACATCATGTCTAAGGAGCCGCACGGTACAAAGGGACTCTGAAAGTGAAAAAAGTGAACCTGGCACGTTTGATGGACATTTGGTGCAGGTGTTCAATTAAGAAACAGAGGATGAGGACTTTCATTGGTTTCATTGCTGACGATTTCCGGTAAAAAAAAAAAAAAAATACAAATAGAGTTTAGTTCCTGCTATGTTTTTCTGTTTGTTTTATCCATTTGTTTTACCATGACCAATTGATGTTATTAAATGTTACTACTTTGTCATCGATACCTAAAATAAGCACAAACCTATATCCCGCTCTATTTTAAATACGAATGCTTATGTGTGTGTGTGTGTTGTTGTAAGGCGGACATAGTAGCAGACACTACTGAGACTGCTCATTTTGTATTGTGTGGCTTATATTCATGACAATATGTATAGATATTCCTGTTGAATAATATATTCTACATATATTATTTTAAAGCTTAGTGACCTTTTAACAATGTTCTTGTCAGATCATCTTTGGCCGATCAGCTGAAATTCATATGATCTGCTCGATTTGAAGTGATTAGTACATCCCAAGTTACTATTAATCATGTTGAGAACTATGAAATACATGATTGTATAAAAGGTTGTTAGTGAAAGCTCTATTTTTCCCCTCACTCACCTTTGTAGTCAATCAAAGGAGTGGACGCTCTATGGATCCTTGGTGTGGCCACACCCATGTCGAGCTCTGTCAGGGTAAGCTCATTCATGAAATATGGCAACTGAAAGAAAACAAAATAAATATTTGCTTTTTTCAAATACAATATTGAAAATAGTGGGTGACAACAGGTACAAACAATTCAGATGATAAAGTTGGAACTTTGAAAATTATTTTCAAAAATAACAAAAAGGTAATAATAATAGTAATGTGGATTTAGAATAAAGGATTTTTCTTGAACATGATGCTTGCAATACCTGTGTTTCATGCCTGTTCACATTTCTATGAAGCATATCTACTCCTAAAATTTCATGGCACGTTCTTTACAAAAACTTTTAATATATATAATTTTGTACTTTTAATTAATATAATTTGTCAATGCCGCGTACAGAGAAAACATTGCCTAAGAGATGTGTATGTGTTTTCATACACAACAGTATGTTGTACACCAATTAGAACGTGCGTACATTTGACAAAATTGTACCAAATCAAGAAACAATACTTATTTAAGTATGGCCAAACGTTTTTATTCAGATATGCGCGTGACGTATATGCGTATATCCTATGTTCCCATCCTCTCAACACATTTTGAACGCACGTTAAAGGTTTTTTAGGAAGTGGAAAGGCATCATATTCAGAATAAATTATTTCCTGTTCCCTGAACATTGTTAAATGTTCATTTGTTTAAAGTTTAACTTTTCAAGAGTGAATATCTTATGTTTTCCTTGAATAATGTATTTGTAAATTAGACACTATTTTTACATATGTTTAAACTATGTCCTCACTCCAACTTGATTTTGAATCAAGGTTTGCACTATAAGAAGACCACGTTGCTGTTTAGTGAGTTGTTGTGTGTAAGTGGATCAGAAAAAAATTAAGGCCAGACTATAAGCACTATTGGTTACTCATATACTATTAGTTGCTCATTTATTTGAACATTTTTTCATCATATTTTCATTTAAGTCTTTTATTACATGTTAATCCTGGAGTGCCACTTCTGAACTCATTGTAAACAATGTTCAATACGTTGTTATCAATGACAATAAAGACAAGTATAATTATTAGGTACAGAGCAACAACGCATCAACATACCTTGCCTCAACATGTCAGTCCCTTGTGGTTATGTCAGTGCTAAAAAGATTTTCCAAACACAGTACGGAGACTACAATATGCACAAACCTAAGACTACAACACTCAAGGAACCGATAGTAACACGTCTTGTTTAAAACAAAAGGAAAGAAGATAGAAAACAAACCACAAATATTCAAGCAAAATCAGGTTTAAATGCAACTGACTTTGGTGTTGGATCCATTTTGAAGCCATTAAAAGAGACATCATGACTTTTCCATGTTATTTTTGTGCAATTTCCAAAATAATGCACCATGGACCGAAACCTGCTCACCCGTATCTTGCTGAGTTTCATTTGGATCTTCTTGGAAACGACTTCAGCCCAGTAGGGCTCCCGCAAGAAATCCCAGGAGAGGCGGCCAACAGCAGCGTTCACCCAAGCAACCGAATCATCCTCCTCATCCTCCGCCAGCTTCTCCGGAGTTGAAGTGGGGCTCTGAAGCTGTGGAAATAGTGAGTTGATAAAAACACCTCCATTGAATATAAATCAACAAATAATTAAAGTATACAATACAACAGATTACTGCAGTGCTAATCCACATAAATTGGTATAATATTGACCAATATTGACTGCCTTTTTAAGATTATGACAGGCCATGAAGAATAGTTTTTTTGGGATGCCAAGGGAAGCACTCTCACACTGCATAAGAAATAACATCAACAAAAAAGTGCCCGGTGATTGACAAAATAATAAAATAAATGATAAAAATAAGGTGCTTCTCCAAATGAAAACAAGTCATGTTTATTTGTATAGCCCTTAATCACAAAGAGTATCAAAGGGCCGTACAGACCGTAGATTATTGCAAACCACAGACTTATTACATCATCCTAATTTTCTTTTGTTCCAAATATATTTGAAATAAAATAAGGTTTAGCAAGAATCAGTTGTTTGTAGGTGCTTAACAGACATAACAAAAAAAAGCATCCATTCCATGGCAACATCAGGGGAAAGAAAAAAAAGTCATCAAGAAAAATGGAAGATTCTGCATTCGCCAACACAATTCCCCGATATCAATTTCATTCAGCCATGCTTGCAAGATCTCCAAGAATTAGCTTACATAGGTCCAGAATTCAGTCTATGGAGGCCGTTTGGCAGAGTAAAATGTGTTTACGTTTACAAGCCAACATTGACGCTGAAGCTGTAGAAACCGCAGAATTACAAACATTGGGAATGCACTTTTGAATGGGGACTATCCTATAATTTTCTTTTGTTCCAAATATATTCTGAATAAAATAAGGTTTAGCAAGAAACAGTTGTTTGTAGGTGCTTAAGAGACTTAATAAAACAAAAGATAAATGATCTATTAAACAATGGGGTGCTTTTTTAATTAGAGAAACAGAATAAATGCTGCAATACCTTCTTGTCAGCTCCAGGACTCTCCTTGGGGCAGTGGAGCTGCGGGGTGGTATCTGAGGAACTTAGTCCAACCGGTTTTCTCACAAATGAAGCCATATAGACACTGTAGTCCAACATTTGGGATTTAAGACTTCCTGCATTTAGGGAATCCTTAATCCTGGGCTGTGCTGTGAGGGCATCATCCAAACTATCGCGGCTGCTACTACGGCTACGAGTGCTCAAAGCTGTGGAATGAAATTGGACACTTTTCAATCTCTGAGTAAATATATTGAGATACAATAATGAACAATGTTTTTAAAATTACTTATTGGTTAAAATCAAAAGTTTTACTGATTAAAGCAGATAAACAATCTTGCACACCACTTTTAGAGCTTGCAGGACTTGCAACTTTCTTAAAATCCACTTTGAGGAGAGAAGCTGCCAGAAACCTCTGGAACCATTCCTCTTTCTCCCTCCCCGTTCTTCCAAACAGATATAGAGTCAGATCTCTGCTGGAGGATATTGAGTGAGCTGACACTCTAGTTCCAACAGTCGCATCTCCTTTCTTCTGACTGGCGTCACCTTCCACCTTTGAAATGAAGTCATCCTGTTTGCCAAGTTCAATGCAGATGGGATATTTCTTGTTCCATATCCTTTTCCTAGCCAAACTCTGAGGCACTAGGTGCACCTAGAAGACGGTTTGAGTGAAATTTAGAGATTGTTAGGGTAAAAAAAATGATGGTCTAGTCAACTACATTTTGAATCAAACATCCATATAAAAGTTAAAAAAAAACACTTCTCTGAAATATGTTTTTTATTTGTCCATTATCTAAATCGTAACTCAAGTAATCATCAAATACATATATCAGAAGTTGTTGTATACTACATCTGTTATTTTATGTGTAGTGTTTTTTTATGTTAAAAAATGTCTCAAATTATTCTTCAGGGTTTTTAGCACCCTTACAAACCTCGATTGTTTTGTGGGAATAACTGTTTTTATCATCTCTATCGAAGAAAGTTGTTTTCACCATGACCGCAACAGTATTATCCAGACCACAAGTCGCTAAAAACACTTAATTAGGTAGAAAAAAATGGAAAATCTGGTACGACATACAAAGGCAAAATATCGATATATTGTTCATCATGATAAGGATGCCCTGATCGATAATTTTCATTTGAAAAACCTTTACATTTGACCCATATACTCAAACTATGACGTACATCTTCAAATTCATGCTCCTTTCCATTTATTTTAAATCAGACATGATTTCTTCCATAAATAAATATTTGCTTAGACAAAGAAAAAAATGGGCACACAATTGTATGATTGGAAACAGCAGTTCAACTTTGGTTAAACTTAAATTTTTAGATCTATAAAGAGAATTAATGACTCACATTTTAGTTAACAAAAACAATCGTATTGGTTTTTAAATGCCATCAATACTTCAAAACAAGCAGTATTATTTGTACCAGTATTATTTGATTGGAAAATTGAAATTGAACCATCCCTATTGATGACTACAAGTTGGTTGAAAACCATTGATCCAAATCTTAACATGAAAACTTTTTTGAATAAATATTCAAGGGTAAAAAGTAAATTTTTGTCTAAATATCAATTTTCTCACTGCACCACAGGCATTCAGAGACATTACTCTCTGACACATTGCCTATTAGATGCTCCAGATTATACATCAAAGGAAGAACTAACCTATTGAAAGAATGAAATCTATAGTGCGGTAACATCATCAGGAAAGTATGTGGGTGTGCATGAATTTTTGGGGTGGAAGCAATATTTTAACAAAACTTACTTTACTGTTTTTTAGATCATAGATCTTTTGACTGATGTAGGTCACATCAGGTTTTGCTTCATTGTGAATGGCACGGCGAGGTATATTGTGATTTGGCTTGGATAAACGGATGACAGAGCCCTCCAAGCGGACAAACACAGAATGTGTCAATGTGGCATGGTAGGTCTCTGGGTCGTAGTTTGTCATTTCATTCATCCAACCCTGAGGAGGAAGAACACATGACAGGCTTTAAATTTTGACAAATATTAAAATTAACTTTCTATTATATTTCATAAAAGAAGTGGTGCATACTCTACACACAACATAAGTGAATTTATAATTTTTTTTCACTCACCTTATATATTTCTGGTTCTTCAATATCCAGTTTTGTAATCATCCAGGATTTTCCATGATGTTCAGAATATTTGAAGGGTCGGTCATGTTTTGGTCCAGTCAGCCACACAATTCCTATTGCTAGAAAGAATCCGAATGCTACTCCAAGCAGTAGTCCTCTGAAATGGTCCGGCAAAGGCAGTATAAAACATCCATAGACGAAAACAGTAAGGGTTAAAAGTGTATAAATAGGAACTCTAGGTGGAGGCTGAGCATCTTCAGCATGATTGTCAATGCAACTATCAGTGGACGGTACCTCATGGTGGCTACCAGTTCCTGTCCCAATGTTTACGTCTTCATTACCGCCAGTGACACAATATTCAAAGTCCTCGCTGTACAAAATGCAAAAGTCCTCATCCTCTTGTTTTGCAAGAGCAGACATGGAGCACTTGTCTAAAGAGATTGGGATTGAAGATGATTTGTTGGAGCTTTCAATGTTTGAAGAAGCCAGGTCAGAATCTACAGGGCCAGAACTAGCACTATTTGGGCTTTCCCCCTCCAATTCACTGCCCTCTTCCTCTTTGATGCAATCGTTGTTGCTCTCAAGCTGGTCATTAGCAGAAGTCAGGTTATAGAGTTCAGTTGCACCAACAGACAGAACCTTTGGACGACTATGGCTGCTGTTACTGCTTTTTTCATCAATGATTTTGCTTAAGAGTTGAAGTGGTTCATAAATGGCTTCAGAAAGTCGACGTTTAGTGTCTTCAATCCGTGCTTCCACCTCTGAAACTTTGAAGAAGCTGCGGTTATCTGGCGAGACTAGAGGTGAACAAGGGGCTGTTTTTGAATCTCCTGTCGCTGGCGTCGTACTGTTGTGCATCCTCGACTGAGCGAATTGTTTGAAAAGTTGCAGATTCAAACGGGAGTCCTGAGTTGTTTCAGATGATAAAGATTTAACAAAGGATTTCATGAGATGTCGATGCTTTGCTGTAGGAGCAACTCCATCTTTTGATTCATTGTCAGGGGAAAAAGACTTCATTAAAGTTAGAAAAGATTTGTCAGTTGATGGAAAGCTTAGAGATTTAGAAGGGGTTGAATTTGAACTACTTGTGCCTTTTTGCTCAGCAAGATGTGGCAATGAAGTTGAGTGAGTAGAAAGTGGCGCTTGTGTAACGGATTGGGGTGTGGGAGCCACATTAACGGTTGGGTCTGATTGCTGTGATTCACACATCTCGATAGCATCGACCCCCGTCACAATATTGAAATCATCCTGAGTGGCTGATGTAGAGGAGACGGATGTTGTGACCAGCTCTTCCTCCTCCTCTTCCTCTTCCTCCTTTCCAACAGCCGAGAAGTGGATTGTAAGGTTCTCATTTGATTCTGATCGATGGACGTGGAGCTTGGAGGCCAATGCAGGTGGCTGCTTGTCTCTGGGGTAAGTGCTTTCTGCATGGCTAGGTTGCGGACTAGTCATTGCAGTGCATTTAGTCTGCAAAAAAAAAGAAGATACCCCATTAATAAAGCTGGAATTTGGACTTTTGGACAAGAGCAAGAACAACCACCATAGAAAAACAGCTAAGGAGTTTGATTGGCAAATCCAGTATGACGTTGTTCCGTTAAGGGGAAGGTAGACCATTGCTCGATGCTACTGTAATGTACTGAATTTATTGTTCATATGAGCATCTTGAAGATCAGTTGGCAATATTGTGCATTGAAGTTGATCATATTCAGATTATCAAATGCTAAAATGTCATAATTATGTTGTGGGCTAATGACATAAGGTATAAGTGTTAATAATAATTCTTGTCTGAATAAAGCAAGAATAATTTCATTCTAGTTTGGTGTCACACAGACTAGCTGTCGACATGTTGTCACAAGGCTGGGTGGGCAGCCTGCTAACCAAAACAGCCCAAAGCAAAACAACTGCAAAATTATTTGACCAACCCTACAAAAATACTTTAGTTTGATTGTTGCAGTTTATGCATTCCACAAGTTAATCTGTCCCAAATTTTAAAAACATGCATTTTATACCAATATATCAGACTGTTGCATACTGATATATATATATATATATATATACAGTATCATCATTCAACCTACATGGTGTACCTTATTGTAATTACAGCTTGCTGTCTTCTTGCAGGTAGCCAAGTACCGCAAACAATTATTTAAATGGAAAAACAGATATGAAGAATTTTCCCTTACAGAGAAGATGTTATTTTGTTTCTGACTACTAGCCGTACTAACGAAGCAATGATACACAATATTGGGGCACATTGTCTACACTGTCATACTTGACAATTTGATACGTCCTTTAATGTTCAACCATAAGAAATCAAACCAGTATGAATGAGGTTGTCTTCTTCTAGTGGTCACACATGGGGGTTTTCCACTTAAGCTGTAGGGCCTGGAACTAATATATTGAATTTTTATAGCAGTCTTATTGTTTTTTTCCAATGTGAACAACTGATTGTTCATGTCTCTTATACTTGAAAATATCAAATATTACAAGTGCTCAGGCATGGGTTTACGATATGATTTCTGACTTGTATCCACATATAGGTCAGAAAAAAATTGCTGAACACTTTCATACAGTTAGTCATCATCGACATCAGATGAGGGCAATGTGACAATATTAGATTCATAAGGACTTTAAAACCAATAGTCACCACATACATTATCCAGATCTAGCAGCCACAGGGCAGCAGTCAAAATATGTATGGTGAGTTACAAAAAAACACCCCCCTATCAACACACATTAATATTTAGGTGCTGTTGTTATTGTTGTTATGGTCAGCAACCACCAGGATGAGGGTCATTTGTTACCAAGCCGCAGAGAACAAAAAAAAGGCTTGACTTATTTTTTTTGCTTTTACCGTAATTAATAGTATATCGATGCTTTTTTTTTACCTAAAAAGTTGGGTACGCATGTACACCAGGTTTTACGGTAGTACATAGGCTCCCCTACTTCTGAACCTTTGAGTTAAGAAAAACGGTAAATACGAAAATTTTTTGGGGATGTCCAAAAAAAAATGGGCATTGCTGTAAGTTAGATTTTGTATTGTGCACCTTTTTCCGAGTACAGGACAGTACTGTAGGGATTCTTTCCACCATTACAGGCGTGTGGCGCTGTGAGAGCTCACAAAGCATCTACCGGCTTCCTCTTCCTCTTACAGCCCCCGTTCGTGTGTGAACATACCATACTGTATCTACAACACGCTACGAACTTTGACATGTTTATAGTTTAATATCCTGTGCATCCATTCAATATGGTTGGTGTAAAGTGTAAAGAAGAGGCGTTTCGTTCCTTTTGAAATGAAAGTGGAATAAGAAAGCTTGATGCGGTTGAGAAAATGGTTGGATTGCTTTTGTTCGGCCACTTTCTACCACAGAGGAGGAGAGGAGGTAACCCAACTCTTAAGGCCCATCTTCCACAAGTTATACTTCACTTTATTTATCTTTATAGAGCATATCATTTTATTAAATGTTTATTTTTTAGTACAAAATAATATAGGTTACTTATACAAGCCTTAAACATAGATTCCATACGAAATATAGCACTCAAGCAACTTAAGAACAATCGTCCGGAACCTATATCGTTCGTAAGCAGGGGAGCTTTTGTATATTAACAAATGAGCAATGATTAATCAGTCGACAGATGCGACTGATCACATTGGATGCAGCAGGAATTGAAGCTGGATCATGGCAGTGAGAGGGCCTAATCCTAACTACTAGACCAATCCGATTGTAGATGACCTAGGAAAAGGCATTTGATTCTATCTCATTCTCACACTGTTTTTACTCACGGTGCCATTTTGTACAATGTTGTGTAGAGTATTCGATGTTTGCTCAGAGTTACGTTTTGCAATGTCAGAAAATGATCGAACAATGTAAAAACATGTGAAGTGATACTGTGTTTTAAGTCAAACACAGATATGTTATTTGACTGATACTGGTGGAATGTGAGATAGGGGAGGGGGGGTTAGCTTACATTTGCTCCTCAAAGGTTGCGGTGAGAAATCCACCACAGGGGGGTCCGCCCGTCCCAGGAGACCGGAACCGAGAGCTGGTACTCTTCTAACCTTGCAAGGGCAGTCTGAATTTTGGCCAGCAAGAAACAAGAGGGCTTGTCCTAACAGGGGGAACTGGACCAAGGCCGCTTGGCCGATCCTGACCAAGTCTCAGCTCAACGGGCAGCCAGAGTGCCTCGTCAAGTCAGCAGCCAAGCTTGATCAAGCTAGCGGCCAAACCAGTGAGACAAAGCCATCGACTTCAGAGAAGCCTCAAGCCACCAGCAGTCAACATTTCAACACCCGGCATTCTTTGGTATTCGTCTTAAGCCTACCAGGATTGCACATTGCTCTACAGCAGAGGACATAAAGACAGGGCCATCATCTTCATCAAAGCAGAACTTCGTAGGACATCTTGTGGTTGCTACGTATTGGTATTGGTGTGACAATAAAGGGGGAACTCTATCAAAATACAGTAACATAATAATCAAGCCTTTGTTGTTGTCTATCCAAATGGTGCCAGTTTAAGTTCTCAACTTCTTGTTGCCTTTGTTTTATTTTCTTCTTATTGATTTGTGTTCTATTCAAGCTTCTTCAGTAGATGATTAGTAAAATAAAAGTCCATAAATCCAAGAGTGATTAAAGTATATTGAACTATTAAAACGGTAAAAAGAAGTGTGTGTAGCCACGCTTCAGAATAACTAAACAAGGTTGTTCATTCGTTTTGTTGACATAATGATCTAAAAATGTATGAAGTGCTCCAAGACGAGTTTTGAAAAGAATAAACGCAGCTCTTTAATTCAATTGATCAATAAATTGTTAGAATAATATATTTACCACCCATATTTGCTAATTGTAATGGAGCATTATGTGAAAGAGTTTAGCCAAAACAAACCGTGAGTAAAAGTATTGTGATGATGAGATAAAATCTAAGGCCTTTTCATAGATCATCTACATCCCCATTGGTCTCACGATTACACAGTGAATTAAGTATTATTATTATTGCTGATAAGAATATTGTAAGACATTAAACTGTTCTCTGGTACAAAAAAAGATTGCAGACCACCGTTGAGCTTTATGTTAATGTAAAAATGTCATGTTTGAGAAAAAAAATAAAATCACTCACAAAATCGAATTACCGGTAGCTTTATTTTTTTTTTTAATCTTAATTTGTTTGTTGATATTATACAGTTCCGGTTAACATGTCTCCTAAAAGTAGTGTTGTCAAGACTAGGGCTTGACTTTATCATAAATAAATAATTTACTGTACTTAATTGGTTTGAAAAAAACACAACTTGTGGGTGGGTGGATCCACTAAGGTCGTGTGGTCTGTCTTAGGCAAGTACAGAAGAACAGCCTGGTGGCGTCTATCCCTCTCCAGGTGAATGTACGTTTCCACCATAACTGGTGGGTGGGTGGATCCCTTAACCACTCGGGTCGAAGGAGCAACATTTCCTGTGGTGTGTCTTGGGCATGTACAGCCTAGTGGCACCCATCCCTCTCCAAGGCAACATGTGTTTCCACCCGGTCTCGCCCTTTGGCGTGTTAGGCCTATGTGCCACCCACTGCACTACGGAAACACTACAATGACTATGTGGGCCATAATACTGACATGTACATAGTGGAGTGAGTCCAGAAGATTATAGGTGTGTACAGTAGGTGAATACTAATGTTTTTTTTCCTTCAATAAACGGTGAAGCGTGCACTAAATGAGGATATGTCACTTCTAAGCATTATATAAGTGATGCATTACTGAAGAACAAACATGCCTTGGCCAGGAAAATATGTATTAATCATTCTTTTCAAGAGGAATTATCCAAGCCACACATATTAGTAACTATCATAAATCAAAATAATTCTATAGACACATCAAGCAAACATTATTTCCAGCCAATTATGAATGTGGAGGTCTTGTCAAAGAGAATCAAATTCTTGGGAGTGATGAATTGCAAAAGAGTACAAATTTGCACAAGTTGAATACCATAGAACACCATTAATGTCACCATGGCTGATCAGAATTCAAACTTAACGGTGTTACAGATGGAACAAGATATGCTAGCCAGCTGCTGTCCATGTCGAAGCGAGCTATTGACCAACTTGGATTGAAACCCTCTTCCTACGTTAGAGCTAAAACCAACAGCAAATTATTAGCTGTTGACTGTCAATTTTCCCCTCCAAATTTCTACGTTATTAACTTGTGGTGGGTATCTTAATGAACATGTCGATGCTATTTAAGTGTATGATATGATTTGATGCTAGTTTTCCCAATACAGTAGAATATTATACAGTGGTTTCCAATTGATCATTATTTTATGGTAAAAACATGTCTTGATTGGGCAAAGTAAAAATGTGCTTGTATAGTAAACTTCAGTTATAACACAGTTCACTTTAAAAGTTCTCGCTACTTAACTGATTTGCATCATGCATTGTTATTGGCTATATAGTCTCTCAGTTTCATCTCTAACTCTGCTTTTGTTGCAGTTAAATATGTACATGCACGTACAACTTTGCTCTCCAAATAAGGACAAAAAGGGTTTGTTCATCGTTGTTAAAGTATACTATAGAGCACTTGCTACTTCGCGCTTCATTTATTTGCTTTGCAGATTTTCAATTTAATCAAATTGTCATTTATATCAAAGATATCCACAGCACTCAGAAAATGCTATCACGGCGGCAGGTTGTACTTGTGTGTGTTGGGAGGGCTTGACTGTGTGTGCGACTGTGATCGGCTGCTCTCAGGCCATCAGCCGGGGTAGTTGGCCAAGCAAGTAAATGTGTTCACCCAAACTGCGTAGCACGGCTACAGCTAGTATTTCAGTGTCTTGTCACATTGAAAATAAATTCATTAGTTAAAGAGGACTCTGATTAAGTCCCAAGGGCACACAAATGGTGATCAAACATGTGCTCTGTGGGTTGTAATCGGGGACTGAAAGAGACAGATGTGGTGTTGGAGAGGCAACAATAGTGGTGTTGCAGGCCTGGCCTACTGCTACCACTTGGCTTCTTAATTCTCATAACCTACCCCTTCGGAGCCTGTATCTCACCAAAGCCAGATCCATTACCCAGGAAACGGATGACCTGGAGCTACAATCCGGCAATCTTTGTCTGTCCCTCATCCCCTCATACACCCCCTCCGAAGGAAAACCAAGCCTAGGTGCATGGTTACAAAGAATGACAATAAAAGTAAATTCTATTATATTCTATGCAACAAGGACAGTACAAACATCTTCTTTGTTCCTTTGTCTCTTTTTCTTTATCCTCACTGTAAAATGTGAAACTGGAGTGCCAAGTACAATTTTGTTGTCACAATATATTCAAACCATGTTGTAACAATGACAATAAAGGTATATTCTATTCTATTCTACAACTCGTGGGAAACCGTGAGCTTTGTACGTTAATCATCACGGAGACCTAGCTTAATCCGAGAAGTCCTGATGCAAGTGTGCAGCTAGCCAGCTACTCTCTGCATAAATTTCTTACAACTGAAAGGAGAAGCCCTCCAATTTCATTGTACTTCTGCACAATTACAGTATAGACCATTCCTTCAACAGAAATTATGTGTTCTGTTTCTTTTTTTTTTTTTTGTAAATCTATGGTTGTTATTTTGTCACAGTCGTATACTCTCAGTCGGTAAAGGACGTCATCTCGAGGTAAGTTTTATCTTGGGAGCTTTCAAGAAGGGGAAATGCAATGGATTTTCACCAATTGCGGATCGAACTAATGAGTTCTGGTCCCCGTTAACCGCGATAACCAAGGGATTTCTCCATTTAATTGTAGGGTAGACCCCCGCGATACAAGAACGATGCCATACGACGTTTTCAATTTATGGTGAGGAATAAAATTTCAATTGGCCCCTTTTCATGACATTTTCCCAGCTATATATACACGGCATCAACAACAACTTATTTTGCATGCCCAAAAAATGTATAAAAGTACATCTATGCAGTGTTTGTGTATATGTAAAGTTACATCTCCAAAATACATCTCTGCTATTGGTTGACGCCAATTAAAATGCTGGTCTGCTATTTGTTTTGCATCAAGACATCATGAAAGTGTCGATATTCTATTGGCTGAACTATCTTCCACAATGTCTTTCAATTCATTAAGTTCACAATCTCATGTCATTTGTAATAACACCACCACTAACTAAACGAGTCAGCAATAAACAATACTGTGTGTCCCGAAGATGCTCAAAAAAATACATGATAACCTTGGAAACAAAGCTTGTTATTATCAAGAACTAAAGGAAGGAAGGAAAAGGAAGAGCATGACAATCCTCACAAGTTTTAAAATAGGTTTAATTTTTAATCTGCTGTCAGTTATACTTTAAATTGGAGCTGTAATAAGAAGTTGCTACCCACTTTTGGTGAATATGTTTCTTTATGTTTTTTTAACCTCTGCTGACAGATATTGTGACATCCTGACCTGAATTAGTTACTGGCATTAATTGCCATTCTACTACAGCCATCGGACTTTGGAATAAAAAAAAACAACAGATGCTTTTAATTTTAACATTTATTGTCATAATTTTTTTTCCTGCACCTGTGGAGTGAATATACAACATCATGTCAACTTATTATCGTGGTAATTTTGACCTATTTCCATTTCAAGCTGTGGATTAAACATAGCATTCATGCAGTAAACTGTTAATACCTGTTCAGGAAGCTTGGTTCGCTAGATATTTCAAGCACTTTTTAAAGACTTTCAAAGCAAATTTTCCAATTCCTCCTGCACCATTAAAAGAAAAAAAATTGGTGTAAATCATTTGAAGAGCCACAAATATATATGCGATTTATATGTGCAATTTTTAATATTGCATGAGCATTTATCAAGACAAATTATTTTTGGATTTCAAGTAAATTGTGAATCTATTTGTCTTTGAGACAAATCCCTCCCCATAAACTACAGGTGTTGGGTAAAAATGACTTATATGTATCTTACATTTTCATTAAAAGGAAGGTATTCCCATTACTATTTACGCTGGAAAACACTACCTTCATTTTTTTGCAGGGCCAATGATAAATATCCATAGTTGATGCATAATCCTTGCACTAATATCAAATTCATCAGGAGGTAGAGCGCTCGTCTTGGGATCAAGGGATCCCAGTTCGAATCCCGGCTCGTCCGTGTTACATGTCGAAGTGTCCTTGGGTAAAACACTGAACCCCTATACCCCCAATAAGCAGGTTAGTGTCTTACATGGCTGCAATACAAGGCCGCTATTGGAAAATGTGGAGCACATTGTAAAGCGCTTTGGGAAGTCATTGACTTGAAAAAGCTGTATAAATGCAGATTATTTCATTGATCATTTCAAATGAGGAAAATGAGGAAACTAGAGCAGTGAAACTACTGAGTTCCTGAAGAAGTGGTGTGATGTCAAAGAGTATACAAAAAATGACAAAAGCAGCAGAGATCTGGAAAAGTTCAAGCAATAAGCAAACAAAGAGAGAAGTGAGGTAGTCCAGATAGAAAGCGACAAGGAGGCATGGTTGCAGAAAGGGGGACAGTTAGTTTATCTTGTCAAAGAATAGTTATTGGTTTTAGATAGTTTTAATAAATTCTTCAAATTGAAAGTACTATAAGCAATCTATGAAAACAATAGTATTTTTTACACATCATTTTCTTTGACTGTTGTCAACAAAATTTTGCAGTTCAAACAACATTTCATATATACACTGGTTTATTTCTGTGATTACCTGCAAATAATTTGGACGATGTGGTGTAAGATCTACATATCACAAAACCCAAAAGTATTTTGAGTCATGGAATGGTGAATACAAAGGCAAGTCATCAAAAGAAGTATGACAACCAATAATAATGGAATCAAAACAAGGATCCTTGTACATGCCCGTGAACAAAGATGTGACATGGAGGTAACAATACTCTTAGTGCTGTTTAAAGCAGGGAACTTTCCTCAAAGAAAAAAAAAAACGATTTTGAGGGGGAAATCAATTTTCAGGTTGGCATATACACATTTTCATCATTCAGGGTTGTATAGGTGACAACTGAGAACTTTATCACAATAGAACCCCGTAAATACTAATATACATTTTACATTGTGTGTTATTTTGGAGGCTTCCTTGGGAGCCGCTATGGGTTAACTGGTGAGTGGTAGCTGATGCGACTTCTAGTACAGAGAATACAGTAACTTTTAAGCAAAACCACTGAACTTTAGTACATGTTACACTGCATTAATGACATGTTGAAGAGAAGTACCAATATCATTTACTTATGTTTTCATAACTGAACAAGCAGAAGAATGTCCATAAACAGGCTTTTTATTTATAAACATAGGAACATCATTACATTCAGAAATAAAACAAAAGACAACCTGTAAATGCAGTGCAATAACTCTTTTCATACCACAACTGTGGGTACTTTAGCATGTCCAACCAACCCTAACAAAACACCATTGTAGGCGTAGCAAGATAATTAGGCAAAGCATTTCTTACTAAGGCAATACAGACAAAGGGTTCCATTGTTATTGAGTGAATGAGTGGCCCATTTGGGACTGAAACTTGGTGTGTTATGTCATAGTTTAAAAAACAACAACTAATCTTGAGCTCATGGTGTATGACTGCTCAAAATTCCTAAAGGACTGACTAAAACAGTAACAGATAGCAAAACTGTTCGGATGAAACTGAAAGAGTAATACATGCTAACTCGCACTATTATATCCAAAACAAACCTCAACTTTGATCTTGAGTTAACATAAAGATTCCCGTAATTTAACTCAGGGAGTGAAGATTATTCTGGAAAAGGTTTTATAAAGTACCCAAAAATAGTTTACTGCACAATCCAAGTCACCATGCCTCATTAATATTCAAGATTGAGCGACCTGGGAGGTCAAACACCTCGGAGTCACAAAGCTAGCTAAATGCTCGGTGGGTCATGGGCAATCGAGCAACGTTAATAATATTTTAATAAATATATAAATGTGAAGTAAATAGAAATAACTGAAATATCTCATTACATACAAGATCGAAAATGCCGGCTGGCTTGCATGTTTTTTTGGTCCTCCCACTGATTTTTGTTAACACTCCAATGGTCTTGGGATACTATTCTCTGGAGAGGTGAGACCAAAAGATTTTTTGGGGGACAATGGATAAACGGAATGCATTTAGGATAAAAGATTGACCCCTGTAAAGGTAAGAACACACTGCCTACGGTGAAGCAAGGTGGGGATCAGTCATGCTGTAGGGTTGTTTTGTTTCTTTAGGTACAGGGAATTTTAACGTGTGCAACATTTCATAAATTTCTCTACCAGGAGCTATTGGAAACAGTTTAAAGATGTGCTCTTTTTCATTATATACATGCATTGCAAATATAATACTGTACAATGTTTCAGTAGTTTATTGTTTCTTGATGCCCTTGCTACATCCATTGCAGCCTGGTCATCCTGGAAGGGGGATTACCTCATGTGCGGCCCCTTCTCAAGGTTTCTTAATTTCCTCATGCTAAGGTTTGAGTTTTTCTTGCCCTCACGCAGGTTTAAATCAGGGGATGGTGTAATAATAGTCTGTGGTCTGTGTACCCCTTTGAGACTTCTTGTGATAAAAGGCTTTACAAATAAACATGACTCGACTTGGACGCAAAGTCATGCAGTCATTGAAGAAACTACCGCTTGTAAAACTTCCAAAAAGACAATGATCCTAAGCAAACCTCAAAATACAAATCAAGTAAGTCAGTTGCAAAAAAAGGGTTGGACTTTTATAGAGTGGCCATCACAATAATCAAACATAAATCCCATTGAAAGTGTTCCGTGGGACATGACCAAGGCAGTTGCAGCACGCAAGTCAATGAACTGAAGGCCTTTGCCTGTTAGGAATGAGCAAAGAACACTTTTACCGTATAGGATGTGCTTCAATATAATTTTGCCATGTAGACAACTTGCATTTTAATGAACAACATCTATTTAATGACGATTGCCTACCTGTTTTTATTCATTTCTGAGTTATTTTCCCTCTTGGTGTCATCAAATGGAAACTACCAAGAGATTCTGAGTGAAGTATAATTGTTGTGTTAGTCTTCAAAAAATGAGAAAATGCTTATAGATTTGAAGGTCTTGTGTTCTAAAAATATTGATCAAGGTATATAATGATTGTAAAGGGTTAAGATACCAGCTTTATGTTCTCAGATGGTTCTCAGACGAGTGAAACAACTTTCAACAAATAAGAGCAAAACAAACCCAAGTATAACCAAACTGCCACTACCTGTTTTACAACATTTCAAGAAGCACAGACAGAGCTGTTAGTCTTTCAAATAAATGTGCACACCTATTTCTGCATCATCCAACGCTTAATTTAACCATTACTACTTCCCACAGGCCCTTCAACTCCAACCACTTGACATTTAACAATGAAAAAAACGTTTATTTTTAAACTCATGTTCATAAACAAAAGCGATTTGCTCAATCATCAGAATATTGTTGGATGCCAATATTGCCTGAAATCCTATCAGCAGAAGTTAAAAAAAAAAAAATTGGAAACAACTGTTTGATTTTTTTTTTAATGAAAATTTCACTTTAGGTACGGTTCATGTTATGTAAAATAAATGCAAATTTCTCGAGCTGCAAGTATTAAAAAAAATGTCTTTAGAATAGAATTAAGTGGTTTTTATTATCATTAATATAAACATTGCGAAACATTGTATGCAAAGTGATAAGACAGTGTACTGCAAGGTAAACCTGTAATAAAGATTTTAAACATGAGAGATGAGAGAAATTAGACTGTCAGGATAAAAAGGCAAAAATATTTTAAATAATAATAATAATACGAATAATAATATTAATAGGCAGCACGGCGGCTCAGTGGTTAGAGCATGTGCGGCACAGTTCTGAGGTTATGAGATCGAACCTTCCTGTGTGGAGTTTCCATGCGTGGGTTTCCTCCAGGCACTCCAGTTTCCTCCCACATTCCAAAAATATGCATGTCAGGTTAATTGGCTGGTCCAAATTGTCCCTAGGTGTGACTGAGCGAATGAATTGTCTGTCTCTGTGTGCCCTGCTACTGGCTGGTAACCAGTTCAGGGTGTCCCCTGCCCACAGCCCGAGGATAGCTGGGATGGGGTCCAGCACCCCTGCGACCCTACTAAGGATAAGCAGTGCAGATAATGGATGGATGGATAATAATAATAATACATTTTACTTCAAAGCGCACCCAAGGTCACTGTACAGAGAACATCAACCAGCAGAAAAAAAAAGAAGAAAACAAGTAAGTAATAAATAACAAATACAAATAATGTAGAGTCAAAAAAGGGGGCAGTATGTGAAGCAGATATTGTGAATAGGCAAGTCTGTAGAGATGGCTTTTGAGTCTGGAATTGAAGGTGGACAGGGTGGCGGTATTTACAACGTAGTGCTAAGAGACTGGCCCAAGTTATAATATAGTGCAACGAAAAAGATCACTGAATTGTAAGAATAGTGCAATGAAAAGTGCAATGACATTGAGCAGCAACAAAAATCCCCAAATAAGTTGCAATGAATATATTTTCACTGTTTTGAGCAATAACATTTAGCTACAATAAGGAAAAACTAAATAAGTCACAAGCTATGTTTTCACAGTTTTGTACGCTTGTTTAAGGTGGTATTGGTCCCGGGAAGAAGCTGTTGCTGCGCCTGTTTGTCCTTGTTATGAGTGACCTGTAGCGCCTACCAGAAGGCAACATGTCAAAGAGATGGTGGCTGGGTTAAGAAAAGTCCTTTATAATGTTAATGGCTCTTCTGCGGTATCAATGTCCTCTAGACTAGGCAGAGAGCAGCCAATGATATCCGGGGCTGTTTTGATTACCGTATTTTCCGCACTATAAGGCGCACCTAAAAGCCTTTATTTTTTTCAAAAGCTGACCATGCGCTATATAATACAGTGCGCCTTATTTATGGATCAATATTAATTCGCAAAGTCTTGCAACTAACTTGCAGCCGCCGACTAGATTTTCCCCCGAACGCCAAGTAGTCCGCGGTGTATGCTGGGATTTATTTACCGGCATTTCATTGGCTAACCAATGTGTCAATCATCATTTGAATGGATCACTATTGGCTAAAGTTATTCGGAGGTCAAGGGGAGGATCCTTTTTATCATTTACAGGCTGGCATTGGCTTGAACGGCAAAACAAAGCCTTCAATTGGCCAAAAAAGACGTGTCAATCATCAGTTGAATCGATCACTATTGGCTAAAGTTATTCGGAGGTCAAGAGGCGGATCCTTTTTATCATTTACAGGCTGCCATAGGCTTAAACGGCAAAACAAAGCCTGCAATTGGCCGAAAACGATGAATGTGAATAGCATGTTTGGTTGTCTACGGCATAGAGCAAACATGTTTTACCATTCTGCATTTGTAAATATTTTATTCTCCTGGATTTACTACACCCACGGATATAAGAGGACCACGGCTGCACATTATTACGAACACAACGACTTCGGTGAGCTACTCTGGCTATATATATTATCCCTGTATCTTGTTTCAGACTGAACTCGATGTTTCTGTGATAAGCGGTGCAGATAATGGATGGAATGGAGTGTCTATTTTTAAATTAAACTCAATTCCAAGTGTTTATTGTCATATGTACAGTAAAGTTGCGAGCGAAAAAGAAAACAGAAACTAAGGAATGGTTGGCATTCCTTGAATCCCAAGACTTTAACCTCCCGAAAATGGAACGATGCATTTGAGTGACATCGTACGGACACCGCATCCGCACGTGTCTGAGACACGTATTTGCGTCTTTGCAAGCTTTCGGAATGTTAAGGGGGTAATAAGTTTGACTGAACTATCTGACTGTTTTGTCGACGTTCCCATTGTAGCGCCTTATAATCCCGTGCGTCTTATGTATATTAAAAATAGGACCAAAAACTATTTTTTCGGGGTGCGCCCTATATCCCGGTGCGCCTTATAGTGCGGAAAATACGGTACTTGCTTTAAATGACAGTGCGTGTAATTTGCCTATTCTTTAAATCATATACTTTTTTTAATGAATTACATATTTATACCAATAGAAGTTGCTAAATAATGCACACTGCCCCTTTACCTTTTCTTTTGAATCCCTTTCCACAATATTTGTTGCTTTCCCCATGCTCTTTATACGTGGTTGGACTGTGTCCTCGCATAAGGGGCCTTTGTAGCTCAGGAAACCGATCGATAAGGAGTTCACGTTTACTGGCAAAGTGCTTACCTTGTATTCTCAATGCCATTCAATCCAGCAGGGGACGTTCATCGGCCCACTGCAGAATCGAGTTTCACATGATCTTGATAATCAGGCAACTTCTGGAAAAACACCACCAATTATGATTGAAAGAAAAACTACATGGGAGTGCGTTCAAGTTGCAGTCTTAAGCACATTACGTTAGCGCTGTCAGCAACTACACTGAGAATTATAATGGGAGAAACAGCATTTACTTCCTGACTCATAAATTTTTTTTGGGTTTGAACAAATTTATTGACACTAATATTAAAATAAAACAATCATGACAATCACAACAGCAATTAAGCACATTCATAATATTATGTTCCAATATGATGTTATTACCAGCAAATGTGCTTTATGTATTGACAAACTCTTGAAACATATCAGTCAACGTTTGCAAAACATACAAACTTAGCTAATCAAACACAGACTAACACATCTCTTTAGGTCAAACATGACGTTGACATCAACGAAATGGAAAGTGGTTAGCTTGCTACAACTTTAATTTCTTCATAGAAAGTCCATGTTGGTCGAACCTTACCTCGCTATTACTGTTACAACAGGCGTGTTAAAAACACAAAGACATACATACATTTATATCTTACCGTGGACGACCGAATCAATGTTTTTCCACAAAGGTTGGATAAAGCTGTAGTTTTAAGGATTCCGCTTTGTTTCCGTACCAAGAAGACACATACAAATTGGAATCAGCAGCTGCCAAACTGCTGACCGTTTTCTTGCTTAGCCTGTTGACAACTGGCTCAATTCCTTATAGAAAAAAAGATTGGGTATTGTCAAGGCTAGACTAATCAAGCACCGTGTATCGATCACAGACGCTTACGGAGACTCACCGTTCGCCCAAGGCGTTTCGAGCGATGCTCCGAGAAGCAACTTATAGGGTCTGTAACAGATGAGACAGATGTAGAAGTAAACAAAGAATACAGTAGTTAAAAATTGGAATACAAATATGTTTAACTTTATTGTATCATTTTTTATTTTGTCCCATCGATTGACAAAAGTTAGATGTTTTCATTTGTTCATTTTGAAATAACTTTACCTCTAAATCGACAGCATTAAAAGATAATTGAACAAGAGTAGGATGTTTATTGAACAGGTCTATGTCACAAGGCGCATGGTTGATTTGAAAATATCGCCATCTAAAGTACATGTTTGGTAATCACCTTTCCACTCCTTTTCTGTTGAAACTTTTTCCTATGAGGGGCACAAAACCTTTCTGATGAGTTTGTAACAGAAAAAGCGTGATGATTGCAGGAGTGCCAAATGTCAAAAATGTTTTCAATTTATATATATATATATATATATATATATATATATATATATATATATATATATATATATATATATATATATATATATATATATATATATATATATATATATATATATATATATATATATATATATATATATATATATATATATATATATATATATATATATATATATATATATATATATACATATATATCTCATCTCATCTCATTAGCCGTACCGCTTATCCTCAGTAGGGTCGCGGGGGGCTGGAGCCCATCTCAGCAATCATCGGGCAGTGGGCAGGGGACACCCTGAACTGGTTGCCAGCCAATCGCAGGGCACACAGGGACAGACAACTCATTCGCTCATTCACACCTAGGGACAATTTGGACCGACCAATTCACCTGAAATGCATGTCTTTGGAATGTGGGAGGAAACCGGAGTGCCCGGAGGAAACCCACGCAAGCACGGGGAGAACATACAAACTCCGCACGGAAAGTCTGGAGCTGGATTTTAACCCACGACAGGTTCCCATGACATGAACTGTGCCGCACAAGCGCTAACCACTGCGCCGCGGTGCTGCCCATATATATATATATATATATATATATATATATATATATATATATATATATATATATATATATATATATATATATATATATATATATATATATATATATATATATATATATATATATATATATATATATATATATATATATATATAAATATATATATATATATGTATATATATATATATATATATATATATATATATACATATATATATATATATATATATATATATATATATATATATATATATATATAAATATATATATATATATATATGTATATATATATATATATATATATATATATATATATACATATATATATATATATATATATATATATATATATATATATATATATATATATACTGCGATTGGCTGGCGACCAGTTCAGGGTGTCCCCTGCCCACTGCCCGGAGATGGCTGGGATGGGCTCCAGCCCCCCGCGACCCTAATGAGGATAAGCGGTACGGCTAATGAGATGAGATATATATATATATATACCACAATACAAAAACACTTCTGGATTCTTCACAGAACAAAAGTCAAAAAATAAATAAGAAGAATTGGCATGAAATAAATAAAAAACAGAAAACACTTTGGGATCAAGAGATCGCAGTTCGAATCCCCGGCTCCGGCTCCTCCGTGTTACATGTGTAATACCCCCAATGAGCAGGTTAGCGCATTACATGGCTGCACGGCTGCTATTGGGAAATGTGAAGCACACTGTAAAGCGCTTTGGGAAGTCTTGACTTGAAAAGCGCTATATAAATGCAGATCATGTCATTTCATTTACAGAAGAAATTGTCAATTGAATATAACGGTAATATCAACTTTCTCTTAAACCTAACCCTAACAGGTCCAAGTTCTGCTTAGTTGTCAGGACACTGGACCACCAGTGGTATAGACAACTTGTGAAAAGGCAGTAGATTTAATCTCATTAATGCACTAGTTTATCGCGGTACTAGACGGGAATGTTAATCTTGTTGTGTGTTTTACATGTTACGATGCAGATTATATTGTCATTGTAACATGTGGCATGTGCAACGAAATTATAATTTCTCTTTAGCATCGTGACTAAACATATTGAGATAAAACCAAATGCCTTTTCATATGTCATCTACATCATTGGTGGTCCAGTGATAAATATTACGATTGATAGTCTCGTGGTCAGAGTTACTATTTGTTACCCCTGCGACCCGGATTGAATCTCGCTCTTACCATCGTTTTATTCATTTTTTATTTTTAGTACAACGACGTAACCAGACGACGCTGGTGTAACAGAGTTGAAATTTGATTGTTTTGAATGTTTTTTTGAATTCTCACAAAATCTGTGTTTTTGTTGTATTACTGTTAATATTCCGGTACCTCATTCAGTTGTTAAGTCATGGGCGTCTGCGACTGTTTTTTTCGTTTGGCACTTTATGGGCTTCAGCGCTTGCCGTAGCTTAAGTGATTTTTGTAAGCGTTGAAGGTAAGCTGTGCCCAATATCAGTTGGATAAAAAAATGCATATTTTGCTAGACATTTGAGCTGCTTTCGAAATTATTTTTGTATATAAAGATATATAAGTTGTTCTAAATGATGTGTATTAAAAAAGCACTAAATAAGAAGTTAATACAGCTTGAAATGAAAATGCAACATGTTTTGGTGCTGATAACGCCACGAGGTGCGGCCTGTTGAGTGATGACCCGTTCTTATGTATCTTCAATATTTTAGATAATTGCAGTCGAGAACAGAGACCCCTGACTTTTGTATTGTTTTATTTACTGAATGCAGGTACGTGGGAAAGTTATGTTCATTGTTATTATCGAAGTTTCATTATTAATGTGCTCGCATGTTGTCTGCTTGCCGTTGCTTAAGTGATTTTTGTAAGCGTTGAAGATAATTGCAGTCGAGAACAGAGACCCCTGACTTTTGTATTGTTTTATTTACTGAATGCAGGCAATAAACCCAGAGATTGTGAAACCTTGTGTCGTGCATGAACGAGGGTCGCTACACTTACATCAAAAAACAACAGCGAACTGACAATGAAAGTGCTGCATCTGAGTCAAATCAGGAGGCCTTTGCTCCTACCAGTAACCATGGAAATCGGTTTTATGTAGGGCAGCAAATAAATACAAAAATGAAAAATAGTACTGTGTAAGAAAATAGAGTGAGACAAGCAACCACTGTTTCCAATATAACAATGTTTAAACTTCCGCTTCCACTGTTTCTGAGCTGTAGCGTTTGGTGAAAAAAAAAAAATCACTGCAGATACCATGTACAGCAGTTCCCCTGTGACAGTAAAACCGACCATTGATCCAGTCATGGGCTAACTACGGCCGGCTTTAAGCTATTTAACCAGGCCAGTCAAACAAAAATAGTAAAAATATAATCTTAAAGAAGATCAACAGTACTAATACTGTACAAGTATTATCCCCTTTGCTGCAGTGTCCGCATTTGCCCAGAAGATAGCGCACTCAAATCACTGTTTCAAGCTTTCTTTTTCCTCCGGATTTTGAAACGGTCAATTAGGTGATCAGACCTCTCAATTCCAACCCTACGGGCTGTGCTTCAAGCAATGTTGTATGCCTCAGCTATTATTCAGACAAAGCTAGAACCTGTGACCGCCTAGTCTCGGGGCGGGTGCTCAACCCTAAGGCCACCGAGCTGGTACCACTGCTCCACGTTGCACGATTGGAGCAGTATTGTGCTTTGAGTATATGATTCCAAAAGGACAAAACAATCCTTTGTTCTCAATCTAGGTATCACTATCGTATTTTCCCTTACAAAATACAAAATAATCTTACACCATATTTTTTTCCAAACGTGTTTATTTATGTAGTTTAACATGTTATATTGTACATGTGTTTCGTTATATCATATATATTGTTAATTAACATTTTGTTGTTAGATACTGAGTTGCTCGACATGAATGAGGTTTATGATAAAAAAAGTTCAAAAATTAAGTAGCTTGGACGTTCACTGTAGAAGGAAAAAAAACGTGCAACTATAAAGTAGAATAATACATTTTCTTATTCAAATTATTAATTCATTTTCTGCATTAAATTATTGTTGGTAATATACTGATTAAAGGGATAACCACAAACCTGTCTTTTTTCATTTACTTCTTTTATACTTACTTTTTTTCTTAACTTTTTTATACACCATAATCATTCGTAATATAATGCATCAACGCAAGTGAGCCGTTTTTAATGAGTTCAGCCGAAAAAACCCGTTCTCTAAAAAGAGACGGACTTCCTTTCACTACACAACTACCACATGAAATCCGATGATTTTAAGACCACATGTATTTCAAATTTACCCAATCAACCCCGCCTGTTGTTTTCAGATCAGAATGACTTACGGCGTTTTAATTCAGGTTCGGCCATTGCGACTTGATGATTGTATCCAAAGAAAATTCAAAACTATGTTGTAATGTTCACGTGTGATCGGACTGATGCATGATGGGAAATCCCCAGGCGGCCGACGCATGCACACAGTAGCATCAAACCGCTCGCTTTGTTTGCAGCGAAAAAAAACGATACCGAGATAGAGGCTACCGCGGCGAACTCGTTTGACTTGATTGATTTGCCATTTCGTGATAGTCGGTGTGGTACCCATAATTGACAAATTTGCGTATTTCTGTAAAGATTTTCTTGTACGTCGTACACGTCTTAACATGCATAATAAACGTACTTTGTATGGCAAAAAGGTTGACAGGTATGCTACAATCACAAGCACAGATTTACGGGCAGAAAAATCTCTTTCATCGCCTTTTAATGTAAAGTAGAACAATACATATTATATATAAAGCATTCCCACAACTAGAAGGCCATCAAAACTAATAATATTTGTAAAAATGTTGTTTTTTGTTCCATGTTAATTATCTGTTTGCCCCCTGAAACATCTGTTTATCTATATTTTTCTTGTAATTTTGATTATTTTTACGGTTTGGTTCTGCACAAAATTGCAGTGGATTTTTCTTCATTGTAGTGTGTGTGTGTGTTTTTGTCACGTCCAGAACAAAGGGTAGACCCAATCGCGCAATGTTTCTTACAAGTTTATTGAGAGGAAAGGCAGCGCCCGCGATCCGGTGCTCGCTGGATCGGAACGTGTTCTGAATGCGGAAGTAGATCTTCCGGAGCGGGAGATCGTGGTGTCAACAACGTAAACAACAGGTCGATAGCCGGGACAGGAGAGCCAAAACGTGGTCAGGATCAAAAACGGGTCGTAAGCTGGGACGGGAGAGCAAAACGTGGTAGGAATCAAAAACAGGTCGTAAGCCGGGACAGGGGAGCCAAAACATGGCCGGGATCAAAAACGGGTCGTAAGCTGGGACGGGAGAGAAACACGTGGTAGGAATCAAAAAACGGTCGTAAGCCGGGACGGGAGAGCAAACGTGGTCGGGGTCAAAAAAAAGGTCGTAGCCGGAGACAAACGGGGAGATCAGGAACGGACAGGTGGAAAAATGGGTGCAAAAGCAGGAGCGACGGGAGTCAGACTTAAAGTGCTTGCCTTGTAGGAACAGAGGTTCGCTGACGGACTGACAACAGAAGAGTGACAGGACTGGGCTTAAAAAGGACAGGGAACCAATCAGGTAGCCAGCAGCGGCTGGCGCCAAATGAGCAGGCACAGGTGATCCTAACCAGTCATCGTGAGAGTTTTGTTCAATAAAGCATTACAATGAAAAAAATATGACCGGAACTACAGAGAGGCCTCCTCATTGTTGGAATTTAACAATTTCAGAAAAAGCTTTGCTTATTTGTTGAAGAGGTAACTCATTGTGTCACAATTAAGCCATTAACAGCTATTTGAGACAACGGATTCAACCCCCAAAATTCTCTTTTAAGAGGGTGTCTAAAGTAGTTGCTCACTAAAATAAGAATAGTCTGGTCAAATTTCATATTAAGGACAAGTAAAGTAAAAAATAATAAAAGTGTACAACAAACCTTATATTACACAACATTCTAAATAGTACTGTATTTGTGAAATAAAGCTTCGCAATAACCAATATACAGGATCTGTACTTCACCACTGACAAGTAGACGGACTTCTTGAATTAGTATATGCTGTATACTATTCTAGCAAGATTCAAACACCAAACAGAAAGTCTGAAGTTGGCATTATACTCCATAACATTTTGTTCGAGCTGCTTTTTAGGGACAAAATAAGAAATAATCAACTCAAATCTGGAACCCTATGAGGACTCTCACAAGCTGTGAAATTGAACCTTCCAGTGGAGTAGGAAAACAGCGCTCTCTAGTGAACAAATACGTTAGACACACAAAAATATGTCATGTCATGTCAAGTCATACAATAGTCCGTACATTGCTTTTTGAATGAAAACGATGAATAAAACTTGATACATGTCGACTCAAGACAAAAACATAAAAATTGCTTTCGGAAAACTTAGAGGATAATTAGGTTTCACCAACCAAACAAATCATATGAGGCAAATTTTCCTTTACAGTCACAAAAGTGCAAGAGATCTTGCTTCTTGAGAGTTGCATTTTATTTCCAAGTATATACAAATCAGTGGTGGGCCATTAGGGCCTGGAAGATCTTCTCTGCTGGCCTAAAAATATCTAAATCATTTGATGTAATTATGTTTTGTCCACGAATACAGTAATCCCTCGGTTATCCCGGTTAATGGGGACTAAAACCACCCGCGAAAAGTGAAAATCCGCTAAGTAGCAACGCCCCTGCTTAAAAAAAAATAAATAAAAAAAAAATATATATATATAGATATTTTTTTCTTTTATTATTATTATTTTATTTCCTGTTGACTGTTCATAGATCCCTTAACTGCAAGGGTCGTTGGGGAACCATATATATGGCGAGATATATATATATATATATATATATATACATATATATATATATATATGTATGTATATATATATATATATACATATATATATATATATATATATGTATATGTATATATATATATACATTTTTTTCAAATTATTTTATTTTATTATTTTATTTTTTTTAGACCTGCGAAGCTCTGAACCCACGAACGTGGAACCGCGAAGTAGCGAAGTCCCACTGTACTTATTAAATCATTTTGAATTGTTTAAAAACTTCCTTTCATTACTTTCCCCCTAGTTGCACTGCTTCCAAATGTGTGCTTTCATATTTAAGCATTCAAGCAATCAAATTTTAGCCATTTGATGTTGCCAGGGTCAGAAATCTGCCCGGAAGCCTTCATCAACAATCCTGAAGGCCATTGCAGCATAAGATGGGTTTCGATAACACTGTTGGTTTAACTTCAGCCAAACAGTTTTTGAGTTGGCAAAGTGAGAGCCCTTCGGGAGCCCTCCGGAAACGTCAGCTAGGGAGCAGTAATGCACCAAAAAGTTGAAAATCTATTCATCTTAATCTACCAAATTATATTGACATTTATTTTTTCACTCTACAGTAAACTTTTAACTCATTTAAACATTTTTGTTGTACTGAGCAACTTTAATGTCAAGCAAGTCAGAATCAATGGAAAACACACAACATAATGTTGTTTAAAATACTAACATTTCAGTGCGACAACAAAAAAACTATCGAATACAAAAATCACCCATCTATCCATTATCTTCACTGCTTATCCTCAGTAAGGTCACAGGGGTGCCGGAGCTCATCCCAGCTGTCTTCGGGCAGTGGGCGGGGGACATCCTAAACTGGTTGCCAGCCTGTAACAGAGCACACACACACAGACAGCTCGTTCACACCTAGGGACAATTTGAACCGGCCGATTAACCTGAAATGCATGTTATTGGAATGTGGGAGGAAACCGTAGTGCATGGGGAGAACATGCAAACCCCACACAGGAAGGCTGGTAGGTCGATTTGATCCCATGACCTGAGAATTGTGCCGCGGACCCGCTAAACACTCAGCCGCCGTGCCGCCCATATAAAAATCAACTTTACATTTTTTTATGTTTAACACATTATCCCTAAAAAACACAGGTAACATAAATCAAAATATTTACAGATGTACAAAAAAGGATAAAATACAAAGTTATTCTAACCTACTTAAAAGTCAGTACAGAATCCCTGACAAAAAAAAGGATATTGACCAATCACAAATGAAAATAAGCAACTCGAAGGGAACAGGCTACTTTGTTTACTTCCAACAGCTGGCTTATAGGGCCAGTTCGTTCGCAAATGACAAACCATTAAAGGCATTTACTAAAGTCATAGGTGTGAAATGAATGTCTTATGTATCCAATGTCAGTTCTTTACACCATAAAGCAATTGAAATGCAAATAGTGGCCGGTCCAGCCTCCATTATTACCAATTTAATCTTTGCTTGTTATCAACAATGATGAAGACATTTTTCAAACATGGACAGATATACAAAAGAGGGTATCTCAGTTAACTTGAAAATCGTCTTCTGGTGTCTCTTATTCACACCACATTCATTTGTTCTTCCTTGGTTACAAGAAGAAAAGAGACAAACATACTGTAAGTAGAATTTGCCTTACGCTAGGAGGTTGTTTAATGTGGACATTATGAGTGAAAGTGATGGAAAGGAGAACTTTTTTATTTTTGGGTCACTTGGCAAAGAGCCCAAAGCAGACTAGAGGAAAGGGGGGGGGTCTTAGAGTTGGATGTTTTATTTGGAGAAACTCTTCCCATCCAAAAAGAAAGATAAGTTCAAGCATGTTCCCAGGGAACCAAAGAGAGGTGAAAATGGTTTCTGATGTGTTAGGGTTAATATTTTCGTAATAGGTTAAACTGGAGTGATCAGTAAGAGAGGCAAATGTAGTTTTAGAATTTATTCACTGCAGTGGGCAGACGGATTCAAAAGATCTCACCGTCTCACAAGTTTCCCGCGTTGCAACCGGATTTTGTCCAAAAGCGTGCGCATGCGCAGAAAGTATCAATGACGTCACACATACGTCTACGGTTCAAAGTTCGCACATGCGCAGTAATAACCAACGACGTCATATATATCTTTCGGTTCAAAAATGGTACAAAACAGCAGAAAGCGAATTGTAATACAGGTCAAACTCATCAGGATTATTTGTAACATAGTAGACAGAGAAATACACAATTAACTAAATATGATTAGCTTTGACATTTCCCCCCTGTTGTGGATTTCGAAGGATATCAGTGATAATACCAGAGATTTTCAAGTTAACACATCATTATGAAATACAACAGGTTAGTAGTTTCGTGGAGGGGCGAAAAACCTTCGTAAAGGAAAAAATTCCCCTCCTCCCACCTCATTTCCATGAGGTCGAGAGTGTTTCTTATGCTAGAAAACGTAGTAGTAGTAGCGATGGTTAAAAACACAAAACAAAGAACCATGCCTGTGCATTGGTCTCCACAGGGCCTGGATGACTTGGTGAACGGGACTCGATTAGCTTACCCGCTCAGATCTTCGCGTGTGCAATGGGGAGGTTTCCCTTTAGGGATAAGTCCTTTTAGACAATGTTGTCTAAGTCCATTTAAATTTGGTGTATGGGAACTGATACCAATGTAACAAAGCAGTCAGCAAAGTCCAAAATTTTCAACATAACGATAGAAGAAATTGAACCTAATCTCGTTTCTTCCCTCAGTTGTTAGGATTCTAATTTTGGTACTTTTACGACCATTTCTCTGAATATCATTGTAGAATCTAATGCCTATTCTTTCGGAAGAATAGATTAGGGCACTATTGGCAGCTTTTGATGCTGTTTTTCATGAGCATGGGCACCGTAAGTATCCCCACACCTCCTGGCGTGATGATGATGTGTTGCTTGTAGATGAGGTGACACCATCCAGTTGTCCACATTGGATTGCTCCTCTTTTCGGATCTGGCAAGTTAGCTTCTTCCCTGAGATGACAACAGCCTCCTGCGTCGAGGCGGACGTGTGTAGGAGACACAGTTGATGGCGCGAGTGCTGGCACACTCCCCAGAGTCCTGACCGCTGTCCTTGGAAAGAAGTTAGGTTTGACGCTCCCTGTGGGCTGACAGAACTCCATCATCTGATCAGCAGGGGTCACCTTCTCCTGTATGGATGAGAGAAGCATAAATCAATACCATAGAACTGAATATTCAGGGAAAGCTATAGATGGGGAAAAAAGGATAGTCAGGACTTAATTTTTTTTTTATTAATAAGATTGTGCTATCCATAATTTACTCTCCCCCCCTGTTGAGACTTCATGGCTCAAAACAAATTAAAAAAAAATCATTTATAGATTTGTATATTTTCTCAAGTTGTCTTTATATTTTAAGTGAAAATCAAAATCCCCACTATAAGATGCCCTATCTATTTTGAACATTTTATCCCAAAATTCTAACTCGAAGATAAACAATTTATTTTTTAAATTGTCAGTTCTAAATTTCAAATTTTGCTTTTTCACTAAATCTAGTCACTGAATCAGTTTAACCATTATCCTTGTCAGAATCATTTACCCTGATTTGAGTGTTTGAGTGTTCTCTTTTGTAGATTGATCACATTCGAGAAAAAAAATTTGTATGCACTTTTTATTTGCATTTTCTTTTGATTTTTAATGTGTTATCCTGCTGTTGGCCATTCCCCTCGAGGCAGATGACCAGGATAGATTGTTAAATTGTCAATTTAACCCAAGAAAAGACGTTTTTATTGTTATGATTCACCCTTTGTTTTGCCTTTTGTAAAAATCATAACCTATGTATTATCTTTTCAGTAAGTAAATTTCAGATAAAATAACAGTATTTTGCAAAGAAAGCAGGTAATTCACGCTCAAAGTGAATGATTTTGCCAAAAATGAAAAATACCATCCCAAAATGTTCTCAATGTGGGCGATTTTCTAATGGTAAACGGTTATTTTAATTGATTTTTGTTAATCAATTTGATAAACATTGTAAATTTGTTATATTACAACATTTCTTCTGTGTAAAATTTTTCTATTCGTCCAAATTTCGTAATTTGAATCTCAAAAAACAGTTATATGGAGAGCTCATTCAGAAGACAATTTTTCATCAATTTCGGAAAAAACTAGGTTTTAACTTATATTTTACGGAATGTCTCAATTTCCTCCTGAGTTAAAACCTAAGTTCACAATCTATGAATAGGAGTGAAATCAGACACATTTATAAATTTGCAGATGAATTTATCAATCTTCCTCAAATACATTTACACTTTGTATTAACAAGACTCTACATAACTTCAAGCAGACGTATTCTTGAATGTTGTCTTTCAGTCTTTTGATTTGCTTATTCCACATTTCATTCACCATTTGAATGTTGCTTTTGGCCCATCAAAAATAGTTTTTCAAAAATGTGTCCATGTCAAACACAAAATGACTTTATTGACTTTTTTGTCAATTTCACTGGTAACGACTGCAGGAATCTCCTGTTAGCTGTCTGAAAAGCAGCTGGGATGTGCCCCATCACTCCCTTGATGTCGTTGTTGATGAGCGTAGCTGGGATGTGCTCCATCTCACTCCCTTGGCCTCGCTGTTGATAAGCGGCGCAGATAATGGATGACTGATGTCTTTGGCTCTTTCAGCAAATGATTTTTGTCCATGATTTCTTTTTGACAGGTTGGTATGTCCTTTGAAGAGTAAATGGACTTTCAAAAAGAAAGGAGAGTCTTTTTGTGGAATTCACTGGCACTTTAGAGTCTCGTTAATTCCATTGTGCTTATGTAGTGGGATTTTTTAGTAAATTGGCCGGATTATTCAATGTCTTAAATTTTTCTCTAAATTTAAGTACTAGTAGACATTATCTTATTTTAATCAATTTCTATTCATTTATTTCCCATGCAATTATTCTTAAATTAGCCCGATATGTCTCAAAATCAACTAATCCGTTATTTCCTATGGCCCTCTTCAAGATTGATCAGTTTCTCATTGTCTTCTAAAAATGCTCTTCCATAGAAACCGTTTCCTTTTAACTTAACCAAAAGTCAGTATTTGTTACACATTTGTTTATCATTTGTCAATCGTAACACTCAATCTTAAAAAATTCAGTGTGTAATCAATTGTCCTCCCAATTTCCTTTGGGCTAAATTTGTCAAAATTCCAAACCCTCACACTAAACATCAAAAATCTCAAAAGATCAACAAAAATTTCTCAAAAAATGCCAAATCGAACTTAATGTCATAACTTCTCTAATTGTATTTTCTTCTCTCTGTAACCATAATCAATCTTTTGTCATTGATTCAATATAGAGCCATACATACTTGTCACTTATGAATTATCTTGTTGAGTGTATCTATTTTGTTTATTCATTATCTTTTATTCTGCGCAACAATCTTTGTTTCTACGCACTAGTCTTCGTTCTAAGCATCCTTTCGAGATCCCGTGATTAAAGCTAAACAAATTAACGATCTGGTCCGACTTAATACTTGTTTCCTTTTTTTCCTGTTTAAAAGAAAAAAAATAGATTCAGTGACTGAAATAGCTTCAGCTACGTTATGATTTCTAGTCTCCAATTCTTTTTTGTGTTAATTTGTCGTCATTTTCAAACTTCTTTCAAAATTTTGATTATTTGAAATGGTTCAAATGACCTATTGAGAGTAATCTATTATTGAATACGAGAACAACTAAGGAAATAACCTTTACATATTATGCCTCTTTTGAATTTGTCCATTTACGAACGAGAAGATGAACACTAAAATTATGGACGGTTTTCCAGTCATCTTCATTGCTTTTTTCGTCCCTGCTTTATCAGGAGCAAAACTACATGTCTTAAAGTTATTACCCTTTTGCTATTCGCATATTCAACAAAAATGATCAGTTCGGTTACTCAAATGTTCTTTCTTTTTAAACTATTCTGTATAGTTATCTTGTATTATACACTCATTGTTTTCAATTCCCCACGTCATTTATGCTGGGGACGCAACTTTTTTCCTTTAAATTGTCATTATCATTTAATTACTCTTTAACAAAGATTTAACACATTACAAGCCTAATCGTTAATTTGGTTTTGTTATACGAGTTTTATTTTCCTGCACGCCGATCTTAGCTAACGAGATCTCATCGCTTCGAGATTACGTCATTGTTGTTGGTAATTCTTGTCGAGTGAAGGTCAGTCTTTTTATTAGACAAACGGCTTTTTTCCTTGTTCAATTCATCAAAGAGAGCTTGCTTTTACGGCTCATTTGGTTTGATGATTGATGTCACGAATTATGTACTACTAAGATGTTAAAGAGAGAAGTACAGAAAGTAGAAAAGTGGAAAAAAGACAAGCCTGTTATTTGCAATTACCATCAACAAATGCAGAAAATTAATAATTCGATGACGCAGATATCTACTATATTTGTCACCGATTCATAACTTCGATCTTTTTATCACTAAATTTCAGGGGTTGTTCGATCTCTGCCAAGATCTATAAATCTTTGAGCAAGCTAGTACAGGGAATTCAAAATCCCTATCATATTATCATTATTGATAGTTCAGTATTAAAATTGTTTCATATATATATTATATATGTGTGTGCAGCACGGTGGCGCATTGGCCAGCACGTGTGCGGCATTACTAAGGACCTGGGAACAGGTGTGTGTGTTCCAAGCCAGCCACTGGCTCTTGTGCGGAGCCTGCATGATCTCATTGTTTCCGTCCGGCTATCCGGATTACTTACCTCATTCAAAAACATGCATTTCAGGTGGACTGGCTGGTCCAAATTGTCCCTACGTGTGAATGAGCTAGTGAATTGTGTATCTTTGTGTGCCCTGCAATTGGCTTGCAACCAGTTCAGGGTGTCCTCCAATCGCTGCTCGATGGTCGCTGTGATGGACTCCAACAAGATGAGATCTACTTGTCATAGTTATGGTTCATACCGGCCGAATATGAACACAAAACTTTTCTGGTTCTCACCTGTAACACCTTTATTGATGACATATTCCTTTAATATCATAAAAATTGTTTTTTCACTTACCATTGTTCATCACATGGAATATCTTCATCATGTTATTTGTGCTACCTTTCGCTGATTTTCTCCCATTTTCTCCTCAGCGGGTTGTTGAGTCCAAATGAGACAAGAACCAAAATTCTAGAACTCAAAACATTGTTAGTGCAACACTTTTGCTGTAAAATCAAACTTTACCTTAGGTTTTTTGTAGTGTTTTCATGATGGTTCCAACTATTTTTCTATAGTCTATAATATTTTCCATTATGGCAACGAAATAGTGTAGTGTTCGATAGTATATCTATGTTCATTTGCCTTCAAATAGATTTTCATTCTTTAAATATTTTTTGTTAATTTACACAAACCTCAATTGTATGTAACATCTTACGTGCAATTATTTTTGTGTAAATATTGTATCAATTATAACTATAACCTTACTTCTCTGTTCCTTTACCTTACTTTGAAGATGGATTGTTATGCCAAATTTCATTGTCAGTCACAATATGTTAACCCATTTTGTAACTATATCGGTAAAGGTATATTCTAATCTATTATAAATGGTTTGCATTTATATAGTGTTTTTCAAGACCCTAGAGGAACTCTAAAAACACTAATGTGATGTTTTTCATACTTTTGTCTCAAGTTTTTCATATCCAATTTTCTGCGAATTATTTTTTTCTTTAAATAACTTTTCCCTTTTACATTCCTTCTTTCTCTTACTTGTATTCCACTTGCTCTTTTCCTTAACGATTCACTTTCTTTTCCCTTTTTTACTTCCTTCTACCAACTCTTATTTACTTGCAATATCCTTTCTTCTTTTTTCGCTCTGATCAGTCCACATCTTGTGTCTCTTCCTTTCCTCATCTTTTCTTTCCTTTCGTGAACTAATTCAGCCTTCAATCTGATCTTCGTGCCTACTTATTTAAAACCTTTCTTCAAAAACTTCGAACTTTCACTGTCCCTTCCACTCATAAATTTCACATCTGGATCATCTAACAACTTCCTATTGGTCTGACCCATTTTCTTCCTTTAACCAAAAAGAGAAAAACAAAAAAAACAACAACCCTAGTTTCATAAAAAGTTAATTAACCAAATAGAATTTTCTTTCTATTCTTGTAATCCTTGATTTATATATATAAAAAAAATATTCAAAGTTGAGAATACACAAACCCAAATACATAAAAAAAAAATCAAGAAACAAAAAAAAATTCATCGAATAAAATTTTTTTTTTTATTGTTTTGTATTAATTTGGCAATAACTTTTATCCATTCCAATTTGCTCAATTTGATACTTCCCCCGTCTTTACAGTCCTTAATTTTCTAATTTAGAACTGAAAACCGGAATATTCTATCTTTGTTTTTGTTATTGTATCTTTAGTAAGTGTTATTCTGGCATTAACTCATTTAATGCATCTAAAATAACTCAAACATAAGTTTTCTAAACTTAGCACACCTAAATTTATCGTTTTCCAATTGAAAAAACAAAAAAAATTTGGACCGAAAAAAAAAATATTTTTTGGAACCCCTTAGGCCCGCAGGCGTTATGTTGTACACCGTTAGCGTCAAACGCCGATTTCCCAAAAAACGAACGTTTTCGATTCCTAACGCGATGTGCTCTCGGTTCCACCCAAAAACAACATTTTTTTAAATGGTCTTACTCTTAAAAAAAACGTTTCTCTCGTTGCAATGTGCACTTCGCTTCCCTTTTTTTTTCCTTTTAAAAATGCGCGCGCTCTCTCGTTTGCGGCAATAATCTTCGTATTTTTCTATATTTTTTTCTTTTCAGTTACGTGGGCCGATTAAAAGCTACCTCAAACAGACATACAAGACAAGAAGAATAAGAATATAGGAAAGAATACAAACATTTACACATTGAACAAACATAAAACATTTGACAAGACAGAGTGGGCCCACAAAAAATTAGTTTAATTTTAGACCGTGTACACTTTTTTATGAAGCCATGCAGTTTACTTAAACCTTATTTTATTTTATATAACCACAGAGGGATCCGTCCTTTTTTTGAAAAAGGACAATGGGAAAAGTGGGGGGTCTTTTCTGTACCCCTCCCCCTTACTTTTCTTTCCCATTCTACCGACCCCACGCTGGGTTAGTGTCGACATTTCCGTCCCGAGGCAATCAATCCATTCCGTCTCAAACAAAAAGTTTGAGTATTTAAAATACTTCGTATTTTATTCTGATTCCTTTTGGGTATTTACTTAGCTAAGGTTTGTAATGGCTTCTCAAGCCCACATATGGCGCCCGTCCAACACTATGATCTCTCTCTGTGGCCAATTCAACTTTATCTTTTTATAAAAATGGCTTCGTTCTTAGAATTATTCCAAATTTTTATATTACAAATGCATCTCTTACCGACCACTTCATCCTGGTTCGTTGACGGTGACGCGGACTTTGAAGGGTTTCCTTGGTTCTAGACCACGCGGTAGAATTGATTGTTTTTTTTTTCGTTTTTAACTTTAAAATACTACGTACCGTCCAGGTCTCGGCACCAAAAATGTTAGGGTTAATATTTTCGTAATAGGTTAAACTGGAGTGATCAGTAAGAGAGGCAAATGTAGTTTTAGAATTTATTCACTGCAGTGGGCAGACGGATTCAAAAGATCTCACCGTCTCACAAGTTTCCCGCGTTGCAACCGGATTTTGTTCAAAAGCGTGCGCATGCGCAGAAAGTATCAATGACGTCACACATACGTCTACGGTTCAAAGTTCGCACATGCGCAGTAATAACCAACGACGTCATATATATCTTTCGGTTCAAAAATGGTACAAAACAGCAGAAAGTGAATTGTAATACAGGTCAAACTCATCAGGATTATTTGTAACATAGTAGACAGAGAAATACACAATTAACTGAATATGATTTGCTTTGACAGATGTTAACAGTATTACCTCGGTTATCGATGTTATCGGGGGGCGGAACCCCCTGCGAAACCTGAAAATTTACAAAGTATCGACGCCTCTTTATAAACGCCCTTAAGGATCAAACTTACCTCTAAATGATTTCCTTACCAACTGAGAGTATATACAAAATAACTCTAAACCTACAGTTGAATGAATACTCTTAATTGTAATAATATAAAAGTACAACATTGGAGGGCTTCTCTTTTCCGTGAAAGAAAGCGATTTGGAGAGCGTCTGGCTAGCTGCAAGCTAGCATCGCGTATCTTAGAGTTGAGCCAGGTATTCATGATGATTAAGATGGGGCTGAATGTAGCAGTTTCCCATAAGATGTAGCTCCAAGTCATCCGTTTCACGGGTAATGGATGAGGCGTTGTGTGATCGAGGCCCGGCAGGGGTGTCTTGTTAAGGAGCCCTAGAATTAAGCTGAACCTGCAGAACCGCTATTGCTTTCTCTCCCAGGTTGCCTCATTCTCCTCCCGGACTTAAAGACAATCAGGTGATTACCATTTCTTTGCACTCTTCTGACTTTCTTTGAAGTCCAATTTTTTTATTATTATTAATTTTTTGACCGAGGCCATGGACTCGTGGCCAGGCTTTAGATATGGTTGGTTAAAGGTGTTGGAAAAAAAATCCTAAATTTGATGAATCTTGGTTTACTATTCCTGTTTCATTTCTATTTCCGTCTGTTGACCGATCATCTATTCTAATCTTGGTTGACAAACCCATTATTAGTTGCAAAATTTACATAAATGCACACTGACAGGGTTTTAAAATCAACCTAAATCTGTTTTCGAGTCAGATTTTGAAATCATCAAATAAGCGAAGAAAACACAATTCCCATGGCTATCTATGGTTTCTCAAAGTTTATTTGTCCACAGTCATGATCAAAGGAATAATCCAATTTCCAGTGCAACCTTCGTGTGATGCTCTATGATTGATCAGATCCTTGTTGATGTCAGACCTACAACAGATACAGGACCCAATCGCGTGACGTTCTCACACAAGCCCTTTATTTTATGGGAAATAAGGAGTCATGCACGTTAGGAAGCCGGTCTGGCGTGGAAGGACAGGACGCAAGAGAACGACGAGAAGCTAGACGGGAACCAAAACTGGAGAAACTAACCAACAGGACAAGAATAGTTGGAAAACAAAACTGGAACCCGAAATTAAACTGTACAATAATAAACGGGAACAATACCGGACTGCAGATATCACAGGAAACAGGACAGAACCCACGTCTTGTGGGGCAGAAGTTCGTTGACGGGCTGACACTGAAGCAAGAGAGCGCTGAGCCTTAAATACACCTGAAGTCAATCTCTAAACGAGCTGCAGCTAGCACAACACGGGCATGGCCAATTGGGCACCATGGCCACCGTGACACACACACGGGTGTGGCCAAGTGGGCGCCATGGCAACCATGACAGTTTAATTATTTTACTAGGACAGGGGTCGGCAACCTGAAATGTTAGGAGAGTGATATTTGACCAAAATAAAAATAAACAAATATTTGCCTGTTGCTGCCCAAAAAGCTTTATAAAAGCCTTATTATGATTGCAACATGTGCTGTGTGAATCTATATTAGTATACTATCAAAATGACAAAGTAATGCAGCGAATCCTGTGGAGAATGATGTACCATGTTACTACTCTATTGTATGGTTGTAAGTTTAATGTCAATAGGATGTTAAGAAATTACAGTATGTTTAATTTATTGATAACATTAAAGAAATGCAATTAAGAAATCCAATGTTGGATGTCATCTTTATTTTGAGGGTTAGAAAAAACAACAAAAATCATACTGTAGCGGGCTGAGACGGGAGTCGTAGGCGGAGTGTCAAACAAAGGTGCCAACGAAAGCTGCTTTAATGACATTTAAACTTGCAATAACAAAGCAAACACAAGAGTGGCTCGAGCCGGCCGAATTAAGAGTCCCCCTAGGAACTCGCTAACTAAACAATGGTTCCGTGGGTGAATTATGTAAAACCCACTACACAAGACCCCCCAGAATTCACCCATAGTCAAAGTCTCTGTGCCTGGTTGGGATGCTGACCCGGCCACTGCGGGTACAAGGAGCTGGAACAGCGGGGGGGTGAGAGCTTGTGGACTCAGTTGGAGAGCTCACAGGTGCTGGGGGCGGAGGGTCAGAGTGGGTACCCACAGGGCCGGAGAGTCGTGCCGCAGGAGGACGGCCGCGCCGTGGGGCTTGGGCCAGTTCCAATGGCTTGGACATATCCATGTGGGCAGACTTAACCCTGTCCACGGAGACAGTCTCGGGCCTACCACCAATGTCCACGACCATGGTCTTGTCACTGTGCTGCAGGACCTTAAACGGTCCATCATAGGGAGGGCGCAATGGTCCGCGGTGGGCATCGTGGCGAATGAAGACAAAACCAGCCGAGCGAAGGTTGGAGGGAACCCGTGAAACTGGCCTGTTGTGTAGCGATGTGGGGATAGGCACAAACGCTCCCGCAGTGCCCTGCAAGATGGACTTCTCCCTGGATGCGGCCCAGGGTGTCGTTGGGTCTGGGATGAAATCACCCTGCACCCGCAGCACTTGACCGTAAACCAACTCAGCTGAAGAGCACTGAAGGTCCTCTTTGGGAGCGGTCCTCAGTCCCAGCATGACCCAGGGTAGCTTATCGACCCAGTCCCCATTGGTCAGGCCGGCGCGGCGGGCCGCTTTCATCGAGCGGTGGAACCGCTCGCACAACCCGTTAGCCTGGGGGTGGTAGGCAGTGGTGCGGTGAAGTTTGACTCCCAGGCCCTCGGCAACCGTGTTCCACACCTCGTAGGTGAACTGTGCGCCCCTGTCAGATGAGAGGTCTGCAGGGGGTCCAAAACGGGCGACCCATGTGCCGATGAACGCCCGGGCCACATCGACAGCTGAGGTGGAAGTCAGCGGAACTGCTTCAGGCCAACGGGTCGTCCTGTCCACCATCGTCAGGAGGTAAGTGAAACCATGTGAAGGGGGCAGTGGGCCCAGCAGGTCAATGTTAACGTGGTCAAACTTCCGTTCGGGGGCCGGCCGAATTAAGAGTCCCCCTAGGAACTCGCTAACTAAACAATGGTTCCGTGGGTGAATTATGTAAAACCCACTACAATACGTGCGAAACTTGCCCCTTTTCTGGGCAACAACAAGAGTGCAATAAAACGTAAAATAAATGCAATTTAAGTTTGACATCTGTGTGAATCTCAAACAGGTCAATGCATGGGTAAAACACAGCAGCATCTTCTCTCTCTCTCTTTAGATACCAAAAGTACCCATCCTAGTGTCTGAGTAATAAATGACAAAACATAAATACATGTCATTCAAAATACTGTATATACTCAAAAATCAGAAATCGCTTAATAAAAACACTACTTTGTTATTTAAAACGTGCTTATGACAGCAGTACCCGTTTCAAGTGACTTCTGTGTTGAAATTAGGAGTGCAGCATTAAATCGCAATGCTGCCGTTTTAAAAGGGGCGGTGCTTGCGCTCCCCTTGGCCCCAACAGGAAAGAGAGAGAGGAAAACAAAGCAAAGAAGCTGATTCGTCTCGTCTCATCCATTTGTAATAACACCCAGAGTTGAAATGTATTATTTGTTTTACCCATTTTTACAGCATAGGAAAACTAGTTTGTGTCATGTTTGTCATCTTCCAGCAACCATATTAAAATAAAACTATATTTCCCTCCATTTTTTTCAATTAGGAAATATTTTTGGAAAAGGGAGCAACTCCTGAGCAGCAGGTTGCCGAGCAGTTCTAGGGAAAGGTTACCACTCGGATCGCTGAGATTCCCAACTGTTCAAGGAATCAAAACCTGGCCAAATGTGTCCAGATCAGGTTTTGAATGAATTAATAAATTAATGAATTTTATTCAGGCAAAGCATCAAATTGCACTTAATCCCTACCAATTAAAGCACCACCGGGTGGATGTTCTACTGCACATTTGCGGATTATAATCCATAGAATGGATTGTTGACGTTTGGGTTTATGTGTCTGCCAGGACTGTTGCTCAAGCTTTCTGAAAGTGAAGAAAGTTAACCTTTCATGGGGATTTAGTGAAGCTATTCTGGTTAAAAAACAGAGGACGAGGATTTAAGGTTTTAAGAAATGTGAGCACCAAACTCTGTTTTGCAAAATCTCTTTTTTTCAAAATTTGTTTTATCTGTGTGTTATACTTTGTATTGAAAACTTAAATAAACAACATCACAATAACGTTTCGTTTCTGTTGTATTTGTAAATACAAATACAATAGTCTGTAGTTGGTAGTAGTCTGTGGTCCGTGCAAGTCAAGTCAAGTCAAGTTTATTTATACAGCCCTTAATCACAAAAATGTATCAAAGGACTGCACAGGATTACAATTACACCATCGCCTGATTTTAAACATACATGCGGGCAAGGAAATACTCAAAACCTCAGTGTGAGGAAAAAAGAAGCCTTGAAAAGGGGCCTCACAAGTGATAATCCCCCTTCCAGTATGACAGGGTGGAATAGATTTAGCATTGAGTTACAGTACACAAACATAGTAAACATCAATCAAAGAGAACACTAGGTAACATGTTGAAATTTGTCCGGAAAGTGCATGACAGCAACGATGCCCCAAGCCTGTAAACTAGTCCAGAAAGTCCAAAAAGTCCACAGTAGCAACGACGCAGCTTCACATCTCTGCCAGCCGGTCAATGCAGGCGTTGACATGCTTCAGGTCAGACGCTGGTCCGCTGACTCATTTCAAATCGTCCTTCTCCTTCGTATCACCACCAGGCAGGCAGTCGGAAAAAGACAGGACAATACATGTGAGGTGGGCATCAATCATAAGCTTTTGAATAGAAGTGTGTCTTAAGTCTAGATTTAAAAACTTTCACTGAGGTTGCAGATCTTATCTCCGGAAGCAGAGCATTCCACAGCGCCGGGGCCCGGATGGAGAACACTTTTGAGCCTGCAGACTTCTTGGTTCTCGGAGTCACAAGTAGACCGGCATTTTCCGAGCGCAGGCCCTGTGCAGGAACATAGGGGGGCAATCAAATCTGAGAAATAAGAGGGCGCAAGTCCATGCAAACATTTGTATGTCAGTAAGAGAACCTTAAAGTCACATCTTAAGTGGACTGGGAGCCAGTGCAGGTTGGCCAATACAAGAGTAATATTGCTCAAACTTTTTTGTCTTAGTGAAGAGTCTCGCTGCCGCATTCTGAACCAGTTGCAAACTTTTGATGGTAGACATCGGGAGACCAGAAAGCAATGCATTACATTAATAAAGCCGAGAAGTAATAAACGCACGAATTGGAACCTCTGCATCTGATTGGGACAGCATCGAACAAATCTTTGTCCTTTGAGAATTCTTGTGATTATACAAAAAAACATGACTTGACTTGACTTAAATACGCAAACTTGTCTGCTTGTCTTTGTTTTTGAAACGCGGCCACAACAGAAGGCACGTCAAGTCAAGTCATTTTTATTTGTATAGCCCTTAATCACAAATAGTCTCAAAGGGCTTCACAAGTTATTACATATCAGAAGTTTAGTTTAGTTTAGTTCATAATAAGTTCATATGCTATAGAGTAGAAGTGAGTTTTAGGCTTAGACTTAAACATGTCCACTGAGGCAGCAGATCGGATCTCAGGGGGAAGAGCATTCCACAACCCCGGTGCCCGGATGGAAAACGCTCTCGAACCAGCGGAACACTTCTTGGCTCTTGGGATCACCAGGAGACCGGCGCTCTCAGAACGAAGGCTTCGGGCCGGGACATAGGGGGAAATCAGATCTGAAAGATATGAGGGGGAAAGTCCATGTATGATTTTGTATAGTAATAGGAGAACCTTAAAATCGCATCTTAGGCTAACAGGGAGCCAATGCAGGTTAGCCAAAATTGGGGTGATGTGATCGTACTTTTTTGTCCTAGTTAAAACCCTCGCTGCGGCATTTTGTACCAGCTGAAGAGACTTGATTCTAGACTTCGGGAGACCAGAGAGTAGTGCATTACAGTAATCGAGACAGGCGGTAACAAACGCGTGAATTATGATTTCCCCATCCGACTGAGAAAGTATAGGACAAATTTTAGCAATGTTACGAAGATGGAAGAAAGCGGTTCTAGTAATTTTCTTCACATGTGTTTGAAAGGACAGATCGGGGTCGAATATGACACCTAAATTTTTAAGTGTGTGATGTGGCAATTGTCGACGTTCACAGCAGTTTTAGAGAATAAGTCACAGGACTTAGATGGACCAATAACTAACATTTCAGTCTTTTCAGAGTTAAGACACAGGAAATTGAGTGACATCCACTCTTTTATCTCGGTGAGGCAGGCCTCCAAATTTCCACAATTTAGTGTGGCAGATTCCTCCATCGGGAGATAGAGTTGAGTGTCATCTGCGTAGCAATGGAAACTGATATTATACTTGTGAATAATATCACCTAGTGGAAGCATATAAATGCTGAAGAGAAGGGGGCCAAGCACTGAACCCTGCGGAACACCACAGGTAACATTAAAGGGCTCAGATGTCAATTCGCCATATTTAACGCAGTGTGTCCTATCTGAGAGGTAGGATCTGAACCATAAGAGGACGTTTCCTGAGAGACCAATCCATTTTTCCAACCGTTCTAGCAAGATATTATGGTCCACTGTGTCAAAAGCAGCACTAAGGTCCAGCAGCAGCAAAAGTGATGATGCGCCAGAGTCCATTGCCAGTAGGAGATCATTGGTTACCTTAATCAGAGCTGTCTGAGTAGAGTGGTTAGCCCTGAATCCTGATTGCATTGATTCAAAGAGATTGTTCTCGGACATTAAATCATTCAGCTGCTGTGCCACTACTTTTTCAAGTATTTTAGAAAGAAACGGTAGGTTTGATACAGGTCTATAATTACAGTTTTCTGGATCAAAGTTGGGTCGTTTCAGTGTGGGTTTAATGACTTAAAAGCCGCTGGAACTACACCTGAGGAGAGTGATATGTTTAAAATATTTAGAACTGAAGGTGCAAGAACGCCAAAGAGACCTTTAGATAGATAGATAGATAGATAGATAGATACTTTATTCATCCCCGAAGGAAAATTCACATTTCCAGCAGCATCCCTGAGCTGAGAACAATACAATAATAAAGCAAAAAGAATACAATATACAAATACCCAGTGTGACGTGCAAATGCCCACTGTAGCATGTTATATAGAATAACTAAATAGTGCTACACAGAATACATATTGCAATAAGATTCGGTAATATGCAATGTAGGTGGTGTGGTTTACTGTGGGCTTTTACTCTGCCGGGTAGAGTTAAAGAGCCTCATGGCATGAGGAAGAAAAAATCTCTTCAGTCTGTCCGTAGTACAAGACAGTGACAGCAGTCTGTCGCTGAAACTGCTCTTCTGTCTGGAGATAATGCTGTGTAGTGGATGCGATGGATTGTCCATGATTGACCGCAGCTTTTCCAGTGCCTGTCTCTCAGCTACTGTTGTTAGGCTGTCCAGCTCTTTGCCCACAACAGAGCTCGCTTTCCTAGCCAGTTTATTGAGACGAGAGGCATCCTTCTTCTTGACGCTGCCTCCCCAACACGCTGTCGCATAGAAGAGGGCGCTTGCCACTACTGTCTCATAGAATATTTTCAGGAGCTTTTTGCAGATTTTGAAGGAGGCCAGCCTTCTGAGGAAGTAAAGTCGCCTTTGCCCTTTCCTACAAAGAGCTTCTGTGTTGGCAGTCCAGTCCAGTTTGTTGTCCAGTTGCACACCCAGGTATTTGTAGGTCTAATAAGTGAACCTGGAAGAGGGTCGAACTGGCAAGTCGTCGGTTTGCCCGTATTCACCATCTGTTTAAGATTATCGAGTGACAGTTCAATAAAACGGGACAAAATCTTTGGACAGCCACCATGTCGTGCATCTATAGATTTCAGTGCTTTAGTATGTGTTGAATTAATACTGTCTTTAGCGATTTCTTCCTGTATGCTTTGGATCTTCTTAGTAAAGAAAACCATTATGTCGTTGGCAGAATGAGTGGAGCTATCTGGGATAGTCTGATGCCTTGTAAGCGATGCTACAGTGTCGAAAAGGACTTTGGGATTGTTCTTTTGTGACGCAATCACCTTCGAAAGGTAGGCTGATTTTGCAGAGGCAAGGGCCGCTTTATACTTCAACAAACTATCACACCAGATTTGATGGAAAACCTCAAGCTTGGTAGCGTGCCATTTTCTTTCAGATTTCCTGCATTCTCGTTTAAGGGATCTAGTTTCATCATTAAACCAAGGCGTCTTTTAGGTCGTGATTTAAGCCGGATGGGCGCTACTGAATCCAGGGCACTAGCCAGGGTAGCATTAACTTGGGTTTTCCATATCGTGTGGTGGGCCCTGTGTGGTGTTAAACACAGAAATAGAACCAGCTATGGAGACTGCACCTTTTAACACGGTCGTGAAATTACAGCACATAGTTCATGTTATTGTTTCTTATCATTCTTAATCCATATGATTTTCATTTAATGAATTACTTTTTTTTAACTACTCAGTAGCATTAAATCATACTCAATGTCCCTTTAGGGTCTGTAGTATAGGATGCTTGAAGAGCTATGAAAATCCTCATCTGAGTCACAAGGAGCACAGCCATTTGTAGCACTTTGCCGAGCCATGTTTGGGATGCAGTCTCCCTTTCGTTTCTTCTGTTGTCACTCCTCCAACCCGCCCACCTGCAGCTGCCCCCTCAGTCACTTGAATCCACCCATGGAATTTCTCTCGACAAGTGATCAAAGACCAGTCGTGCGTCGCCAGGTGCTGCAGTTGCTCCCACCGTTGACAACCGCCCTACAAACTGC